>NC_134357.1:149553083-149866416 GCF_048569485.1 Anomaloglossus baeobatrachus
TTTATTTCTTAATGTTCGGGCACCTATTGTCCTTTTTTTTACTCTTTTCATCTATACTTGACTCCTGAGAAGATCGGGACAGCCCCCATAACATTTTACTGCACTATTTTAGAGGTGTGTTTTTTTTATATCTACACCCGTCTGATTTCTGGTATAACTGATGACAGAGTCCCTATAATCATATGCTAGTAACAGGATTCATCCGAGCACGGCTTCATCGGCATCAAGAACTAACAATTTTATACGACAACCCCCAAATAATAGAACGGGGCTGTGAAAGGTGGAGATGGAAATTGATGTCTCTAATCCCCCTTACTGTCTTTTCTCATTTATTTGTAACCATGATGTCTACTGATCTACCTGTCTATGGTGTCCCTTACAGACCTGAACAAACCCGGACTCTACAGTGGTAGAGTCACATGTCAATCTAAAGCTGACATTTTTACTTATTCATTCTCATTGCTTACATAGCGCCAATATACATCATAGTAATGTCCTATGTACTTATTTTACTCGCTTATATAGTGACATTAATTCTACAGTACTTCCCAGACATTATCATTACTGTCCCCACAGTCTAAGGTCTCAATCAGTATGTCTTTGGAGTGTGTGAGGAACCGGAGAACCTGGAAGAAACTCACAAAAACACCGGGAGAACATACAAACTCCCTGCAGATGTTCTCAGTGGGAATGACAATCATTGTGATCTGGTAGTGTCACCAGAGAAATTAAGCATCGTTTGGGTTGGACCCAATCATCCCACTTTCTTTACGCCCCCATTAGTGGAGCCTAAAACATAGTAGAAAAAACCTACCATATATAAGGTGGATGCTGCTGCTGCTGTTCAGTCTCTTAACCCGAGCAACTTATTATTTGCGGCTTGCTCTTTTGAGCAAAGTGCTCGTGCTGACCCTCTGCTAAGCTGGAATTATAGTAAGCACCTTACGTAGTAGCCAAACAGTGTCTGTGCTCTATTAAAAGGCTCGCTGTCGAGAACCTAAAGCAGAAATAAAAAAAGTTCTGACTCCTGCATCGCTAATGTGAAGACTGCCTGCCACTTTGAGTAACGCACTATAGGGTTTTTCTAATTTCCTCCCTGCAAAGCTCAGACGGAGATATTACACAGCAGAGTTTATCTGCATAAATAATTCATATCCAGATGTGTAGAGATGAAGCCGTCTCCTGTACCACAGCACTGCTCACGTGGGTTTATTCCTCAGCCATAACACTATTAGAACATTGTTTTGTTTGTGCTCTGAATGGGATTATATAACTTCTAGCGAGAACAACAGATGGCCGCTTTGTTCTAAGGCCATTAGCCTCATAGTCGCCTTGTAAAGGGTTCTGGCAGAAGAGTGCAGGGCTCACAGTAGTATTTGAGCTAAACTAACAGGCTAAATGTGCAGTTCCACTCATCCAGCCTCAACGTGCAGAACATTTCCATTTACACTATTAAGCAAAGAACAACACCCTAGTGGCTGTAGACACACCATAAAGAGGTGCTATAACCCATAGTATGACCAATATTGCTATGCAGGCTACATACGTCAGATGGTATCACACAAATCTAAAAGGCTTCAACAGTGATCTTAAAAAATATGGTTTGTACATATTAGGAAAACTTTTCTAAAAGGGGACAACCCCTTTAATAGAATAACATGAATGCAATAACTCAATGATATCTAGTAATCAGTTAGAGAAAACTTTTTAAAGGTGGTCAAAAACTGGACATTTTAGACAGCCCAAAGAACTGCTGTAGAACAGTTACCAAGGGTTGGCGGCATCTTTTTGTGCACAGAGTATGGATTAATTAGAAAGTCATAGACGTTGTATAGAATCTGTACCCCGAACTGTGCACGCACCCGAATACAAGCGGCACGCTTCTGCCTTTTGAGCTGTATGATTCTCAGTGGTATTTTGTGCAATCGGAGGAGTCTCAGGACCCAGACCCACAGCAATCTGTAGGGAATTAAAAAAATGCCAGAAGTTTAAATTTTCTTTAAAATTTTTATGAAATGATGACAACTAGTAAGCTAAAAAAAAAGGAGTAATATGAAGTCTGTGTCAAGAAGTGGTATCATGTCTTTATCAGCGCATTAGGTGAGCAGGAATCCAAGCCTAATCATAAAGATAAGCACCCCCAGGCTTTGGAAGCCATATGTTTTGTTTTATAGGGGCAGACATCATCCTAAACACTAAACAGATACATTCAAAGGATCTTTCTTTCCAAAACTCCTTAAAAAAATTGGAGCAAATATGAAGTTATGATCTTTTCAAATTCCCCGATGACATATACCGTACCTTGGATAGAAGGTTCCTACTAGAGTTGGTTTGAATCAATTCACAGGACCATCAGCCGTCATAAGTAATCTGTGTGGCTACTGGATGGGAGACCTGAGAATTGCACCATACATGATGGTATCTGCAGCCCTTTCTTTTGCCTGGAGCAACGACATGTCAGCATCACACTGCAATGTCGGATAATCTAGGAGGAGCCAGATCTCTCTCGCCCGGTTGCCAAAGATGACTAACATGGCCAATGGACTAGGTCATGCGAATCTCACCAACTCTACTTCCTACGTAGGCCATGTTGGCAAACAAGGGCATTTGTTGGTCATTGACTCCTGTAGAAGATATCTGTACGTCACAAGTATAACTTATTTTCTCACCATTTTGCTCTCTGTATAGGAAAGCAATGCAAACTACACTTTTCTAGACAGTTAAAAAGAAGTTTGCCGATGGTTAACCCAGCGTATGCCAAAAGGACACAGCTCACAGGGTCCTATGGATGCTTGCCTTATGCATACATTGAACAAAGTGAAAACAAAATATAAATAGACCGGAGTCATCTTATACCACGGCTCCTCTACAGACTGCATAGCGTGTGTACTGCGCTGACAGCAGCCCAAATACCCTGAGGCTTTCCTGAATGTTCACATTAGGCATAAAAAAATAAATAAATTGGCAATTCAGCTCATTTCTGACAGCATTACATAAGTCCGCTGAATGCATATTCTGTATTTCCAGTCTCGGTTTCATATTGTTCACATTTTCTTATTGTTTTCTTTTAAAACTTAGATTATTTACATGGCTACAGACTCAGAAATGTCTCATTTGGTGGTCTTTACAGGGAGCATTATCCCTGAAGGCAGATGGGTCTAAAACCCATTAAACTTCCAAAAATGTGATTCTTCATGGTTCTCTCGGTCTAACAATTCATCTGTCCTCTTCTCAACTTACTAGCTCTGCATGTGTACTCCAAGTAACAAAGAAAGCCTGGGTGGGGGCTAGAAGAGCTTTTTAAAAACTACCGTGGTCACCATCTCACAGTAAGCTACGGCCTAAATCCCGCTGATCATCTCCTGCACGCTACCGGGGTGTTCATCATATGCTTAGCAGGGAAGAGACCAGAGAAATGCCTTTGATGTTAATAGCTTTATGTCACAAAGTAGGAACACAGCTTGAGGCAAAATATTTCCTTAAGTTTATTAACATGACAAGACTGATTGATGGGCTCAAACACATCAAAATATAACTATTAGTTTTAATGTACTAAAATTACAGATGCTTTCTCAAAAAAAGACCAAAAGTACAAGTAAACTACTTTTAATATGAATTTTTGAAGGGAGTGCAGTATAAAATGTTTGGATCAAAGGGTACACCAAAGTTATGCTTTAGGCATTAGCATCTTATAGGGATGGTCCTGAATGTCAAGTAATTTCTGCTTTTCATGTCATTTTTACTGCGTTAGTCATTGTACTGACAGACAAATACTAAAATGTTGCCGTTCACACCAAAAATGACAGAAAATCTTATGTTCCTTAATAATTGTAAACAGTCTGACAAACTTCAAAGTTAAAAAAAAAAAGCTCACCTCCTGCACCAGCACCATTGTGCAGCCATATACGTGCTGGGGCTAGTTGCTAGAGATGAGTAGACCCGAACTGTAAATTTTGGGGTTCATACCAAACACGGACTTTACAAAAAAATCAGTGTTCGAGTTTGGAGTTTGGGTGCTTTACGTATGCTAACAAGCAAGCAGAGGTGTGCTTGGGTACACTCCGAGCTCAGCCCAGTACAAGCCACTTGCAGTGTTTGAATGGCTCGCATTGGGGGTAACGACAGCGTTATTGGATGTAGTGTGCACAGAAAAAATGTGAAAACCCCACCCTTCCTCCCCCAGAAGTGCTTTGTTTATGGCTGGCTGTATGTGTGCGGAGACCAGAACTGCCCAATCAGTGACTTCCAATGCTGTTCGGTTCAAGTCCGGATCCAGAACAGACCTTTATCTATAGTCCAGCTGAACCCGCAGAACTCGAACTTCCACGGTTCCGCTCATCTCTATTAGTTGCTAATGGGCTGCTTTGCTCACATACTGTATATCTACTGTCCTGGTTGCAACCAAGGGAAGTATGAGTGCTGCAGCTGGCTGACGGCTCCTTTTCCTAAAGTCACAAAACATAGTCAGTTAATCAGAAGGAGGCAGCGCAGGGTGTGGAATAGAGCTGGAGTGACAGAGGTTTCAGATCCATAATTAGTCCTTCTGCCTCTTTTGCATATCACTACAAACACTGATTTCATAAACATGGAGGAACGGACTATCCATATAATGGTATTGTTGCTCTTGTCTTTGAAAAAGCTACATGAGCATATACCATATTTTTTGGTTTATAAGACGCACTCTTCCTCCCAAAAATGTGGGAGAAACATGAGGGGTGTGTCTTATAATGCGAATGCGAATGAAGTTTAATAAGAGGTGGAGAATAGGCGCTGTGCTGGCTGCAGGGCAGGGGCTGTGCTGGCTGCAGTGGGTGCTGTGCTGGCTGCGGTGGGGGGGATGTGCTGGCTGCGGTGGGGGGATGTGCTGGCTGCAGTGGGGGGATGTGCTGGCTGCAGTGGGTGCTGTGCTGGCTGAGGTGGGGGGATGTGCTGGCTGCGGTGGGGGGATGTGTGAAGCAGGGTGGTGTGGCGGGTGAGATGCTCTGATGGCGATGAGGGCTTCAAATAATGGCGCCCAGAGTCGACACATGCACAAATGGAGCTCTCGGCTCAAGATCTTATTTGCGCACGCGCCGCCTCCGGCCATTGATCTCCCAGCAGCGGACTTAAGGCAAATGGCGCCCAGAGGTGGCACGTGCACAGATGAGATCTCAGCTTGTCATTGCTTTGAGAGCTCAATCTGCGCATGCACTGACTACGGTCGCCATTTCTTTCAAGCTAGTACTGCCGACAGAGCATCTGTGACACCCGCCAGACTGCCAGCACAGCGCCAACAGCAGCGCTTGCAGAATCACCCTACTCCAGCACCGCCCCAGCCTCCTGTGACCCTGCTCCATCACCGCTGCTGCCCCCCCTCTGGTAGTACACTACCAGATTATAAAAAGGACCCCCTTTTTTTTTTAACCTTTGTTATTTCTAACTTTGGGGTGTGTCTTATAAAACGAAAAATATGGTAAATACTTTGGGAGCTGAAATCCTGGTGACAGACTAAACTTACATACTGTAGGTCACTGTGCAAAACAGAAAAAAATACAAAACTTACAATAACCTCAAGCATCAGGGCCATTTCAGCAATGTCGGCTACAGATCGCTCACTGCTCATGTGACATTGTTAGGCCATGTGGGCGCAACATCCAGTCAGTGGCAGCTAATGGGCTGTAGCATTCACACTTCTCTGAGACGAAAAACGAACATCCTATGGAAGTGTGAGCAAAGCTGCCCATCGGCCACCACACCCAACAGCGACATCTACACTGGGGACTACAGCACTTAAGAAGAGGTTGTCTGAATTGTGGAAAAGCTTTGAAATATTTGACTTGAGAAGTTTATCAAACGGTTTTGCATCATTAAGGAGCATGAGATTTTTTGTAATTTTTTATATGATTTGCAACATTTTAATATTTGTATACTGATATAATGAGCATACCCCAGTGAACAATCCTTGTGAACACTCCCTTTAAATGTTGATGAAAAATGCTGCCACAATACTAAAGGGTACTTTACACGCTGCGACATCACTAGCGATCTCATTAGCGATGTGAAATTCTAGATAGCAAGTGCGATCTTTCGAGATCGCACATAGATCATTTTACGCATGTGCGATCTCAAAAGATCGCACTTGCGATCTAGAATTTCACATCGCTAATGAGATCGCTAGCGATGTCGCAGCGTGTAAAGTACCCTTTACTGCATAGTACTCAAGAGGAAAACCAACACATTTACATGCTATCAACAACTGTTAGAACTGCTGAGAACATAACTTTGACACTCCGATCTCTATTTACTGAAGGCGTAAACTACTAAGGATTATGAAATAAACACAATCTTTAGAAGACAACAAAAAACCACGGTAAAGCAAAAGCCAAAACATAACCCTTCGCTCTGCTTTAAAATAATGTCCTTTTACTAAAAAGATACACAACGCTCCAAAAAGTAATAGAGGAGCATGAAAATTTGCAGGACCCCGTCCCAGCAGTCACATCACGCCAGGCATAAAGATTCACAGGACCCCGTCCCAGCAGCCCCATCGCGCCAGGCATAAAGATTCAGAGGACCCCGTCCCCGTAGCCACATTGCGCCAGGAATAAAGATACACAGAACCCCATCCCAGCAGCCACATCATGCCAGGCATAAAGATACACAGGACCCCATCCCAGCAGCCACATCACGCCAGGCATAAAGATACACAGGACCCCGTCCCAGCAGCCACATCGCGCCAGGCATAAAGATACACAGGACCCCGTCCCAGCAGCCACATCGCGCCAGGCATAAGGATACACAGGACCCCGTCCCAGCAGCCACATCGCGCCAGGCATAAAGATACACAGGACCCCGTCCCAGCAGCCACATCGCGCCAGGCATAAAGATACACAGGACCCCGTCCCAGCAGCCACATCACGCCAGGCATAAAGATACACAGGACCCCGTCCCAGCAGCCACATCGCGCCAGGCATAAAGATACACAGGACCCCGTCCCAGCAGCCACATCGCGCCAGGCATAAGGATACACAGGACCCCGTCCCAGCAGCCACATCGCGCCAGGCATAAAGATACACAGGACCCCGTCCCAGCAGCCACATCGCGCCAGGCATAAGGATACACAGGACCCCGTCCCAGCAGCCACATCGCACCAGGCATAAAGATACACAGGACCCCGTCCCAGCAGCCACATTGCGCCAGGCATAAAGATACACAGGACCCCGTCCCAGCAGCCACATCACGCCAGGCATAAAGATTCACAGGACCCCATCCCAGCAGTCACATTGCGCCAGGCATAAAGATACACAGGACCCCGTCCCAGCAGCCACATCACGCCAGGCATAAACGTTCACAGGACCCCGTCCCAGCAGCCACATCACGCTAGGCATAAAGATTCACAGGACCCCGTCCCAGCAGCCACATCGCGCCAGGCATAAACATTCACAGGACCCAGTCCCAGCAGCCACATTGCGCCAGGCATAAAGATTCACAGGACCCCGTCCCAGCAGCCACATGGCGCCAGGCATAAAGATACACAGGACCACGCTTCAGCAGCCACATGTCACCAGGCATTAAGATACACAGGACCCCGTCCCAGCAGCCACATCGCGCCAGGCATAAAGATACACAGGACCCCGTCCCAGCAGTCACATAGCGCCAGGCATAAACATTCACAGGACCCAGTCCCAGCAGCCACATCGCGCCAGACATAAACATTCACAGGACCCCATCCCAGCAGTCACATAGCGCCAGGCATAAACATTCACAGGACCCAGTCCCAGCAGCCACATAGCGTCAGGCATAAAGATTCACAGGACCCCGTCCCAGCAGCCACATCGCACCAGGCATAAAGATACACAGGACCCCGTCCCAGCAGCCACATCGCACCAGGCATAAAGATACACAGGACCCCGTCCCAGCAGCCACATCGCGCCAGACATAAACATTCACAGGACCCCGTCCCAGCAGCCACATAGCGCCAGGCATAAAGATACACAGGACCCTGTCCCAGCAGCCACATCACGGCAGGCATAAAGATACACAGGACCCCGTCCCAGCAGCCACATAGCGCCAGGCATAAAGATACACAGGACCCTGTCCCAGCAGCCACATCGCACCAGGCATAAAGATACACAGGACCCCGTCCCAGCAGCCACATCGCGCCAGGCATAAAGATACACAGGACCCCGTCCAAGAAGCCACATCACGCCAGGCATAAACATTCACAGGACCCCGTCCCAGCAGCCACATCGCGCCAGACATAAACATTCACAGGACCCCGTCCCAGCAGCTACATCGCGTCGGGACCTACTAATCAGAGGCGCTGGGGATGCCGGTAGATCGGTGGAAGTTCACAGGGCTCTGGTCCGTTGGCCATGGACTACTAACCTGGCTGCTGTAGCAGGTTCCTGCAAATCTTATTGCTCATCGATGTGAACTAACTACGCTAAGCTACTAGTCCATGCAAAAGAATAATAATCCAGTGTGATGAGAAGGTAAGAGCTTTTAAACATTTAACATGTTTTTTTTTCCTAGAAGAAGAAATAATAGTTTTCTCCAGAAGTAGGGCTTAAATTATAAAAGCACTTTTCCTGCCTACACCTAAAATGAATCATTCTGTGCACATTCGACTTTCCATTTTATGGAAGATATTACAGAGAAAATTAAGAATGCCAGATACTTTCGCTACATTGGGGACAACTTGTTCCTCTGATTTGTTATCCGTGTTCCGTATTATGAATTGCAGCAAATATTGCTTAATTATGTCAGTAAATGGCATATTGTGTCATTTACTTGTTAGTGCCACATAGAGAGCCCTTGATGCCAATTATGTTTATAGCCATATCATAATTGAAAGTTCTCATATACCTTCAATATCCAAAGAAATGAAAAGGATTGGACATGTACAATTCAACACGTCTGATCATTCTTTACAGACATCAGCTGTTGGAGGTAGGAAGCCCCATACATATTAAATGGTTAGTCATTATTATTAAACTCTCCAGTTTTGTCCAACTTTGCTGTCATTTTTGTAAGGGTCAGGGTTCTCCAGTGAGAACAGGATATCGGTGATAACTTATTGGTTGGTGGAGGTCCGACTGCAGGGGGAATTTTTATCCCAGACAGGGCACTTATCTGTGTTAGATTGGAGCAGCAGTGTGTATGCCCGACCACCACTTCATTCATTCTCTAAAGGATTGCTGAAAAAGTCGAGAGCAGCGCTCGGAAACTCCATAGGCAATGAATGGCGCAACGGTCGGGAATGAGCACTGCTACTCAAGTCTAATAATAAATAAGGAGATAAAAGTCTCCCAATCTACCAATTACTACAGGTCCCAGGGGTTAAACTCCCACCAATCCTGTGCATAGGTAAAAAATTAAAGAGAACCTGTCAGCAAGATTTAGCACTATAAAGTAAATACATGGCCATAATGGAGCTGTGATGAAATAGCCTGTAGTGAAGAAATCTTATCTTTGATTGCTGAATCAGCTTCCTCTAAAGTTTTCATATCGTCATCCGTGCGGGACATGGGGAGTAGAATATTTTTCTCCGGCTGCCTCTTCTGTTTCTTCTAAAGGTCACTGATTACTCAGGGACGTCCCCCATGTTATGATGGCGGTGGGAAGCGCATGCGCAGTGTAATTCTGAGGGGAATATGCGGGTCTTCAATAAAATGGTGTCGGATGTGGAGCACGTGGAGACTGAGATTTTAGCTCAATGACCTCTCCACTAAGCCGAAATCTGGGTCTAAACATGCTCCGGCACCATTTTAGTCTGTAGAATCACACGGTCTTCAATAAAATGGTGCAGTGGCAGTGCAAGTACAGATCGCGTATTCAGCTTAAGAGGTCACTGAGCTGAAATCTGGGTCTGTGTATGCACTGCATCGGTGCCTTTTTATTGAACGCCTGCAGAACATTGGCAGAATAACAGTGCACATGCACTGCCCACCGCAAACATGTCGGCGACGCAGAATCTCAAAAAGGAGACAGATCACTGAATAATCAATGGACCTATAAATGAAACCGAGGATGCAGGCGGAGGTGCGGAGAAGAAGACCCTACCCATAAGTTCCGCCCCAAAGCACAAGCCATGCATGGATGATGTCATCATGAAACTTTAGGTGACGATTATTCAGCAATCAAAGATCGGATTTCTTCATGGCAGGTATCCATTTACTCAGCATCGCAGCGCCTTTGTGGCCATGGATTTACTTTATAGTGCTAAATCCTACTGGCAAGTTCTCTTTAATTTCACTGGAGAAGCCCTTTAATTGCAAATATCTATACAAAGATATTGTTAATAATTTCTTGTAGCAGTCTTCTACTATCTTCTAGTCACTTGCGAAGACACTCCCTTAAAATAATTACAAGCAGGAGTGGCAGTTTGTTCTCTGAATCATTTGCTCTTTTCTTCCACACCAGTGCAGGGTCAGCACAGCGGGGCAGGAGGTCTCCCCTTTGACCAGTCTCTAGTCCCAGGCTTTTGTTTGATTTAACACATCAGGGGGCAGTTCACAATGGCCTCTGCAAACTGTTCCACCTTAAACATGTAGGCAGATATTGAAGGAATGAAAGATAATACTTACAAAGACAAGGGATGAATGGTAACATCAACCAAATAGCTGACATATAGTATGTGCTCCGCTTACTGACAGGTATCAGACGTTGGTATCTATAGCTATGAAATCCCCAAAATAGTTCTTACACTAATTATTGTACAAAGCTTCCTAAAATAATGTAAATAACACAATACAGCTATATAATTACTTTAGATGGTATATTGAGTCATTAATTTACTTTTTCTAAAAATAAATTAAATAGATAATAATGCAAAAAAAATGATCAGCCTAAAAATCTAAAAAATGAGAAACAAATGAAACATAGCAACAAACAAAAACAAAGTCCCAAAGAATAAAGGAGGCCTGCTGTGCGAAAGACAAAGGGCAAGAACACCAGCAACTTTCTTTTCAATGGCATAAGTGCATTACATCCACATAGCTAAAGAGATGGTAATAGGGTCTCCCTTGTTAGCTGCATCGTGTATGAGCTTCTACAGACCCCAGGGTTAATAAAATGAAGTGGAAGGAGTAGAGAACAAAGGACAAGTCTAGAAAGAGGAGGCAAGGGGCCCAAGACCACATAAGATAGTGGAGAAGGAGGCCATTGTGATTTACAACAAATGTTTTCACTCACTTTTACCACCGCAGTAAGAGGGAGGATGTGCGGGATGAAGAACAGCGGGGTCCCATGACTTTACAGCTTTAACATATGCTGTAATCAACTCATCATGGTTGTATTCTGCATTGTAACAAGTCTTAGAAGCTGTTGCTTCACGCAAATCGCAGATACTCCCTATAAAAAGGCCAACCATAAAGTGATACTTTTCTTCAAAGTGGTCTTCAAGGCATGTGGAGCTACTCTCCTGAGGGTTGTACATGTTTTATGCCCAGTAGTTCATGTTATACAGAACAGCCCAGGCCTCTTGTGAATTGGGAATGTAAATTAGAAGGAAGCAGAAATGACCGGAGCACTAGATTACTAAATTCAGGATGAATTTGGGATGTTGGAACAAACTTTCTTATCAGATTTATCAACGCTCTGCCTTATGTGCGCACTAGGCGTTTTTTTTAACGCTGCGTTTTTATGTGCGTTTTTGTCTAAAAAACGCACCCGCGGCTAAAAAACGCGATTTGGTGCGTTTTTTGCTACGTTTTTGCTCACTGCGTTTTTAATCAGTGCACAATGCCATTAAAGATTGTTGATGAAAAAAAAAAAAAAAAAGGTCTGATGTCATTTCCTTCTTCAAAATGTTCATTGTATGCAGGAGAGCAGACAGCTGCAGAACTAGTGTATGCAGGAGAGCAGACAGCAGCTGCAGAACTACAAGTCTCAGCATCCTCCATTCACTAGTGTATGCAGGAGAGCAGACAGCAGCTGCAGAACTACAAGTCTCAGCATCCTCCATTCACTAGTGTAAGCAGGAGAGCAGACAGCAGCTGCAGAACTACAAGTCTCAGCATCCTCCATTCACTAGTGTATGGAGGAGAGCAGACAGCAGCTGCAGAACTACAAGTCTCAGCATCCTCCATTCACTAGTGTATGGAGGAGAGCAGACAGCAGCTGCAGAACTACAAGTCTCAGCATCCTCCATTCACTAGTGTATGCAGGAGAGCAGACAGCAGCTGCAGAACTACAAGGCTCAGCATCCTCCATCCAGGACTGTATGCAGTTTTTTGCCCAAAAAGAAAAAAAAAATGACATGGGCTTCGCCATATTTTTGTATGCTAGCCGGGTACAGCAGGCAGGTACGGGCTGCCCCCAACCCCCAGCTGCCTATTTGTACCCGGCTGGGAACCAAAAATATAGAGAAGCCCTTTTTTTTTAATTATTTCATGAAATAATTAAAAAAAAAAAATGACGTGGGCTTCGCCTAATTTCTTCAGCGCTCTATTGGGAGACCCAGACGATTGGGGTATAGCTACTGCCTCCGGAGGCCACACAAAGCACTACACTAAAAAGTGCAAGGCCCCTCCCCTTCTGGCTATACCCCCCCGTGGTATCACGGGTTCTCCAGTTTTCAAGCTTTGTGCGAAGGAGGTCAGACATCCATGCATAGCTCCACAGATTTTAGTCAGCAGTAGCTGCTGACTATTTCGGATGGAAGAAAAGAGGGCCCATATAGGGCCCCCAGCATGCTCCCTTCTCACCCGTTGATGGTGTTGTAAGGTTGAGGTACCTATTGCTGGTACGGAGGCTGGAGCCCACATGCTGCTTTCCTTCCACATCCCCCTGAGGGGCTCTGAGGAAGTGGGATCCTGCCGGCCTCAAAGCTCTGACGCCGGGCTCCATCCACAGACCCATTTGAACCTGCTGGATACGGAGCTGGAGTACCGTTCAGGGACATGGCCCTGCACCATTACAGGTACTCTGTGTCCCCGTACACACAGGCACAGCACACTCCAGACTTGCTGGGTGTGCTAGTGCGCCGGGGACAGTAAAGGGTTACAGTCACTGCAGCTTTGCTGAGTGACTTTGTGTATTGGGAACTACCACGCCGGACGCTCCGGGAGCGGCGGCGCGGCTGGGACTTGTAGTTCGCCGGGGACTGGGCGCCGACCGCGCTTTTACGGCGACGGCGCTTATAAATCCAGTCCCCGGCTTCTGCGGCCTAGTGCCGCTTCGTTCCCGCCCCCTCCCTGTCACTCAGGGAAGGGGACAGGCGCTGAGCAATCAGCAGCGCCGAGGGCTGGAGCCTTTTTACATGCTCCAGCCCTCTCACTGCACACTGTCGGACGCCGGATTCCCGCTCTGGCTTGGGGCACGCCCACGGCCCGCCCCTCCTCACACGAGCTGGGGAAGACGCCGGCAGCCATTACTGCAGTCCGAGCTCGGACTTTCGGCAACCAGGCAGGACGGTGGCGACCATACACCCGCTTATAGGCGGGCGGTAAGCGGCACACATAGTGCTGACCCCAAGATATACTGCAGTGTGTACATGTGTATTTTAACTGCATAGGTCGCTATATGCCCGCTTGGAGAGCGACACATCAGCAGCAGGAAAGCAGGTGTGCTAAGGCACAGGCTTTCTAGGCTGCTTGTATTGCACGTACTGAAGTGTTCATTTGTGTTTATGCTTGTATGCTATACACTGCACTGTACAGTCGCTAGTCTTAGCTATATTCTCCTGGAATGGCTAGACTACAGCAGCAGAAAACCAAGGGTGCTGGGGCACAGGTTTTTTTCTATGCTGCTTGTATTGCATGGGCTGCAGTGTGCATTTGTACTTGTGCTTGTATGCTATACATTGCACTGTATGGTCACTCTTCTGGGCTATATTCCCCTAGATGACTAGTCTACAGCAGCAGAAGAGCAGAGGTGCCAGGGCACAGGCTTCTATGCTGCTTGTATTGCTTGTGCTGCAGTGTTCATTTGTACTTTATGCTTGTATGCTATACATTGCACTGTACGGTCACCAATCTTGGCTATATACGTCTAGATGGCTAGTCGGCAGCGGCAAAAAAGCAACACAGATTTTCAGTGCTGTTTTTACTACATGGGATGCTGTTCATGACACCGTCCCATTGTGTGCATGCTCCCCTGTAGCACTTCGTCTGCCGGGGTCTCTAGCACTTCGTCTGCCGGGGTCTCTACTAGTCGTGGCCAAAGAAACCACCTGTCATCCCTGTCCAAGGACAGGGACGGAGTTGCAGTTTCGACAGATATATTGTCATAAGATAGAGACTTGCAGTCCAGACAGGCCATGGGCAATCTTCCTGACCAACCTCATTTGGAACGGGGGGGTCCCAGGAGGACTCTCTGTATGATAAGGCGGCTCTCCAGGACTTTGATCCTGACATCGCTATCAATCCGGATACACCGGATGGTAACGCCATACGGAATGATCCTATAGCGTCCATCAATGGAAGGTTGGATCTTTCTCCCTCAGCTCCCCCAGTGGAGGAGTCAGCTTCACAGCAGGAGAAGTCCCTTTTCAGTATCTCAAACGGATATTGAGTATTTTTCTGGCCACGCTGACTTCAGAGAAGCAGTCCAGAAACACCACGCTTACCAGATAAGCGTCTTCTCCAAACGTTTTTTAAGATACACGTTATCCCTTTTCCCCTGACGTGGTCAAGCGCTGGACCCAGGGTCCAAAGGTGGATTCTCCAATCTCCAGGCTTGCGTCTAGAGCCATAGTTGCACTGGAGATGGGGCTTCACTTAAAGATGCCATTCACAGACAGATGGACTCTGGTTGAAATCTGTCTAGGAGGCTATCGGCGTGTCGGTTGCTCCGGCATTCACAGCCGTATAGGCAACCTAACCTTTTCAGCTGTTCTTGCGCAGCTGGCCTTGAGCACATGTACATCTGTACCGCAGAGGCGTCCGTAACTCCGCAATGTCTGCACTGCGACTTACCCTATTAATGCTGTCCTAAAAGTACAGTCGAGGTTTCGGTCCTTCCCAAGCTCGGGCAGGTCCCAATTGTCCTCGTGCAAAAGGGCTACAAAACCTCAGACGGGCTCAGATTCCGGCCGGGCTCAATCACGCCCAAGGAAGGCAGCCGGAGGAACCGCTACCAAGGCGGTCTCCTCATGACTCTCAGCTCTCTCTCTCTCTCCGCATCCGCGGTTGATGGCAGACTCCCCCGCCTTTGGCGACATTTAGCTGCCACAGGTCACAGACCGGTGGGTGACGGACATTGTGCTCACGTGCACAGGACAGTGTTCTGTTCTCGTCCTCCGACTCCATTCTTCAGAACGGCCCCACCTCCCCACCGAGCAGATGCCCTGCTGCAGGCGGTGGACGCTCTAAGAGCAGAAGGAGTGGTGATCCCTGTCCCCCCTCAGGAACGAGGGCGAGGGTTTGTACTCCAATCTCTTTGTGGCTCCAAAAAAGGACGGCTCCTTCCGTCCTGTTCTGGACCTAAAACTGCTCAATAAGCATGCGAACGCCAGGCGGTTCCGGATGGAATCCCTCCGATCCGTCATTACCTCAATGTCTCGAGGAGACTTCCTTGCCTCAACAGACATCAAAGATGCCTATCTCCACGTGCCAATTGCTACGGAGCACCAACGTTTTCTACGTTTTGTGATAGGAGACGACCATCTTCAGTTCGTAGCTCTGCCATTCGGTCTGGCGACAGCCCCACGGGTGTTCACCAAGGTCATGGCAGCAGTGGTAGCAGTCTTGCACTCTCAGGGACACCCGGTGATCCCTTACTTGGACGATCTACTCGTCAAAGCACCCTCCCTCGAGGCATGACAACGCAGCCTGAATGTTACGCTGGAGACTCTCCAGACTTTCGGGTGGATCATCAATTTGGCAAGGTCAAATCGGTCACCGACTCAATCACTAACGTATCTCGGCATGGAGTTCACACTCTATCAGCGATAGTGAAGCTTCCGCTGAACAAGCAGCGTTCACTGCAAACAGAGGTGCAGTCTCTCCTTCAAGGCCAGTCGCACCCCTTAAGGCGCCTCATGCACTTCCTAGGGAAGATGGTGGCAGCCATGGAGGCAGTTCCCTTTGCGCAGTTTCATCTGCGCCAACTGCAAGGGGACATTCTCCGCCAATGGGACGGGCAGTCAACCTCCCTGGACAGGAAAGTCTCCCTTTCCCAGACGGCCAAGGACTCTCTGCAATGGTGGCTTATTCCCACCTCATTGTCACAGTGAAGATCCTTCCTACCCCCATCCTGGGCAGTGGTCACGACAGATACGAGTCTGTCAGGGTGGGGAGCAGTTTGTCTCCGCCACAGGGCTCAGGGGACGTGGACTCAGCAGGAGTCCACCCTTCAGATCAATGTTCTGGAAATCGGGGCAGGGTATCTTACCCTACTAGCTTTCCAGCAGTGGCTAGAAAGAGAGCAGATCCGAATCCAGTCGGACAACTCCACAGCGGTGGCATACATCAACCACCAAGGAGGGACGCGCAGTCGGCAAGCCTTCCAGGAAGTCCGGCGAATCCTCATGTGGGTGGAGGACACAGCATCCACCATATCCGCAGTTCACATCCCGGGCGTAGAAAACTGGGAAGCAGACTTCCTCAGTCGCCAGGGTATGGACGCAGGGGAATGGTCCCTTCACCCGGACGTGTTTCAGGAAATCTGTCGCCGCTGGGGGGTGCCGGACGTCGACCTAATGGCGTCTCGGCACAACAACAAGGTCCCGGCATTTATGGCACGATCGCGTGATCACAGAGCTCTGGCGGCAGACGCCTTAGTGCAAGATTGGTCGCAGTTCCGGCTCACATATGTGTTTCCACCTCTGGAACTCTTGCCCAGAGTACTGCGCAAAAAATCAGATCCGATTGCAGCCGCGTCATACTCGTCGCCCCAGACTGGCCGAGGAGATCGTGGTACCCGGATCTGTGGCATCTCACGGTCGGCCGACCGTGGTCACTACCAGGCTGGCCAGACTTACTGTCCCAAGGGCCGTTTTTCCATCGGAATTCTGCGGCCCTGAACCTGACTGTGTGGCCATTGAGTCCTGGATCCTAGCGTCTTCAGGATTATCCCAAGGGGTCGTTGCCACCATGAAACAGGCTAGGAAGTCCACCTCTGCTAAGATCTACCACAGAACGTGGAAGATTTTCTTAACTTGGTGCTCGGCTCAGGGAGTGTCTCCCTGGCCATTTGCATTGCCTACTTTTCTTTCCTTCCTGCAATCGGGGTTAGAAAAGGGCTTGTCGCTCGGCTTCCTTGAGGGGGAAGTCTCGGCACTATCCGTGTTTTTTCAGAAGCGTCTAGCACGTCTTTCTAAGGTGCGCACGTTCCTACAGGGGGTCTGTCATATCGTACCCCCGTACAAGCGGCCGTTAGATCCATGGGATCTCAACAGGGTATTAGTTGCTCTCCAGAAGCCGCCTTTCGAGCCTCTGAAGGAAGTTTCCTTTCTCGCCTGTCACAGAAGGTGGCGTTTCTCGTTGCGATCACATCGCTTCGGCGAGTGTCTGAGCTGGCAGCTCTGTCATCCAAGGCTCCCTTCCTGGTGTTCCACCAGGACAAGGTAGTGCTGCGCCCCATTCCGGAGTTTCTCCCTAAGGTCGTATCCTCATTTCATCTTAATCAGGATATATCCTTGCCTTCCTTTTGTCCTCATCCGGTTCACCGGTATGAAAAGGACTTACGTTTGTTAGATCTGGTGAGAGCACTCAGACTCTACATTTCCCGCACGGCGCCCATGCGCCGTTCCGATGCACTTTTTGTCCTTGTCGCTGGTCCGCGCAAGGGGTTGCAGGCTTCTAAAGCCACCCTGGCTCGATGGATCAAAGAACCAATTCTAGAGGCCTACCGTTCTGCGGGGCTTCCGGTTCCTTCAGGGCTAAAAGCCCACTCAACCAGAGCCGTGGGTGCGTCCTGGGCATTACGACACCAGGCTTCGGCTCAACAAGTGTACCAGGCAGCTACCTGGTCCAGTCTGCACACTTTCACCAAGCATTATCAGGTGCATACCTATGCTTCGGCGGATGCCAGCTTAGGTAGAAGAGTCCTGCAGGCGGCAGTGACACCCCCGTAGGGGAGGGCTGTTTTGCAGCCCTAACATGAGGTATTTCTTTCCCCACCCAGGGACAGCTTTTGGACGTCCCAATCGTCTGGGTCTCCCAATAGAGCGCTGAAGAAGAAGGGAATTTTGTTACTTACCGTAAATTCCTTTTCTTCTAGCTCTTATTGGGAGACCCAGCACCCGCCCTGTTGTCCTTCGGGATGTTTTTTGTTGTTTGCGGGTACACATGTTGTTCATGTTGAACGGTTTTTCAGTTCTCCGATGTTACTCGGAGTTAATTTGTTTAAACCAGTTATTGGCTTTCCTCCTTCTTGCTTTGGCACTAAAACTGGAGAACCCGTGATACCACGGGGGGGTATAGCCAGAAGGGGAGGGGCCTTGCACTTTTTAGTGTAGTGCTTTGTGTGGCCTCCGGAGGCAGTAGCTATACCCCAATCGTCTGGGTCTCCCAATAAGAGCTAGAAGAAAAGGAATTTACGGTAAGTAACAAAATTCCCTTCTTTTGAGTCCAGCCGGGTACAACTAGGCAGCTGGGGATTGGAATCCACAGTGCAGGGTACCCATGCTTTCTGGGCACCCCCACTGCGAATTGCAGTCCGCAGCCACCCCAGAAAATGGCGCTTTCATAGAAGCGCCATCTTCTGGCGCTGTATCCAACTCTTCTAGCTGCCCTGGTGACGGGTGGCTAGCTAGGTAATAATGGAGTTAGGGCTAGCTGTATATTATCAGCTAGCCCTAAGCCCGAAATTCATGGTGTCACGCCAATATTAGACATGGCCACCATGAATTTCTAGTAATGATAAAAAAAAACACAACACAGAGAAAAATATTTTTATTAGAAATAAAACACAACACAATTAGTGACTCCATCTTTATTGAAATAAACCCCCCTCCGCAGTAATCCTGGGTCAGGGTCCTGCGCCGTCCAATCCGGATGCAATATCATCTGATCGGTTTGCTGCAAGCCAAAGCGATCAGATGATGTGTCAGGATCAAGTGCCTGAATCCCATCACACATCAGCTGATTGTATAAAAGCCGATTATACAATCAGCTGATGCATCAGTAGAAAAAAAAAAAAAAAATACTCACTTATGTGCTGTGCTGATTACCGGCAGCTCCTGGAGCGATCGATTGGACAGGAGTCTGATCCTATACGATCGCTGCCGGAGCTGCCGGTAATCAGCTGATGAAGTCCCCTGACGGCAGGATCAGCTGATAGCCGGCCGGGCGCGAAAAAGCCGGCGAGACTACGATCAGCTGATGCGTCAGGTGACTGCATCAGGTGATCCACCGCCAGGTCCTGCAAGCAAGGTCCTGCCCCGGGGAGACTGCACACAGCCAGAGCGGCGGGACCGGGAGGAGCTGGGAGCGGGCATGGCACCGGGACCCTGCGGACAGGTGAGTATATGACATTTTTTTTTTTCTACTGTTCACTCTGTTTTTCGCCGCTGCCTCCACCTCCCGCCCAGACATGGCGCCGCACGGAGCTGACATGCACAGGACGGGAGGTGGACGCGGCGGTGACGGTACCGGGAGGATTCATGCTTCTGTGTTTACCAACAGAAGGAATCCTCTTCCTGTACACGTCACTGTAGTGCCCACCCCTTGCGTTTATAGCTGCGTTTTTAGTCATAGAAACGCGGCTATATGCGTTATTCATTGCGTTTTTAACATCTCATTGAATTCAATGAGTGAAAAACGCAGTGGAAAACGCAGAAATAATTGACATGCTGCGTTTTTGTGGTCACCACAAAAACGCAGCTAAAAAAAAACGCTGTGTGAGGACAGCACTTCTGAAAACCCATTGACATTGCTGGGGAAGCAATGTCACTGCGTTTTCAGCACAAAAACGCGGTAAAAAACGCCGCTAAAAACGCGGCAAAAACGCCTAGTGCGCACAAGGCCTTAGAGAGATTATCGTAAGCATAGACACCACTGTACTTATTAGGCCTTGTGCGCACTAGGCGTTTTTGCCGCGTTTTTAGCGGCGTTTTTTACCGCGTTTTTGTGCTGAAAACGCAGTGACATTGCTTCCCCAGCAATGTCAATGGGTTTTCAGAAGTGCTGTCCTCACACAGCGTTTTTTTTTTAGCTGCGTTTTTGTGGTGACCACAAAAACGCAGCATGTCAATTATTTCTGCGTTTTCCACTGCGTTTTTCACTCATTGAATTCAATGAGATGTTAAAAACGCAATGAATAACGCATATAGCCGCGTTTCTATGACTAAAAACGCAGCTATAAACGCAAGGGGTGGGCACCACAGTGACGTGTACAGGAAGAGGATTCCTTCTGTTGGTAAACACAGAAGCATGAATCCTCCCGGTACCGTCACCGCTGCGTCCACCTCCCGTCCTGTGCATGTCAGCTCCGTGCGGCGCCATGTCTGGGCGGGAGGTGGAGGCAGCGGCGAAAAACAAAGTGAACAGTAGAAAAAAAAAAATGTCATATACTCACCTGTCCGCAGGGTCCCGGTGCCATGCCCGCTCCCAGCTCCTCCCGGTCCCGCCGCTCTGGCTGTGTGCAGTCTCCCCGGGGCAGGACCTTGCTTGCAGGACCTGGCGGTGGATCACCTGATGCAGTCACCTGACGCATCAGCTGATCGTAGTCTTGCCGGCTTTTTCGCGCCCGGCCGGCTATCAGCTGATCCTGCCGTCAGGGGACTTCATCAGCTGATTACCGGCAGCTCCGGCAGCGATCGTATAGGATCAGACTCCTGTCCAATCGATCGCTCCAGGAGCTGCCGGTAATCACCACAGCACATAAGTGAGTATGTATTTTTTTTTTTTTTTTTTCTACTGATGCATCAGCTGATTGTATAATCGGCTTTTATACAATCAGCTGATGTGTGATGGGATTCAGGCACTTGATCCTGACACATCATCTGATCGCTTTGCCTTCCAGCAAACCGATCAGATGATATTGGATCCGGATTGGACGGCGTGGGACCCTAACCCAGGATTACTGCGGAGGGGGGTTTATTTCAATAAAGATGGAGTCACTAATTGTGTTGTGTTTTATTTCTAATAAAAATATTTTTCTGTGTGTTGTGTTTTTTTTTATCATTACTAGAAATTCATGGTGGCCATGTCTAATATTGGCGTGACACCATGAATTTAGGGCTTAGGGCTAGCTGATAATATACAGCTAGCCCTAACTCCATTATTACCTAGCTAGCCACCCGTCACCAGGGCAGCTAGAAGAGTTGGATACAGCGCCAGAAGATGGCGCTTCTATGAAAGCGCCATTTTCTGGGGTGGCTGCGGACTGCAATTCGCAGTGGGGGTGCCCAGAAAGCATGGGTACCCTGCACTGTGGATTCCAATCCCCAGCTGCCTAGTTGTACCCGGCTGGACTCAAAAATTAGGCGAAGCCCACGTCATTTTTTTTTTTTAATTATTTCATGAAATAATTAAAAAAAAAGGGCTTCTCTATATTTTTGGTTCCCAGCCGGGTACAAATAGGCAGCTGGGGGTTGGGGGCAGCCCGTACCTGCCTGCTGTACCCGGCTAGCATACAAAAATATGGCGAAGCCCATGTCATTTTTTTTTTCTTTTTGGGTAAAAAACTGCATACAGTCCTGGATGGAGGATGCTGAGCCTTGTAGTCCTGCACCTGCTGTCTGCTCTCCTGCATACACTAGTGAATGGAGGATGCTGAGACTTGTAGTTCTGCAGCTGCTGTCTGCTCTCCTGCATACACTAGTGAATGGAGGATGCTGAGACTTGTAGTTCTGCAGCTGCTGTCTGCTCTCCTGCATACACTAGTGAATGGAGGATGCTGAGACTTGTAGTTCTGCAGCTGCTGTCTGCTCTCCTGCATACACTAGTTCTGCAGCTGTCTGCTCTCCTGCATACAATGAACATTTTGAAGAAGGAAATGACATCAGACCTTTTTTTTTTTTTTCATCAACAATCTTTAATGGCATTGTGCACTGATTAAAAACGCAGTGAGCAAAAACGCAGCAAAAAACGCACCAAATCGCGGCAAAAACGCATGCGTTTTTGCCGCGTTTTTTAGCCGCGGGTGCGTTTTTTTAGACAAAAACGCACATAAAAACGCAGCGTGAAAAAAACGCCTAGTGCGCACATACCCTTACAGTGACAGGCAATGCAATTTTAAATAGAATGTGTCATCATAAAATTACCTATTGTTTAACCCCTTCGGCCCCCAGCCTGTTTTCACCTTAAAGACCCGGCCATTTTTTGCAATTCTGACCAGTGTCACTTTGACAGGTTATAACTCTGGAACGCTTCAACGGATCCTGGCGATTCTGACCTTGTTTTTTCGTGACATATTGTACTTCATGTCAGTGGTAAATTTAGGCCGATATGTTTAGCGTTTATTTGTGAAAATTTCGGAAATTTGGCAAAAAATTTGAAAATTTTGCAATTTTCAAAATTTTATGCCCATAAATCTGAGAGATATGTCACACAAAATAGTTACTAAATAACATTTCCCACATGTCTACTTTACACCAGCGCAATTTTTGAAAAAAAAAAAAAAAATTCCGTTAGGAAGTTACAAGGGTTCAAAGTTCATCAGCAATTTCTCATTTTTCCAACAAAATTTACAAAAAAAAATTTTTTAGGTACCACATCACATTTGGAGTGATTTAAGAAACCTAGGCGACAGAGAATACCCAAAACTGTCCCCATTCTAAAATCTGCACCCCTCACTGCTCAAAACCACATCCAAGAAGTTTATTAACCCTTTAGGAGCTTCACAGCAACCAAAGCAATGTAGAAGGAAAAATTAAAATTTTACTTTTTTTTTTTTACACAAAAATATTACTTTAGCCATAAAATTTAGCATTTTCACAAGGGTATCAGGAAAAATGCATCATAAAATGTATCGTGCATTTTCTCCTGAGTACGCAGATACCTCATATGTGGTGGAAATCAAATGTTTGAGCACATGACAGGGCTCGGAAGGCAAGGAGCGCCATTTGAATTTTTGAGTGCAAAATTAGCTGCACTCATTAGCGGACACCATGTCGGGTTTGAAGCTCCCTGAGGTGCCTAAACAATGGAGCTCCCCCATAAGTGACCCCATGTTGGAAACTAGAGCCCTCAAATAATTTTTCTAGATGTTTGATGTGCACTTTGAACCCCTGGGGGCTTCACAGACGTTTATAACGTTGAGCCGTGAAAAGAAAAAAAATTTTTTTTACCACAAAACTGTTGCTTCAACCAGGTAGCTTTTTATATCACAAGGGTATCAGGAAAAAATGCACCATAAAATGTATTGTCCATTTTCTCCTGAGTACGCAGATACCTCATATGTGGTAAAAATCAAATGTTTGGGCACACGGCAGGGCTCGGAAGGCAAGGAGCGCCATTTCAATTTTTGAGTGCAAAATTAGCTGCACTCATTAGCGGACGCCATGTCGGGTTTGAAGACCCCCTGAGGTGCCTAAACAATGGAGGTCCCCCATAAGTGACCCTATTTTGGAAACTAGAGCCCTCAAATAATTTTTCTAGATGTTTGATGTGCACGTTGAACCCCTGGGGGCTTCGCAGACGTTTATAATGTTGAGCCGTAAAAAGAGCAAAAAAAATTTTTACCACAAAACTGTTGCTTCAACCAGGTAGCTTTTTTTATCACAAGGGTATCAGGCAAAAATGCACCATAAAATGTATTGTCCATTTTCTCCTGAGTACGCAGATACCTCATATGTGGTGGAAATCAAATGTTTGGGCACACGGCAGGACTCGGAAGGCAAGGAGCGCCATTTGAATTTTTGAGTGCAAAATTAGCTGCTCTCATTAGCGGACGCCATATCGGGTTTGAAGAGCCCCTGAGGTGCCTAAACAATGGAGCTCCCCCATAAGTGACCCCATTTTGGAAACTAGAACCCTCAAATAATTTTTCTAGATGTTTGATGTGCACTTTGAACCCCTGGGGGCTTCACAGACGTTTATAACGTTGAGCCGTGAAAAGAACAAAAAAAAAACTAGAAACTAGAACTAGAGCTCTCATGGAATTTATCTAGCTGATTAGTGAGCACTTTGAACCCCTGGAGGCTTCACAAAAGTTTGTAATGTTCAGCCGTGAAAATATATATATTTTTTTTTTTACCACAAAATTGTTTTTTCAAAACAGGTATCTTTTTTTTCACAAGGGTATCAGGAAAAAATGTATAATATAAAAATGTATAATGTAAAACGTATTGTGCAATTTCTCCTGAGTACGACGATACCTCATATGTGGTGGAAATCAATTGTTTGGGCGCACGGCAGGGCTCAGAAGAGAAGGAGCGCCATTTCACAGCAAAATTGGTTGGAATTATTAATGAGGTGCCTAAACAATGGAGCTCCACCACAAGTGACCCCATTTTGGAAACTAGAGCCCTCATGGAATTTATCTAGCAGTTTAGTGAGCACTTTGAACCCCTGGAGGCTTCACAAACGTTTGTAATGTTCAGCCGTGAAAATATATATATATATTTTTTTTTACCACAAAATTGTTTTTTCAACCAGGTAGCTTTTTTTACACAAGGGTATCAGGAAAAAATGCATCATAAAACGTATTGTGCAATTTCTCCTGAGTACACAGATAACTCACATGTGGTGGAAATCAATTGTTTGGGCGCACGGCGGGGCTCAGAAGAGAAGGAGCGCCATTTCACAGCAAAATTGGTTGGAATTATGAGCGGACACCATGTTGCATTTGGAGACCCCCCTGAGGTGCCTAAACAATGGAGCTCCCCCACATGTGACCCCATTTTGGAAACTAGACCCCCCCCATTATACAAAAAAATTAGTTTGGCGAAATAAAAAATACGGACGTCAGTAAAAAAAAAAAAAAAAAAAATGAATAACAAAAATATGAGCGCCTGCCACTAAGACCAGTGCCAAACGTGAGAGCAATGCACGAGTCTCGCATCGCATCATCCGCTCCAGTCTGGAAGCGAGCAACTGCGCTGGATAATGCGATGCGAGAGGGCGCGGTGGATGGAGGGGCGGCAGATGAGAAAGGGCGCAGCGGATGGAAGATGGGAAAGGGCGCAGTGGATGGAGGAGCGTCAGAGGATGGCAAAGGGCGCAGCGGATGGAGGAGCGGCAGAGGATGGGAAAGGGCACAGCGAATAGAGGAGCGGTGGATGGAGGATGGAAAATGGCGCAGTGGATGGAGGAGCAGCAGAGGATGGGAAAGGGCGCAGCGGATGAAGGAGCGGCAGAGGATGGGAAAGGGCGCAGCGGATGGAGGAGCGGCAGAGGATGGGAAAGGGCGCAGCGAATGAAGGAGCGGCAGAGGATGGGAAAGGGCGCAGCGAATGGAGGAGCGGCAGAGGATGGGAAATGGCGCAGCGGATGGAGGATGGGAAATGGCGCCGGCGGATGGAGGAGCGACGGAGGATGGGGGGGTGAGATTGGGAATAGCTACCTTACAGGATGGATCTAAGCAGCAGGATCACAGCAGACAGAAGAGGCAGCAGATGAAGGAGGCAACAGATTGAGGAGGGTGAGAGGGGGCAGTAGATGAAGAGGATGGGAGAGAGCAGGCAGCAGATCGGGGAAGGGGCAGAGACTGATGGGAGAGAGCGATGGCACATGAGGGGAGGAGGCAGCAGGGGAGGCAGCACATGGAGGGGGGGGGAGCAGCACATGGAGGAGGGGGGGGAGGCAGCACATAGAGGAGGGCGGGGAGGCAGCACATGGAGGAGGGGGGGAGGCAGCACATGGAGGAGGGGGGGAGGCAGCACATGGAGGGGGGGAGGCAGCACATGGAGGAGGGGAGGGGGGGCAGCACATGGAGGAGGGGGGGGAGGCAGCACAGGGAGGGGGGCAGCTTGCAGCACATGGAGGGGGGAGGCAGCACATGGAGGAGGTGGGGAGGCAGCACATGGAGGAGGGTGGGAGGCAGCACATGGAGGAGGGGGGGGGAAGCACATGGAGGAGGGGGGAGGTGTAGTGGCGGATGGAGAAGGGGCAGCCGATGGAGGAGGCGGCGACCGATCGGGAACAGTGGCGGCCGATTCGGGGGCAGCGGCGGCTGAAAAAGGTGGGTGCGACGGCGGCGGGGACAGCGGCGGTGTGGACAGTGGTGGGTGTGGCGGGGACAGCGGCGTGGCTGGCGGTGGCGGCGTGGACAGTGGCGGGCATGGCGGGGACAGCGGCGTGGCTGGCGGTGGCGGGGACAGCGGCGGGGTGATCGGGTACAGCGACGTGGTTGGCGGTGGCGGGGACAGCGGCGGTGACAGTAGTGGGGACAGCGGCGTGGCTGGCGGTGGCGATCGGGGACAGCGACGGGGTGATCGGGTAGAGCGGCGTGGCTGGCGGTGGCGATCGGGGACAGCGGCGGGGTGATCGGGGGCAGCAGCGGGGCGATTGAGGACAGTGGCGGGGCGGGGACAGTGGTGGATCAAGGGGCTATAACTTATCAATGGGCGACCGCTCTCCTCAGCTTTCAGGGACGGACACAGGTCACCGGCACCAAATCCACTGTGATTGGAGAGATCGGTCACAAGACCGGTCTCTCCAATCAGAGCTGGGGGCGGGTGAAGCACCGATCACCCAGCTCCAGCCAATGATCAGAGCTACAGCTGCTCTGATCAGGGCTGGATTTCAATGTTCCAGCCATTTTCAATGGCTGGAACATTACAGTGACTGTAATTGGCTGAGCGGCGTTAATCAGCCAATCACAGCCTCTGAAGGTTCGGGGAGGAGGCACCACCCCTCCTAAGGTCAGGCAGAGGTCCCCTCCTTCCCGAATCTACTATTTGATTACACCAATCGCACTCACGGGGGCTCCGGGGCCAAGATTTCGCCATGACGTACTGGGTACGTCATAGGTCGTTTAGCACCATGTCACCATGACGTGACGTCACCAGTACGTCAAGGGTCGTTAAGGGGTTAAATCAAATTTTGTGCTTTTTTGGCAATGTTTTTTCTTATATCACAATCTGTATACAAACTAAAGAAATTTAGAAAATCTTGCAATTTTCACACTGACCACTGCGGTTATTCAAGACTGAAACTTCCGGTTGTATCAGGAAATCTACATGTACATTAGCAGCAATAGATTAAGGCACAATCTCTTGTATTGAAGCAAATAACGTGTGCAAAGGTCGTTGTGAAAGGACGGGGAGCAGTGACATCACCTAATGTGATTCTGTTATTGTAATCCTGACAAAACAAGCCAGATATGTCACTCCAAGCCAGGATCACCAAACTACGACTTACCTATTTTGAACACATCATATGAAGAGCGTAATCACTGGAGAAGGACATCAAGATTGGAAGAATAGAAGGAACAAGGTGAAGAAGGAAATCAGCAACCCAATGGCTTGATACTATCAAAATAACGCCGAAGAAGACCCTGGTGGACCTATCTAGGCTGCACAAGATCGATCTTCCTATAGAGTGTTCACCTATACAGTATAATTGCCATTGCTCAAGATCAAGCTGAAGGCTGTTAAAAGATAGAAAAGAATCCTGACTCTGATGAAGTCACAAGTCTGTTGAAAACTCTTTCTGAAAGAGTCTAAAATAGCCCCAGTGGCAAGAGTGAAAACTGTAAGATTATTAATTTGATTTTTTTTTTTTCAATACAGATTCAATATCTGAAAAAAATACATCACCCATTTTTTTTTTGTAAAGATACATAGAACACAAAAAAAAATAATTTAAAGGGAACCTGTCACGTACAATATTCGTTCTGACGATCAGCAAACGCATGTGTGCCCTAATTACACCTCCCTACCCATCCCTGTGTTGTAAAATTGTAAAATATGAAAGCAATAAAAACGTTTTATTACTTACATATATCCTATGTAAATAGCAGAGCTCGTCGCCCCATGGGCGTCGCATCACCCTGTGGGCGTTTGAATACTTTCCATGGTATCACGCCCCTGTGGGCGTGATACCATGGATTCACATGAGCGACCTCCCCCATCGCTCCTTCAGATCCGGCGTGTGTTTGCACTTACCATTCCCGCAACCTTTCCCGGGTGTTCACTCGTCGTTTTCAGACGCGCTCTGCGCTTGATCAGACTCTTCTGATCATGCACTCTGAACGCGTCTGAAAATGACAACAAGCACCTGGAAAAGGCTGCGAGAATGGTAAGTGCGCACACGCGGGATCTGAAGGAGCAACAGGGGAGGTCGCTCATGTAAATCCATGGTATCACGCCCACAGGGGTATGATACCATGGAAAGTATGCAAACGCCCACAGGGTGATGTGACGCCCACAGGGCAATGAGCTCTGCTATTTACATAGGAAACATGTAAGTAATAAAATGTTTTTTATTACTTTCATATTACATAATTTTACAACACAGGGATGGGTAGCGAGGTGTAATTAGGGCACACATGTGTCTGCTGATAGGTCAGAACGCATATTGTACGTGACAGGTTCCCTTTAAACAGTAGGTCATACTCTGATGACTGCTCCCCCCTATGGAGTTTTCCAGGGATCATACGGCTGATGGTCTATTCTTAGTGTCATTGTTGGTCCAATCCTCACCTATTAATGCAAAGAAGTTATTTATATGGCTCCATCAAATGAATGGGACAATACTCAGAAGAGACACTGAAGACCAGTGGTCCTCGACCTTTCTGATGTTGAGAGGCACATTCAGCTCTGAGAGAGGGTCGCCAGCTACATTTAGCTCATGCCACTCACAGTAGTGACACCCAGAGCCCCCATTACCAGTATAATGACAGTCAAACTTTTTGCACTGAAATTACCACACCAAGACAGTATACCAATATCCGGGGGTCCTACCTCCATTCAGATCTGCTCTTCTGTGTGGGGTTACTCACAAATATCACCATCTGGAGACCTGCCGTTCATAGCTGTTTGCAAGACCTGGCACTAATGCGGGACCCCTATTGTAGACGGACCAACGTAAATAATGAAACAGCAACATCACTTGGCTAAGTACTTCAAACAGCTGGTCAGAGTAGACACGGATGAGTATTGGACGCCATCAATCAGATACAGCCATATTGTGAACAAGGAAACCCCTTTAAAAAATTCTAACTTTTGCAAGACTGGTATGACTACACATAAAAGCAAGGCGCAGCTTTCCAACTAGGAAACTAGGCTTGAGTATCTTTTTAACACGGAGACTAGAGTGGACAAAGCTGGGGGGGGGTTTTAACAAAATAAGTCCATATGTACTATGCCATGAATTACAGACATGGAGGATAACTTTAATTCATGGATTTAATTTCTACAATTTCACAATTCTAGAAAACATGTATAAATCTAAAACTGAGATTTCCAGTCTTGCTGAGCCCCAGCGTGTATTTCTATGGACAGTGAATGTCAATGGTCCTTCTGAAACTTGGTATTCTTCTGGTATAGCTATATCAGTCTGACGTACGACTCCAGGTTTCTGTCTGCAATTCAATAAGAAGTCTGGTTACATTTTTGTGTCATGTCTCTGATTTTTTCCAAGGTACTGCAATTGAGTCAGCAGTAAAAATAGTCCCTACGATAAATCCATATACTCAAGGTGACTAAGTCTCAAAGTCATGTCAGCACGTACAAAGTCAGAGAGAAAAAAATAAAGGAAATTTACGCCATAAGGGACAGTTATCAACATGGATCCTGCCATAAAGCATCTATCACCACATCGACACAGGCAATGTGATGTCAAAATAAAGGACAACCTTGTGTCCCTGCAGAACTATGATCGGATTTAGCCGCCTCTGAGCAATATATATACTACGGCAAGTACTCCATCTAAGGCATTTAATGTCATATGTGTGAAACCTGTTGTGTTTTTAAGAAAAAAAAATCTCTAGTGGGTCTCTCCTGCGGGGAGAGGAATAAAATGGGATTACATCAGGTTAGGTCACCGGGACTAACGATAGATCTAATCATGGTGCAGTGTTCTGCCACCTCATAAAACACTTCATCACGCTGCACCCTGCCACCCGTTGCTTAGCAATGCTGCGCACAACCTCAAAGCAGCAAAACAGGGTGGTTTGCAGCAGTTTAAAGGGAGTCAACGTATACTTCTGAGAGTCACACTACATCTGTTTCTGGAGGATACAGCGAAGACGGCTATATGGAATAATACTCAGTATGTTACCAGATCGATGACAAAGCGCTTTAGCGACTGGTATGTTATAAAAGACATGCAAAAACACCTAATAAAGTACATTCCTCATACAAAAAAATAAGAGAAATAAACTTGCTTTAATTTCCTGATGTTTATGTCACTGTTACTTATGTAGCGCCAACAGGTTCGGCAGCGCTACATGGAGCTTTCCACTATTCAAATTGGTCTTATTTGCAACCTACAAACTGATTGCCCCATATTAGACATAAACTCAAATCTATTTTCTAGGAATACAAATAAACTTTTGCCATATCTTTGAAGTTCTGGGGGATGTCGGAGTGCCTGGAGGAAATCCACGTTAACTTCGGAAGAACATATAAACTTTGTACAGGTGTTGTCCTTGGTGTAATTAAACCCAGGAATTTAGCGCTGGTAAAAAATAAGACGCTAACCATTGATCCAAGTTATACTCTTGGTGTACTTCATCATTTTTGAAACTGATCAGCAGATTTGTATAAATGAGTAATGGTTTTCTACATTATACTTGATCTCAACAGATACAACTGCAGTAAGTCCACCATCCAAACAGAACATCCAACACATTTCTCAGGAAATTGCAGTTGTCAATTCTTATTGTAATGGGGGGTTATGGCCATGGGTGGTTTTCTTAGAATCATAGAATGGTAAGAGTTAACAGGGACCTCTTGGGTCATCTGGTCCAACCCCCTGCTCAAAGCAGAAGTTATTAAATCATCCCAGATAGATATCTGTCCAGTCTCTTTTTGAAGACTTCCATTGAAGGGAAACTCACTACCTCATGTGAGAGTTTGCTCCACTGGTTGATCACCGTCACTGTCGAAAGGTTTTTCTAAGAACTAATCTGTGTCAACAGATATGACTGTAATAAACCCACTATCCAAAAATAAAATCCAACATGTTTCTCAGGGAATTGCAGTTGTCAATTCTTACTGTATTGGAGGGTTGTGACCATAGGTGGTTTTCTTAGACTCATAGAATGGTAAGAGTTGGAAGGGACCACCTGGGTCATCTGGTCCAACCTCCTGCTCGAAGCAGGAGTCACTAAATCACCTCAGACAGATATCTGCCAAGTCCCTTTCATTGAAGGGAAACTCACTACCTCTTATGTGAGCTTGCTCCACTCGTTGATCACCGTCATTGTCGAAAAGTTTTTTTCTAATAACTAATCTGTGTCTCCTCCCATTAAGTTTCATCGCATTGCTTCTAGCCTTTCCTTGTGCAAATGAGAACAGTGCTGATCCATCAACAGTGTGACAGCCCTTGGGATATTTGCAGACAGTTATTAAGTCTCCTCTTAAGTCTTCTTATTTGCAAGCTAAACATTCCCAAATCCTGCAACCGTTCCTCATAGGATATGGTTTGCAGACCGGTCATCATTCTTGTTGCTGTTCCCTGAACTTGCTGCAGTTTGTTGACGTCTTTTTTGAAATGTGGTGATCTGAACTGGAGAAAGTATTCCAGATGAGGTCCTAAAATAGAAGCTCGCTGGATAAAATATAGGCTCAGTTGTGCTTCAACATGGGTTATTTTATCTACTAAAACAAACATTCTGTTACCACCAGGGTTAATTTTAAGACATCATTAAAACAATGAATTCATACATGATTTAGCTTGGTGTGAGCAGAAATGATTGAGTTGAGTAAGATGCTGGATCATGCCCAGTATTGCTAGCCCCCCAGGTACACCCTCAGAACCGCTGGAAGCACGATCCATATACTTACTGCATTACCATATCATTACGTTATAAAAGGCACAGAGAAAACCTTGTGTCTCAGAGGAGCCCATTTTAATGACACAGTCTGTTGTAACCATTTCTGTTTTTGTGCAAAATTCCTGGAACAATGATGCATACACAACCTTGCTTTTATAGGGCACAGTTTGGGCCACAAATAAACATATAGAAGATATTCAGAAGAAGTAAAAAAAAATGCAAAGTATGGAACTGACCATATGTGTTCTCTACAACCAGAACAGTAAGGCATTGGGAACCAGGAACCAAGGTCTGGATGATGAGGACACGTGTACTTGGTTTGACTGGGCGATGCCTGCAGTCTGGCAAAAGATGCACATTTTATAGTTATTGCTGAGCTGTACAGAGCATGGCATGCCAACCTTAGCTGTGGAAATGTGATGATGTAGTAAAGGAAGCTTACTGGCTCACTGACACCACTAAATTCATGTCTTTGATGGATTATAAATCTCTACTTACTAGTACAAGAACGAGCTTTACAGTCTGGAAACTATTATGGCCTGGCTGCAGAACATAAAGGAGAACACTCCGCGTGGAGAAGTAACAAAGAATGACTTTTCCAAAGTAATTCTCTACAAGAAAAAGAATTGATGCTGCAATCATCAAGAACCCCATTTTTTTTCATTATGACCGAACTAACCCAAGCAACTGTAAGGATATGGTTTTTTTCTGTTGAAAAGAAAAGCTGCTGTATACTAGCAGCAGGAATACAAGGCTGACCCTTGGATTTCTGATGCGGAATAGCTCTATGAACTGCCACAGTAACCGGCCTCGGTGTCCTGTCCACATAGATAAGTCACTTACTGAAGCAATGATTAAAAATGACCGTATAACAGCAATGCAAATTTATAACTTAAAAGAACGGGATGTGATTTTTTGGGGATGGCTTACACATGGATTTTCATGTAGAATTCAAGCAGAAAGTCATGTAAAAAAAAAAAAATGTTTTAAAGGGGCTGCCCAGGGTTATCACAAAAGTCTGCAGTCACATACAGACTTGTGAATCCTCACACTTCGCGCCGCATGCACAGCAAGGATTCTCCTGTGCCAGTGGCAAGAATGCAATATCCTTGCTCCTGGACACATTCCGACTAGTCGTCCACTTGTACCAATATCAAGCAAAATGATGTGTGGATTCACAAGTCTGCAGTTACAAAGTGACTTGTGAATCCTCACATTACACGCAGCGTACGCAGTGGGGATTTTCCGGTGCCAGTGGTAAGAATGCGATATGCATGCTCCTGGACACATTCTCATGGAATACTCTTGTATGAAGCGAGACGATGTGAGGATTCACAAGTCTAAAGTTGCATAGTGACTTGTGAATCCTTACACTGCATGCAGTGTGCAAAGTGAGGATTCTCCTGTGCCAGTGGCAAGAATGTGATATGTATGACCCTGGCCACATACTGACTAGTCGTGAGGGGCTCGTGGAATACACTTGTATCAAGAGAGACGATGTGAGAATTCACAAGTCTGCAGTCACATAGTGATTTGTGAATCCTCACATTGCGCACAGCGTGCATAGTGAGGATTTTCCGATGCCAGTCTCAAGAATGCGACATGCATGCTTCTGGAAACATTCAGACTAGTCATTCGAGGCTCATGGAATACACTTGTATCAAGCAAGGCTATGTGAGGATTCACATATCTGCAATGCAAAGTCACCGGCGTAATGCCATCAGTAGGTCTAGTAAGCACCATAGGCACCTAGGATGCAGAGTGCAGAAGTGAATTCCAGCACCCACAGAGGACTGGTATGGATGCCAGACCAGGGGAGTGCAAATTGAACTGCTCATCTCCAGTGTTCCCACGGTCTACAATCACTTACAGGACCATTTACAGTGTTCTATGCTACAGAAGGGTAATGTATCCATACAAAACAGATGCTACCAGCATTATCCGTGGAGCATTTTTTTTTTTTCTCGCACCCATACACTTGAATAAGTGAGTTTTGTTCGATTTACGCATCCACTTGCAGCATGCTGCAATTTTCTTTCTTTACCTCTTCCTCTTGACCAAGGCTGAAATCATTAGTAGATTCTGAATGTTATTTTGCAACAAAGTGACAAAGAAATTTGCCGTGTCTCCAGATAATACGCGAGTCTTCTAAAAGGTAACCCTAATGTCATTCAACTTTTTCACATCTTTATATAAATGCTACCAAATTCTTAGGAAATTGTATTAAGATTTTATCGATTTTCCTGCCTGACCTCCCTTTAATATTTGTTTCTCCAGGTCAGAAGTTGACAGTTCTAGGAGATTCGGACATCCTGTAAATGTAGAGTACACTGTAAGATGTCTTCCTGTAGTTTTAATAACTTGAATCTCCCTTACAGAACAGAGTACTTCTGATCTCAGTAACGAGAGGGTCTAGTTGTGCCGAGATCATACTTGTAGTTGTGTATTTGTAGCTGAATAATATGATTTGTGTCTACTGAAATAAGGCTACCCTCAAATTTAGGTAATCTAGTCAAGAGCTGCTACAATGCTTCATGGTATGTTCAGCCAATATATATCCATCTCGCAGATGCTCGGCATATGAGTAGGCAATGAACAAATATTGGTGAGGACACAGACTACCTAACTCACTACTAAAATAAGCTTCTTTACAGCATTTTAGAATTGAGAGTAGGGTTCCTCAGACATGGAAACAATTTTATTGATTCTCCTATGGTAAGAAGGTAGACTAGTAGAGGAGTAAAAAGTTATAAAAGAAATGGTACTTGCTCTCAGTGATCCATAAAGAAAAATCAAATTACAATGCTCCCTTGGTCATCGCTGGTCTCTTCTGGACATTCTTCTCAGCCAATCAATGGTTGCAGTGATGACCCACCTCAGCCAGTGATTGGCTGAGCAGACATTTTTAAACATTTTTAGTGTGTAGAGGATGAAATAAAAAATCACAGAGTAGCAGAGGTAAATGTTGGAGAGGGAGCTGTGAGACATCAACACTTTATATCTTTAATCTGTTGTAGCATTAAAATTGTAATATAAATGATGTGTTAAGTGCTCTGGGTGTGACAGGGCACCTAACAAGTTTCTACCGCCCCAATCAGCACCAGTCTCTTTAACTTGATTGTAAACTCACTGCCTGTGTGACATCAGGCGCTAGGCAAGGAAATCAGACAGTGAGCTATCAATCAAGCTAAAGAGGCTGGTGATGGGTGGGGACATTTTGGGTGACAGAAATTTGTTAAAGAGAACCGGTCATCATGGTTTAGTATGTTAAAGTAATTGCACGGCCATATTGGCACTGTTACACAGATTCAATAAATACCTTTAGTGAACAAATACACATCCTGGTTGTTTTTTAATCCAGATATGAATTTTGGGTGCAATACATTTTCAGAGCATTGGGGCAGGATTGTGGCAAAGATCTTCGGTTCTGACCTGACCCTTCGCCTAACACTAGTTTCTGTATGTGCCTCTTTTTTAAAGTTGTTGCTGCACCATCCCACCATGAGTGATGCTTGAGCAGATTCATCCCCTAGCAGTCTTCAGTAAAATAGCATTGGAGGAGGAATCTGTGCATGCGTCACCAGCGGCGCCAGCTTACTGAAGGCTGCCGGGGGATGAAACTGCACAACCTCTGCCTGCGTTGCCACCGGAGTGAACTTGAAAAAAAAGGCACATACAGACACCAGAGGTAGGCAGAGGGGCAAGGGCAGAGGTGGCAGCAGTGGGAGGCTGGAAATGCTCAGTTCTGTAACTGCTATGTCAACTGATATTGGCTGAGGCCGGGTAGTGGACATCTATCCACCTCCTATTCAAATCTATAGGTGGTTGGATGTTCAGTACCTGGCTGCCGCCGCTATTAGAAGATGGGGCAGCTCCGGAAATGAGCATTTCCAGACGCCTGCTACCACCAACACCAAGAACAGCTGATCATCATTGGTGTTGGGTGTCGGACCCCAGTCGATGGAGATTGATGACGTATCCTAAAGATAGACCATCAATGTAAAAGTAGTGGGCGACCTCTTTAAGTGCCCTGTCACACCCAGAGCACTCAATGCCTCATTTGCATATGAAAGAAAATACTAATTACTGTAGAATGCAGCAACAGATAGCAATTATAAAAAAGAATGGGATTGATTGAAATGACAGATTCCCTTTGAAGAATAATTTTAATCACTTTGAAATATCTTTTTATTTATTGCAGCTAAATATATCACCTAGGTTAATTTCTGATCTAACTGAAACAACATAATGTATAGAGTAGAAAAGTAGGTTATATCAGAAAGACAGAACCATTTTTACAGCCCACATGAGGCTACATAGAAGTTTCTAGAAAGCAGGTATGTCATCCATGGCTTGCAAAGCAACATTGCCAAGATGAGTTCTGCATAAACCGGCATTAATTTTCCCTAATGTAACATTAGCAAATCATCAATTTAACCTGCGACTGGTGTGCTACAGAATTATTGTATGGCTATTATTCATCTACATCAGACATGAGAATTATAAAATCCCCAGTCTCGTATATACTCGGATATGAGTGTGTTGTGAGAATGTGGTTATCATCTTATTATAAGGGCATGTGGAATATTACTTGATTACTAAATCTAGCCACAGACTCAGCAAACCTGATCAGTGGTAGATCCTGATGGCCCTGATGGGAAAACTTAGCCTGAAACAGAAACCAATTAAGAAATTAGCACACACTGACTTTAACACTATTTAAAGGCTATTTAAAGGGGATGTCTAATATTAGATAATAATGGTATATTCATATGTGGCCGATTTGTTGCAGAAATGAATTTTCAAGCAGTAGCCAACATCTGTAAGGCAAGTCTTCTCTGCTCAGTCACTACAACCCCTTCACATAACAGACCACTGCCCCTCCCCCATAAACTTCCTCCCCACCATCACTGAAGAAGAGCTTGCACGTCTTCTCTCAAAAGTGCACCTCACCACCTGCGCACTTGACCCCATCCCATCCCACCTCCTCCTCAACCTCGCCACTATCCTTATTCCAGCCTTAACCCATCTTTTCAACCTATCTTTAACGACTGGTACCTTCTCCTCTGCCTTTAAACATGCAACAGTCACACCTATCCTAAAGAAACCTTCCCTCGACCCAATCTCTACTAACAACTACCGCCTCATATCACTACTCCCATTCACCTCAAAACTCCTGGAACAGCACGTCCATGCTGAACTTTCCTCCCACCTCTCATCTAACTCTCTCTTTGACAACCTACAGCCCGGCTTCCGTCCTCATCATTCTACCAAAACTGCCCTAACTAAAATCACAAATGACTTACTTACTGCCAAAGCTAACAAGCACTTCTCCATAATCCTACTTCTAGACCTGTCCTCAGCCTTCGATACTGTCGACCACTCCCTCCTATTACAGATCCTCTCTTCCCTTGGTGTTAGAGATCTCGCCCTCTCTTGGATCTCTTCATACCTTTCCAACGGCACTTTTAGTGTCTCCCACTCCCACAAAACCTCTTCATCCCGCCATCTCTCTGTTCGCATCCCTCAAGGCTCTGTCATGTGACCCCTTACTTTTTTCTATCTACACATTTGGCCTGGGACAACTCAAAGTCCCATGGCTTCCAGTACCACCTATATGCCGATGATACTCAGATCTACCTCTCTGGCCCAGATGTCACATCTCTGCTGTCCAGAATCCCTAAGTGTCTATCTGCTATAGCCTCCTTTTTCTCCTCTCGCTTCCTAAAGCTCAGTGTGGCCAAAACTGAACTGATCATCTTTCCTCCATCTCACCTACACTCCCCACCTGATCTATCTATTACAATAAATAACACCAGGCTCTCGCCAGTACCCAAAGTTCGCCGCCTCGGAGTGACTTTTGACTCTGCCTTATCCTTCATACCACACATCCAATACCTCACCACCTCCTGCCGTCTTCAACTCAAAAATATTTCCAGAATCCGTCCTTTCCTTAACTCGCAATCCACAAAAATGCTAGTGCATGCCCTCATAATCTCCCGCCTCGATTACTGTAACATCCTCCCTGTGGCCTCCCATGCTCACCCCTCTCCAGTCCATCCTTAATTCTGCTGCCCGTCTGATCCACCTCTCTCCTCAATACCACCCCGCTTCTCCTCTCTGTAAGTCCCTTCACTGGCTCCCAATCTTCCACTGCATCCAATTCAAACTACTAACACTGACCTACAAAGCTGTGCATAATCTGTCTCCTACGTATATCTCCGAACTAATCTCCCACTACACTCCAACACGTCCCCTCCGGTCCTCCCAAGATCTCCTTCTCTCCTCCTCTCTCATTCGCTCCTCACGCAACCGACTCCAAGATTTCTCCCGAGCATCCCCAGTCTTCTGGAACTCGCTGCCTCAACACGTCAGGCTATTTGCTACCCTTGAAAGCTGCAAACGGAACCTGAAAACCCATCTGTTCAGAAAAGCCTATAATCTACAATGACCTCACTGCTTCACTATCGTGCGGAGCCGCCGCCCGACCACCGAGCGGAGCCGCCGCCCGACCACCGAGCGGAGCCGCCGCCCGACCACCGAGCGGAGCCGCCGCCCGACCACCGAGCGGAGCCGCCGCCCGACCACCGAGTGGAGCTGCCGCCCGACCACCGAGAGGAGCTGCTGCCCGACCAATCTACACCCCACCTACTGTCTCCTCCCCAAAATCCTATAGAATGTAAGCCCGCAAGGGTAGGGCCCCCTTCCCTCTGTACTAGTCTGTCTACTGTAACTTGTGTATGTATTCTGTATGTAACCCCCTTCTCATGTACAGCACCATGGAATTAATGGTGCTCTATCAATAAATAATATATATATATATATATACATACACGTGTATATATATATATATATACATACGTATATATACACACACCACACATATATATGTATACAGTGGATATCTTAAATGGATACATCTCCTATATTGTATACATATATATATATATATATATATAGATATATATATATATAAAATGGATAAATCTCCTATATTGTGTGTATATATATATATATATATATATATATATATATATATATATAAAATGATACATCTCCTATATGGTTTCTTTTTAAATTATCATTCTTCATCTATCACATACATTAGTTTCTGCTGTGAGCTACATCTTAACAGTGAGGACAATTTTTAGCAGACGGGCTGTATCCGTTTTTACGCGTCACTTTGTCAAAAAATGTTTGCGCATATATTAGCACTTCATTAGCAACCTTGAATTCTATGCCCTAAGAACAGGCAGAAATGGCAGTGTTCACTTTGTGGTATTACACCATATCTTCCTTCTCACAGTTTTTAGTTTTCAAAGTATTTACATAAGTAGGATATAATCACCATTTTTGCACGGACAAATAAAAATGTACAATATATAAATACCATCAGTTCTTCAAAGTGCCAGTAATTGTGTAGAAGGAAAGTATACACCGGCCACACTGATTTATTCTGTTCTATAATCTATTATTACATTAGAACAATCCACTACATAAATTAGTCTTCCAGAGCCTCCAAATGCTGCTGTCACCAAAGGCCATCGAAAACAATCCTTTAACAGCTTGAGACACCGGAGGTGTGAAATCAATGTACTATTACTAAAAATGAAATTTGTTGGAGAATTATATTTAAATTATGCAGAAGATTCTGCATTAACGAATGTGTTCTTGCATTATCTATGTGTCACTAAGTGCAGTAAACTTATTTCAATCATTTACTGATGTGCTGAACAATCAAAGTGAGGACAGAATTAATGGAGCAATGGAAACAGTGAGATTGAATAATACATTTATCAAATTATAGGAAAACCAAGAATAAGCAGATCTGCCAGGGTATTATCTGGGTAAGGGCTGGTTCACACTAAGCGACAGCGACAACGAGGTCGCTGTTACGTCACCATTTTCTGTGACGTAACAGCGACCTTGTAAGTCGCTGTTATGATCGCTGCTTAGCTGTCAAACACAGCAGCCGAAGCAGCGATCATAACCGCGAGAGCAGGGAGCCGCGCACACTGCTTAGCGCTGGTCCTTGCTCTCCTAGCTACAGTACACATCGGGTTAATTAACCCGATGTGTACTGCAGCTACATGTGCAGAGAGCCAGAGCCGGCAGCACAGGCAGCGTGAGAGCTGCGGAGGCTGGTAACTAAGGTAAATATCGGGTAACCACCGATGTTTACCCTGGTTACAGCTTACCACAGCTGCCAGATGCCGGCTCCTGCTCCCTGCTCGCTTCATTTCGTCGCTCTCTCGCTGTCACACACAGCGATCTGTGTGTCACAGCGGGAGAGCGCCTTTGAAGAAAACGAACCAGGGCTGTGTGTAACGAGCAACGATCTCGCAGCAGGGGCCAGATCGCTGCTCAGTGTCACACACAGCGAGATCGCTAATGAGGTCACTGCTGCGTCACAAAAAGCGTGCTGTAGCAGCGATTTCGGTAGCGATCAATACAATACATGGATTATTCTAACTTCATGATTAGAGTGAAATAATGTGTCCTGAAGGAGAATAGTCTACCTGAAAAACTGTTTCGCTGTCACAGGTAGATACCTGGGAGCATGAGAAAAAGTTTCGTATTTCCTTCACTGATGGTTTCTCAGTTGCCTCAGAAGAAAAGGAATGTTCTGAGCAAAAGAGTCACACATACTTGCATTAACGCATAAAGCAGGGAAAAAAGACATATATAGTGACTTCTGTGTATTATATAACAGATGGTAAGAAGGCAAAAAACTACCTGAAAAATGCAGGAATGGTATACTGTTACTCACACTGAGGAATTCACACTGGCCTCAGGGTAACATAAGTGCTATGGACAAAATATATGAACATCAGATATTACAGGCGGGATAGGAAAACCAGTATAAGGTACATGTGGTAGGATAAATAATGTATCAGTGTTACCTTGATATTATTCCAAAAAGGTAAACATGTATGGGATCATACAATGAAAAGGACTCCTTGTGAGGTTCTCAAAGAGACCCTATGGAAAATGTATGATTTTAATGTTAAGTAGTATGTGTGACACAAATGGTGGACTGATATAGACACATACCTGAGGTATTAAAGGTATTGGATACAAGGAAGGGCTAGTGAGCCATATATGATATCACGTATCTAAATGGAAATATAGACAGAAATGAGTAAACTGTTCCATCATGTTAGTGGCTCAAGGGGATAAGTACACATACCTTGCGTTGGTGATACAGGGTGTGGGCCCCAGGGAGAAGTGCACAGTGCGGTGGTGGCGTGTCCTTATGTAGTGGGAGCAATGCAGCGTCCACCATCCTGCTTCCTGGATGGTGGAACGCAGTGTGGGCCGGTGGAGCGCGCGCCGCGCATGCGCAGTGCGGCGCGCCGCACCGCGCATGCGCCCGGAGCGCAGCATCAGCCCAATGGGAGGAGGTGCATCAGAGGAGGTGTGTGGGTGCCTGGAGGTCAGGGATTGGCCCGTGAATCGCACAGTGAGCGCGCACAGCGCCACCAAGTGGCCCAGCACGCGCGCCCAGCACGGAACACGGGCCAAAGTGAATGATAGAGAGGTGAACCGGCCAATGATCTGCGCCCAGCACATACACAGCGCCTGTTCATTGGAACTGCGCGCAAGCAGGGCACAGGACACAAGAGGAATAACATGCAAGGTGTAACACTTAAGAATAAGATTATATGTGATCCTAATATGAAGGATCGCAGTGAGAAGGCATGTGGATTGCACATGGCAAGCGCGCAGTGATAAGGATAAGTGATATTATCATTATAGTACACATAGTGACATGGAATTCTTCCTAAATTGTTTTTTCTTTGTTCCAGGCTCCACCTCCTACTTGATCCCTTCACCGTTCTTGCACCAATGTATGTCAACATCACAGCCACGCTCATCTTTAAGGGACCATCACCAGTATTCTCTGTTGTAGTGCACTCTGTATATTGTAGTCATTGGTACGTTTTTGCTGGCATGTGCTCTGCACCTGGCTCGTGCGTTAGTGCAAATGGCGCGACACTGCGCGCTTGCCATGTGCAATCCACATGCCTTCTCACTGCGATCCTTCATATTAGGATCACATATAATCTTATTCTTAAGTGTTACACCTTGCATGTTATTCCTCTTGTGTCCTGTGCCCTGCTTGCGCGCAGTTCCAATGAACGGGCGCTGTGTATGTGCTGGGCGCAGATCATTGGCCGGTTCACCTCTCTATCATTCACTTTGGCCCGTGTTCCGTGCTGGGCGCGCGTGCTGGGCCACTTGGTGGCGCTGTGCGCGCTCACTGTGCGATTCACGGGCCAATCCCTGACCTCCAGGCACCCACACACCTCCTCTGATGCACCTCCTCCCATTGGGCTGATGCTGCGCTCCGGGCGCATGCGCGGTGCGGCGCGCCGCACTGCGCATGCGCGGCGTGCGCTCCACCGGCCCACACTGCGTTCCACCATCCAGGAAGCAGGATGGTGGACGCTGCATTGCTCCCACTACATAAGGACACGCCACCACCGCACTGTGCACTTCTCCCTGGGGCCCACACCCTGTATCACCAACGCAAGGTATGTGTACTTATCCCCTTGAGCCACTAACATGATGGAACAGTTTACTCATTTCTGTCTATATTTCCATTTAGATACGTGATATCATATATGGCTCACTAGCCCTTCCTTGTATCCAATACCTTTAATACCTCAGGTATGTGTCTATATCAGTCCACCATTTGTGTCACACATACTACTTAACATTAAAATCATACATTTTCCATAGGGTCTCTTTGAGAACCTCACAAGGAGTCCTTTTCATTGTGTGATCCCATACATGTTTACCTTTTTGGAATAATATCAAGGTAACACTGATACATTATTTATCCTACCACATGTACCTTATACTGGTTTTCCTATCCCGCCTGTAATATCTGATGTTCATATATTTTGTCCATAGCACTTATGTTACCCTGAGGCCATTGTGAATTCCTCAGTGTGAGTAACAGTATACCATTCCTGCATTTTTCAGGTAGTTTTTTGCCTTCTTACCATCTGTTATATAATACACAGAAGTCACTATATATGTCTTTTTTCCCTGCTTTATGCGTTAATGCAAGTATGTGTGACTCTTTTGCTCAGAACATTCCTTTTCTTCTGAGGCAACTGAGAAACCATCAGTGAAGGAAATACGAAACTTTTTCTCATGCTCCCAGGTATCTACCTGTGACAGCGAAACAGTTTTTCAGGTAGACTATTCTCCTTCAGGACACATTATTTCACTCTAATCATGAAGTTAGAATAATCCATGTATTGTTCTGATGTGCATGTTTATATCTACTTGCATTTAGAATTGTCTATATCCCATTTCCCTCTGGAAAAAGGTCACTACTATTGATCATCAACTTACGTCAATGCATAAGGTATAAGTGGAGAAAGACACACCTGTAGATAGGTATTGCAGAAGAATGAAACTCTTCTGATTTGTATGTGTGTATGTTATGTATACGATATTCATTTGATTTTTGTCTCCTACATAGGATTACACCTTTGTCCATTTTTTGACTGCATTGTGATGTCTTCATATTATTGAACATACACCACACAGTTGTTCATATAGGTGGGTCACTACTGCCCTCATTTACCAAATGATAAGTGTACTTTTCATGAGCCTGGTTTCTTTTGTTAGGCTTTTTTATTTTTATTTTTTCAACACATGGATTATATAAGCATATGTATGTCTTTGTTTTATTATGTGCTATCATCATGTTATCAGAGATTGTTGTTGTAACCAATGCCATGATCATGCTATGTTGATTTATATATTTTCATGCACTAATGGTGCGTATGTTTTTGTTATAATAGATAAATTTGTCCTTGATAAAGACTTTCTAACGGTCGAAATGTTGGATGGATGAATTATCATCATTTTTTGACTTATGCACAAAATAAAACCATTTAAGCATTCCAAGATTCTTTTTTCTTCATATATTCTCCAAGTGTGCCAGAATTATTTTCTATTAGGCTTACTATTTTTTCTGAGCACCTGATATATAACGCGGTGAGCCAGGAATAATTGTTTCGCGGTGCTATGTTGCAGACATTGGGGGATTAATGCCCTTCATATTCCACAGTTAAGAACTGGGTTGCCAAATATAAAACGGGCCACTTTAGCAGCAATGATGAGAAACGTCCTAGACGACCGAGAGTGGTTGTTGTTCCGGAGATCATTGATGCTGTGTAACACCTCATACTGGAAAATCGACAAATTTCAGCTAAAGCAATAGCAGGCATCATGGGGATTTCCCGTGATTGTGTTTGTGTCATTATCTATGAACATTTGGACATGAGGAAGCTATCTGCAAAGAGGGTCCCCAAATGTTTGACAACAGATCAGAGAAGCACGCAAATGAAAACTTCCTGGTCCATTTGTCAGGGTTTCCAGATAAGAACTTCCTGGATCGACTGGTCACTCTGGATGAGAACTGGATTTATTTGTATGACCCTGAAAACAAAGAGCAGTCAAAATAGTGGAGGCACAGTGGTTCTCCTTGTCCAAAGAAGTTCAGGGTGCAAAAATCAGCCACTAAGGTGATGGCGTCTGTTTTCTGGGATAAGGAGGGTGTGTTGCTAGTCAACTACCTTCAAATGGGTTCCACCATCAATGCAAGATATTACATTGAACTTTTGGACCAATTGAAGGCAGCTCTGAAGGCCAAAAGGTGCGACAAGCTGTCCAAAGGAATCTTGTTCCTGCAAAACAATGCCTCCGCTCACACTGAACAAGCAACCACCGCAAAACTGGCAGAACTAGGCTTCCAGCTGGTTGATCACCCACCTTATTCACCATATCTAGCTCCCTCCGACTATCATCTATTTCCAAACCTGAAGAAACACCTCAAGGTTACCAAATTTCACACCATTTCTGTTGACATGGCTGCTACGGATGCCTGGTTTGAGGCACAACTGAAATCCTTTTTGCTAGGCTTCTAAAACTTGGAATACCGATGTAAGAAATGTGTTGACATCAGTGCAGAGTATGTGGAATAAATGTAAAGTTTCATCATCATATCTCGTTTCTTTCTGGGTAAAGCCAAAGACTTAACAGCAGCCCCTCGTATTCTGCCTCCCAAAAAAACAAAAAAAAATCTGGTGAGCTTCGGAACACAAAAAGTCCAGGGCGTTCATGGAATACAACAGTAGTGTATGAACACAGAAATCTTTTCATAGTGAAGAAAACTCCTTCACAACATCTACCCAAAAGAAGACCATACTCCAGAAAGTAGGTGTTTCAGTATCTAAGACTATGATAAAGAGAAGACTTCATTAGAGCAAATACAGAGGGTTCACCACAAGGTGCAAACCATTAATCAGCCTTAAAAATAGAAAAGCCAGATTAGACTTTGCCAAAAAATAACATATAAAGAAGCTGCTTAGTTCTGGAAAAGCATTCTATGGACAGATGAAACTAAGATTAACCTCTACGAGAATGATGAGAAGAAAAAAGTATGGAGAAGGCTTGGAACAGCTCATGATCCAAAGCACACCACATCCTCTGTAAAACATGGTGGAGACAGTGTGATGGCCGGGCATGAATGGCTTCCAATGGCACTGGGTCAGGGATTTACTTTCCGCTCAGATTTCACCAAATGCAGAAACGTTGATTGGACGGCGCTTCAGAGTACAGATGGACAATGACCCAAAACATACTGCAAAAGCAACACAGAAGTTTTTCGAGGCAAAGAATTGGATTATTCTGTAAAGGCGGAGTCAATCACCAGATCTCAACTCCATCAAGCTGCTTTAAGGTAAGAAACTTAAGGCAGAAAAGAACACACCCAAGCAAGAACTCAATTCACTGCAGTAAAGGCCAGCAAAGCATGACAAAGGAGGAAACCCAGCGTTTGGTGACATCCATGGCTTCCAAACTTCAGTCAGTCATTGTCTGCAAAGGATTCTCTATGAAGAATTAAAAATGAACATTTTATTTATGCCTAGCTGTACTTCCCAGCTTCGTCCGGGTTAATAACTGCTGTTAAAAAAATAGAATGTATTAACAAAAATATATTCTGCACACAAAAACCACAAAACAAATATATATAAATGTAATTATAATGTCTGTCTCCCCCTCTGTATAGATCTCTCTGTCTCTCTCTCTATCTCTTTGTCTGTCTGTCTCTTTCCCTGTCTGTCTCTGACTGTCTCTGTCTTTCTCCGTCTGTCTCAATCTCTTTCCCTGTCTGTCTATCTATTTCCCTGTCTATCTATCGCTGTCACTTTCCCTGTCTGTCTCTTTCCCTGTCTGTCTCTTTCCCTCTCATTCCCTCATTCCCTGTCTGTCTCTTTCCCTCTCTTTCCCTGTCTGTCTCTTTCCCTCTTTCCCTCTGTCTTTTTCCGTGTCTGTCTCTTTACCTGTCTTTGTCTGTCTCTTACCCTGTCTGTCTCTTTCCCTCGCTTTCCCTGTCTGTCTGTTTCCCTCTGTATGTCTCTTTGTCTGTGTCTGTCTCTTTACCTGTCTGTGTCTGTCTCTTAACCTGTCTCTCTCTTTCCCTCTCTTTCCCTGTCAGTCTGTCTCTCTGTGTCTGTCTCTTACCCTGTCTGTGCCTGTTTCTTACCCTGTCTGTGTCTGCCTTTTTCCCTGTCTGTGTCTGTCTTTTTCCCTGGCTGTGTTATGACACTCCAACATTCCATTTAAGGGCGTGGCTGCGCATTCTTCTGAAGTTCTGGCTGCACTGTGGCTCCCAGCTCCATTCGCTTTAATGGAGGCAGGTTTTTTGGTGAATAACTGTAAAGCGTGGGGTTAAAATTTCCCCTCAAAACATAGCCTATGACACTCTCGGGGTCCAGAAGTGTGAGTGTGCAAAAATTTGTGGCTGTAGCTGCGACAGTGCAGATGCCAATCCCGGACATACACACACACACACACACACACACACACACATGCACAAACACATTCAGCTTTATATATTAGATAAGGCTAATTTGTCGAATAACTTTTGAGCCCCTGAAACGAGGAGGATTTGTAGAAAGTGGTTGTAATTCCTAAACGTTTCACAGTATATTTTTGTTCAACCCCTTTAATTAAACCTGAAAGTCTGCACGTCAATGGCAGCTCAGTGTTTCATTTTAAATAAAAAATAGCGACATGCAGATTCCAAATCAAAGATTCAGTCACTGTCCAAATATTTCCAGACCTAACTGTAGGTAGAAAACAAAATTGTATTTGGTGTTTTAATATAAAACCTATATACAAGAAAACAAAGCAACCAATTGTACAGGAAAGGGAAAAATAAATATTCTCCCAGGCAAAAAATACAAGCAAGCCATAATAAAAGAAAATATAGCTCCTAAATAACAATGCAAGAAAGCTTCACCCCATTCAACAGTTCCACAGGCCAGCCTATGCTGCTGCTATATATTTTTTTATTGGGCTCCAACCTTATTATATTCTCATGAATGTATCTTTGTTCTCAGTATGAGTAATCTTCATCTCTTGCAGCCAGATTTCTCCATAAAACTTGATTTGATTCTTAGTGTAACCAAAGTATCTCACAGGGGTGCAGCCACATAAGGGAGATTTAGGCGCACTGTTAAACAGGACAAGGATTGTCTGTTTTCCGCAAAAGAAGAAAAAACAGTTGGGGGTCATTTAAGACGTCTCTAGTTTGATATAGGGCAGTGACTGAATGTGAATGGTAATGAGTGGTAAGAAAACTATCAATCCAAATTGGAACAGTCACCCATATATGTATGTCTGTATGTATGATGATGTCTGCTTATACTAAACAAGTAAGGCAGATGCTTGCAGGAACAATATATTTCCTGAACAATGGCTTAGTGGTAAATGTTTTGTGTTAGAACATGTATAATAAGATCAGAAACACATTCTTTCAGAAACAGTGCAACTCCTCGTCCTGTGTGTGGTACCGCAGCCCCAAATTGCAGGCTTAGCTAGCAATATACAGTATGTGTCTATATAGCTCGTGTTTCCACCAAGAATAAGATCTACTCCGAAAATAAGCCATGACAGGAATTTTCAGCCACTTTGGAATACTCCAAAACTAAGCCCAAGTTGCGGTTCAATATTGAAGTGTCCGGGAAGCTAAAAAAGTTAAAAAATACAGGAGGATGCTTCATTAAACACATCAGACACCCCCAAAAGAAAGAAGACAGCCCCAAGAGAGAGAAGACAGCCCCAAAAGGAAGCAGACAGCCCCCCGTCATAAAAATCACACCCACCAGACCCTGAAGAACTGGCAAATCCAGAATGTGGATGGGCTCTCCCATAGTGATCTGCGTTGCTGTCAGGTCCCTCGCTGTTCCGCTCACACATACATTGGGTCCAGTATCCCAACACTCTCTCTCTCTCACACAGATTGGGTCCAGTATCCCTCTACTTTCACACACATACACATATTGGGTCCCAATATCCCTCCACTCTCTTTTCCTCACACACACCACACACACACACACACACACAGATCGAGTCCAGTATCCCTCTGCTTTCACACACACATTGGGTTTCAATATCCCTCCACTCTCTCTTTCTCACACACACACACACACACACAGATCGAGTCCAGTATCCCCTTGCTTACACACACACATACACATATTGGGTCCCAATACCCCTCCTCTCTCTCTCTTTCACACACACACACACACACACACAGATCGAGTCCAGTATCCCTTTGCTCTCACACACAAACACACATTGGGTCCCAGTATCCCTCCACTCACACACACACACACACATCAGAACACAATATCCCTCCACTCTCACACATACACACACATATCCGAACACAGTAACCCTCCACTCTCTCACACACACATATCCGAACTCTCTCTCACACACACATCGGGTCCCAGTATCCCTCCACTCTCACACACATACACACACATATCTAAACGCAGTATCACTCAGCTCACACACACACACACACATCCGATTTCAGTAAAATTCCGCTCTCATACACACATACATCCGATCGCAGTATTATTCGGCTCTCTCTCACACACGCACATGTGATGCCCCTGGACTATCGGGTCGTTACAGGGTATTGCACAATCTGCCCTCCCGTGCAGTATCCACCTCCTTTTTGGTTTAGGGTCCCTAACTATATGGTGTTGCCTACATCAGCTAATCAAATCCTAGATACACCCTGCTCCCCACCCACCAAACACACCAATGGATGGCTTGAGTGGAATAGAGTCGCCCACCTGGGGGGGGGGGGGTTGAAAAGGAGAGGTCAGGCATGTCAAGAGGAGAGAGCTGAGCCTGAGAAGTGAAAGAGAGGAGGTCAGGAGCAGGGCTCCTGGGAAGCAATCTAGGTGGCAGATGGTGGTCTGGGCCTAGAGGATCTGGACCCCCGGTCGCAGGGGATCGTGGCAAGGGGCATGGATTTTTCAAGGAGGACAGCCGGTGGCCTTGCACCATCATCAGGCTGGGACCAAGGCACGACGGGGTACGTAGACCCTAGGTCGGGGAGTGGCTTCAGGCAACCCAATAATTTACCTGAGGAGAACAGAGCGTTCAAGTTTCGCTCTCCACCCGCTCCAAAATTGGGGCATTAGCACAATGAGGAGGATAGAACTTTCCAACCAAAACAGTCCAGAAAATCCCAAGCGTGAGCCCTGAGAGCAAGCTCCCACACTTCGCATAGTGGGGTGCGGGACACGGCAAGTTTCACACTACCGGGACCACCAAAGAAGTAAACTTATTGCTGGGAGGCAGGTCACGGATCACCAGGCAGCACCATTGGGGACGGGACTCGAACTAAGCTCCCCTCAGCGGCAGCGGTGTCCAAAGACTTGTTTGACCAGTTGTCGGTGTCAGCTTAATGGACTGAGTGAAAACCGCAGTGACCCCCTTGCATCCAACGGCACTCCCCTACCATCACCGAGCCTACCCGTGGAGGGTCACAACACCTAGCTGCCCCATTCCATCATCCCCGGGTACTCCCAACTGCAGTGATGGTACTCCTAATTACCACATACCACGGGTGGCGTCACTAAGTTTATAATATCCCTTGTAAATAACCTCCTTCATTTGAGTGGCCGCATGACACCCGGGTCCGGAGACCCATGAGCCACTGAAAACCCGGATCCGAGCAGCCCGGCTGCTGGCACGGGGGCGGCACACACACACTCATCCTGTTGCAGTATCACTGCTCTCACTAACTCTGGGTGAGTGATACTGTTTCCAGCCAGCAGGGGGAGCGACCTCTGCGGAACGATTGAGATCCTGACAGTGACGCAGATACTTGGGGTTTGGCAAGTGCAATTCTCCTGAGGAATGTCTGTCTTCTTTTGGGGTTTAACTTAGCTGTGGTTGTCCTCAAAAATAAGACCTACCCCCAAAATAAGCCCTAGCACATTTTTTATATATATATATATATATATATATATATATATATATATATATATATATATATATATACATGAACACAACCCAGAGCAGTTACAACTGCTGAATTTCAGTTCACGTCAATCTACTAACAATGGCACCTTTTCCCAGAAGAGTTGTCACACTTTTATCTATTGGAATAAAACTGGTGTCATGTGAACATATACTACTTGTGTCTCACACATTATTTTCTATATGTTTTGGCAAATGCTTTTCTGATCTCATCTTTGGCTCTAAACCTGAGCCAGGATAGGCTCGTGTGAAACTGGCCTGGGGCATCTTTTATGGCTGTGTATAGAGGCTCCACAGTTCCCTAGCACTGAGCCATATGGCCTGTGAGTGTTTCTGTAGGGGGTCCGACGAGTGTCATACGTGCAGAGCTAATCACATATGGCAAGCTATTTTATTTTTCTGATTCATATGGTATCTGACAGAAAAACCTTTTATGTCTATGAAATTGGAGGCAAGAAGAATACAGTAAAGAAGGCATGTACGTGAACGGGCAGGCATATAACATAAGAAAACTTTAGACTACAAATCAGAGGTACCAAAACCTATAGTAGACCTGGTCCATACCCCTAGCTTTTAAGAGTTTAGATACAATTTAAAAGAGATGTCTAGAATTTGGGGAGTTTCAGTGGCAGAAACTGAAAGAATCCCCCCCCAAAAAAATACATCAATAGAGAGCAAGTTGAGGACCATACATATTGTTACGTGAACACCACTACAACCAATATGTAAGCCCAATTCACAAACAAGTTGTTATCATAGTATTAAGCTGTAAAACTAGGCTTCTCCGTATATAACTGGATCCGCCCAGTGTAAAGCCCCAGTCAGCCCACACTAGGTCCAAGCTGTGTTGCCATTATTACTCAGACTGAGGAGGCGAAGGAAACAACCTTATTATCGGGCTTGTCATGTTCAGGGTGTGACAGCCATCTCTGCCTGTAGAGATTACCAACTAAAGTAAACAGTCCCCTGCATTTGGGAGATTTCAATCACTGCCACATCCATTTGTCACTGCTAATCTCCGGTACACAACACAGTACCTGTCCCTCGTCATTTCTGCTCAAACTTACCGACATTGACTCAGTACATTACCGGGCAGTTACAGCAAGAGATCTGCCACTAGTCATTCATTTATTAATACCATGCGACTATTCTACGCGATTACTGACACCTACGTTTGTCACGAGTCTTTATCCCAAACCCTTCCAGTTCAGCGTATTATATGTGTGGGTAGATGAAAATTTCCAACCACAGCCAAGCAGATCAGTGCTGGACCTTCCTTCTGATAAATACCCATTCCAGTAAAATATGGAAATAAAATCACTATAATATAAACCATCTTTGCGTTTGGTCGTTTCCTATGCTGGGAATTCACAACAGTATGTCCTTAGGTGTATCTGTGAGCTGTTCTTACATTACAACTCTTTCAAGGAGATGATCAAACACATTAACGAGACCCTAGTCCGGCTTCTGCATCGGTAGCCTAGCAAACTGCCTTCTATTGGCCTGAATTACCATTGCCTTTTGTGATTTGTAGGCCTAGTGACGTCGCAGTTACGGCACAACGCTTACATGACTTTGAGGTCCACTAATCAGAATTGGAGCCATGGACCTCGGCAGGTAGGAGAAGGTTCACTGGGCTCTGACGCGGTCATAGATTGTAAGCTTCCGAGCAGGGCCCTCACTCCTCTTGGTACCTGTCCAATTGTGTCACTCTGTAATGTCTGACATTGTCTGTATATATCCCCTCTGAATTGTAAAGTGCTGCGGAATATGTTGGCGCTATACAAATAAAAAATATTTTTATCTACTATCACACGTCTCCCAGACTCTGGAATGACAAGCCTGCCTAATTTTCAGTATGATGCCTCCTGGCCCTGTGTTGTAGGAGAATATCAGGCCTAATTCACACCTCTAGGTTTCTTATAATTGCGCTTTTATCATTACAATGAACACATTATAGCTTATAGCTATATAGCTTTTCATGTGTCCTTTTCTTGTCCTATATAGCTTTTCATGTGTCCTTTTCTTGTCCTATATAGCTTTTCATGAAGAGGGAAGAGTTCTGCCCAGCGCAAGAAGGAGAGATACGTCAGTAAATTTCCAGGTGCTTTATTCTGCTTGGTTTCCAATAAAAACGGTCATATAAACATATGAGCAGTCAAGACATAGTCCTCCATGGATAATGACACAACAGCGACGCGTTTCGGCTACAGGAGTGTAGCCTTTGTCAAGTGTCTTGACAAAGGCTACACTCCTGTAGCCGAAACGCGTCGCTGTTGTGTCATTATCCATGGAGGACTATGTCTTGACTGCTCATATGTTTATATGACCGTTTTTATTGGAAACCAAGCAGAATAAAGCACCTGGAAATTTACTGACGTATCTCTCCTTCTTGCGCTGGGCAGAACTCTTCCCTCTTCATTATACACAGGTAACAGCACCTGCAGCCCGAGCAGCAGAAGGATATCCGAGCACATGGAATGGGTGAGCTGAAAGTTTCTCTTTTTGTCTCTTATATAGCTTTTCATGTCCTTTTCTTGTCCTATATAGCTTATCATGTGTCCTTTTCTAGTCCTATATAGCTTTTCATGTCCTTTTCTTGTTCTATATAGGTTTCCATTTGTCCTTTTCTTTTGCGGAGTTATTGGAGATTAAAAAAAAAAAAAAAGAAGAGAAAACCTGCCCAATATTAGCCCAATTCACAGACCATCTCTACGAATGGGTCTATTATTGTACAAAGCACTGAGATGACATCCGTGTTACATCCGTGTGCTGTCTGCTACAAACAAGGACATGTGAATTTGACCTTAGACAGCTTTGCCATTCAGGATCCTTGGAAAGCAGTGTTGGAGCTAAGCTGGAGCAATAAAGATGCCTGTAGACTGTGAGCCCTCGCGGGCAGGGTCCTCTCTCCTCCTGTACCAGTCTGTGCCTTGCATTGTCCATGATTATTGTCCTTGTTTTTACTATGTACATCCCTTTTCCGCCATGGCGCTATAACATGTGTGGCCCCGTAGAGAGTGTGACCCTTTATGAAGAAGAGGAGGGTCAAACTGGCCCTAATGGGGCACGGGCCGCCCCACTATGCCCTGAAATAAACTCCATGTATATATCCAACTATGTATCCACATCCCTGAAGTTGCAATGTAAATATTATATAAATTATTAATAAATAATAAACAACAGTAACTACAGACAGAGAGAGATGACAGTTCCCAGTGAAATGTGACGGGCACCGGACCCGGCTCTGTATGATCACGCTGCTTTCATTAATGAACCCTAATACACGGAGCTGTAACTGACAGCCATGCCACACTACATGACCTTTAAATTACATTATTCTTTACCATTAAAACCTCGGTGTAATCATTTTTCTATTAGGAATCTTTACACCATTTTGCAGCTCAAAGGGCAAAGTAAGAAAACAACACAGAAGCACTTAGTACTTAGAACCATTATCTATTATTATTGAGGGAATCACGCAGGGCCAGAACTCCCCAGACTGCTATAAAACTTAGAAATGAGACGCTTTTCAAGTCTTTTCAGAGATTTACATTGTTGAGACTTGCAGACATTTCCATAAGCTTATGAAAATGCTGCAGGATTACCGGAGCAGAAGCCCAACGCGTTCCACACTCAACAGTAACTATATGCGGACAATAACTTCACGTGGGACCTTTTCTTATTTGCATTTTATGCAAACGGCTAAATTTGCATGCACAAAGTAGGCTTTGTTCTGTTTTCTTCCGAAGCAGAGATTGTATAAACTGGCCTTCAAATACATTGGCATGCAAAAGACTAGGTTAGTAAAGGATATTCTCATCCTTAGCACTTTCCATGGACCCTGGTTAGGGATAGAGTCCTCGGTCCCTGTTCCATGGAAAGTGAGAGGAGTACTGCCAAGCCTCCACACCTGATCCTTGGACACTATTCCTTAGGTCTAGATAAGGCCTCACCCAATCTAGCAACATAAAGCGTTGTGGGGGCAAACTACAGTGCCCACAACTTTGGCCATTTTTTATAAGGGTGGCAGAAACTAAAAATATGGTTTATGCTAAAGTGCTGAAGTCACTATTGAATCAACGTGCAGCACTATTTGTATGGCTACCCTAATTATAGCGTACCTACAGGATCAGATGTAGTGAGGTTAATTGTAAGGTGCAGCAGAGATAAAATTGTTTTCATGATGTGTTAGACATCTCCCTTAGGTCTCGAGGTAAGCCTCCTGCATTATCATAAGCGTCATCACAATGTCCTAAAGCAGGCAGCCCTAATGAGTTAATGACAGGCTCAGCTCTGCTACATCATTTCACAGACGACTGAACGTGTGTTCCGCCTATAGAATATGTTGGATAAAAAGCTGTAAAGGGACAACAGCAGAGTAAGCACTTGTAATAGGGAGCCAAGCTCACATAGAGTGCAAGTGTAGCTATGTCATGACGATACCCCACAGGAAAGGGACATGTGTGGAGCCCAGTGGAGAACCTGGCCAGATGTCCCCCAGCCCGTCCCAATGTCCCCCAGCCCGGTCTCACAGCCCCCAGCCCGATGTTCCCCACCCCGTCCCGATGTCCCCCAGCCCGTCCTGAAGTCCCCCAGCCCGTCCTGAAGTCCCCCAGCCCGGTCGGATGTTTCCCAGCTCGGTCTGACATCTCCAGCCCAGTTCGACGTCCCTCAGCCTGTCCCCCAGCCCGTCCTGATATTCCACAGCCCGTCCTGAAGTCCCCCAGCTCAGCTCGCAGGTCCCCAGCCCAGCCCAACATCCCCCAACATGGCCTGACGTTCCCCAGCTCTGCCCGACATCCCTCAGCTCGGCCTGACGTCCCCCAGCCTGTCCCGACGTCCCCCAGCCTATCCCGAAGTACCTCAGCTTGTTGCAAAGAACCCCACCCCAGCATGATGTCCCCCAGCACACCCCAACATCCCTTAGCACGGCCCGACTTTCCACAGCCCAGCCCGACATCCCTCAGGTTGGCCTAACGTCCCCCAGCCCGTCTCGACAGGGCTGTGGAGTCGGTAAGCCAAACCTTCGACTCCGACTCCGACTCCTCAAATTCTCTTGCACCGACTCCGACTCCGGCTCCGACTCCGACTCCGGCTCCGACTCCGACTCCTACATATATTGCTTATAGTTAGGTGAAAAATTTATTGTAGTACATGAATATGTGTATGTGAACATCAGACATTTAATAATTTTTATGATACAATAATCAAGATATTTGGATAGAACATAAAATATATTTATTGGAATACAACTTTAGAACACAAAAAACTGTAATAAATTGTAAATATGTAATACACTATGTAATATACAGTAGATTACATATATATCTTGTGTGTGTATATACACTGTATATATATATATATATATATATATATATATATATATATATGTATATGTATATACAGTGTATATACACACACAAGATATATATGTAATCTACTGTATATTACATAGTGTATTACATATTTACAATTTATTACAGTTTTTTGTGTTCTAAAGTTGTATTCCAATAAATATATTTTATGTTCTATCCAAATATCTTGATTATTGTATCATAAAAACAATTAAATGTCTGATGTTCACATTGTACTACAATACATTTTTCACTTAAATATAAGCATTATACTAAATGTTATTATTTAGTAAAATATTCAGCACATTCTGCATTGCACTCCTGTCCCCAATTTATTATATATTTTAGGAGTCGGAGTCGGTGCATTTTATACCGACTCCGACTCCGACTCCACCAAAATGAGCTCCGACTCCGACTCCACGACTCCGACTCCACAGCCCTGCGTCTCGACATCCCTCAGCTCAACCTGACATCCCCCAACCAGTATGACGTCCAACAGCTCAGCCCAACAAACCCCCAGCACTGACCGACGTTCCACAACCCAGCCCGACATCCCTCAGGTTGGCCTAACGTCCCCCAGCCCGTCCCGACATCCCTCAGCTCAACCTGACATCCCCCAACCTGTACGACGTCCCCCAGCTCAGCCCAACAAACCCCCACCACTGCCCGACGTTCCCCAGTACGGCCCGACATCCCTTAGCTCGGCCTGACATCCCTCAGCATAGCCTAATGTCCCCCTGCCCGATCTGATGTCCCCAGCAGCTCCACAGTGGGACCTCCATCATCTCTTCTTTCCACATGACTAGGCAGTACATAGCACTGCAGGAACCAGCAATGGAAAGGGCAAATGGCATAATTAGTTCAATTACTGTTTTCCCACCACATAGCAACTTTATCCATCCAGACATACTAAATGAAGTCTAATTAGAGCCTCTGCAGAGAAGAGTTTGTAAATCTATGAAAACTGGTTCGCATCTAAAAAAACAGATATACTAGAAATGAGCACCTTCAGCGTGACTTATGGAACGGTTCCTATAGTCTCATGTCCTGCACAAGACACTCTAGAGACGAGTCTACACAGAGCTGCAGTATATGCTGGTGCTATATGATCAGGGACGGACATATCATTGGTGCACAGTGGCCTTGGCAGGTAAGGGGGGCCATTCCTACCTCCGAAACAGGTGGAATTTGCAGTATGATGAGCTATTGAACTAGAATGAAGCTCCGTATACTGTTCTTGCACAGAGGCCCCTTCCTGTCTATATCCACCAGTGTATAGGAATAATGGTGACATTTAACCCTTGTTTTCCCACATTTCTGTTGGGTGTCCCAATGAAGCTTATCAGGCAACATCTCTGCTACTGACTGCTAATCTCCAAGTAAATAAACGAAATAAATCCGCACTCCTGAACTTTTTTCCTCCCTTGGCCCATTAGGACATAACATTAGGGTCTGGTGTCTACATAGTAATTAGACACAATAGAGAAGACTTGCTAAATGTTGGGTGGCAGACGATGATGATGGGTGGCAGACGATGATGTGGGGCGGCAGACGATGATGTGGGGCGGCAGACGATGATGTTGGGTGGCAGACGATGATATGGGGCGGCAGACGATGATGTTGGGTGGCAGATGATGATGTGGGGCGGCAGACGATGATGTTGGGTGGCAGACGATGATATGGGGCGGCAGACGATGATGTTGGGTGGCAGACGATGATGTGGGGCGGCAGACGATGATGTGGGGCAGCAGACGATGATGTGTGGCAGCAGACGATGATGTGGGGCAGCAGACGATGATGTGGGGCAGCAGACGATGATGTGGGGCAGCAGACGATGATGTGGGGCGGCAGACGATGATGTTGGGTGGCAGACAATGATGTGGGGCGGCAGACGATGATGTTGGGTGGCAGACAATGATGTGGGGCGGCAGACGATGATGTTGGGTGGCAGACGATGATGTGTGGCAGCAGACGATGATGTTGGGTGGCAGACGATGATGTGGGGCGGCAGACGATGATGTGGGGCAGCAGACGATGATGTGGGGCAGCAGACGATGATGTGGGGCAGCAGACGATGATGTGGGGCAGCAGACGATGATGTGGGGCGGCAGACGATGATGTGGGGCGGCAGACGATGATGTTGGGTGGCAGATGATGATGTGGGGCAGCAGACGATGATGTTGGGCGGCAGACGATGATGTGGGGCGGCAGATAATGAGGTTGGGCGGCAGATGATGAGGTTGGGCGGCAGACCATGATGTTGGGTCGCATTATTAGAAGACAAGCACACATCTATATACCTGATATCCCCAATATATACTGCACTCGTCAGGACACAATGGCTTGTCCTCCTCATATTGATGCTGATTGGGAACTTGCCATTATTTTGCAAACATCCTATGTTTATGACCACCACAGCCATCAGATTGTCAGCAGATCGCCCGATCTTACCTGGATCTGCAGATAATGATCTCATGTATATGACCAGAGGGAGAGTAGAGGATAAAAGTTATCAGCAGCCCCAGGTAAAACCAAGGACACAGTTATCTCTGAGGCGTTTGTAATGCACGAAGCTTTGGCCACCTTATCTATTTGTCTTGGGGCAGTGAAGGTGATGAGGATAAAGGGCACGTCAGTCCGATGCCATTAACCCCATGAATCCGTCCAGGAATAATCAGCCCCGTATTGATCCTCACTACACGTGGAGCCAAGTGTTTGTCAAACTGCAAAGAGCTGAGAATCCGGGCATCAGCTGCACAGAGGACAGGGTTATCCCGGGTACAGGAGTGCCCCGGACTATGGGGGTGCCCGCCGTGCCCGCTGCCCAGAATACACCCCTCCTTACCTGCCAACGATGAGCCAAAGTTGCCGCTGAGAAGCAGAGCCAGCGCCAGGACGGGAGCGCTGGAGATCCGGGCTGAAGGCATTGCTCCTCGGCCACACTCCAGGGAGTCTCCCCGCACACAGGACCAGTGCTCTGCCCCCTCCCCGGCTGGCAGGGGTGCGGGCAATGGGTGCAGGCACAGTCCGCTACTTTACGTACAAATCCACTGCCAAGTAGTTTCCAAGCGGCCGGGAAAGTGCGGAGAGGAACCGGGCATGTGACGAGAAAGTTCCCCGGTGCCGGTCAGTGTCCGGCAGAGGTGCAGCTAGCACGGCATGTGCGCATCTCCCCTGCTACTGCCACAATGCCAAGGTGTCCTGCGAGCACAGCACTAGCACCAGGGACCCTGCAGGGGGGGAGAGCGACGGCCGAGGCGGCGACTGACAGACGGCAGCTCGGAGCGGAGGTGGGGCCACCACAGGGGGAGTGAGGCAGGAGGGAAGGAGGCAGGAGAGAAGGAGGATGGAGGCAGGACAGGGGGAGTGAGGATGGAGGAATGACAGGAGGAGTGAGGCAGGAGGATGGACCGGGGGAATGAGGCAGGAGGATGGAGGGTGGGATGGATGGTGGAGGGTGGGATGGATGGTGGAGGATGGATCGCGGAGGGTGGATGATAGAAGGATGGATGGTGGAGGGATGGATGGTGGAGGGATGGACAGGGAAATGAGGCAGGAGGATGGAGTGTGGGATGGATGAAGGAATGGATGGATTTAGGAGGATTGATGAAAGAGGGATGGAGGGATAGATGATGGAGGGATGGATGGTGGAGGGATGGATGGTAGAGGATGGAGGGATAGATGGTGGAGGATGGAGGGATTGATGATGGACAGATCGCTGGTGGAGAAATGGTTGGTGGAGAGATTCATGGTGGAGAGGAGGATAGTGAAGTGATAGATGTTGGAGAGATGAATGGTCAAGGATGGAGGGTTGGATGGTGGAAGATAGAAGGATTGAGGAATGGATGATGGATGGGTGGAAGATTGTGGGATGGATGGTGGAGGATGAAGGGATGGATGGTGGAAGATGGAGGGAGGGATGGATGATGGAGGGATGGATAGTGGAATATGGAGGGATGGATGGTGGAGGGATGGATGGTGATGGAGGGATGGATTATGTCAGATCGATGGTGGATGGATAGATGGTGGAGAGATGGATTGTGAAGGGATAGATGTTGGAGAGATGGATGGTGGACAATGGAAGAATGGATAGTGAAGGGCTGGATGGAGGCATGCATGGTGGAAGATGGAGGGAGGGTTGGATGGTGGACAATGTAGGGATGGATGGTGGAAGATGGAGGGAGGAATGGAGGGATGGATGATGGAGGGATAGATGGTGGAGAGATGCTTGGTGAAGGGATGGATAGTGAAGGGATAGATGTTGGAGAGATAGATGCTTGAGGACTGAGGGATGGATGATGGAGGGATGGATGGTGGAGGATGGATGGATGGTGGAGGATGGATGGATGGTGGAGGATGGATGGATGGTGGAGGGATGGATGGTGGAGGGATGGATGGTGGAGGATGGATGGACGGTGGAGGGATGGATGTCTAAGGATGCACTACCTAACACACCTCTCCGGAGACAACCCTCACACACACCTGTCTGCTCTCATTTGCTGCCAGTGCTCAGGGTTGGAACTTTTCACTGTTGTATACACTTCTGGTGCCCACCACTTTTAGTGTCGCCCTGTTCTAGCCATTCCTAAAGTGCCCAGCGAAGTACCTACTGGAGGTGAGCTGTGCCCTTAGTCACTATATTGACCCACCAACCCTTATTGTACCCTAAGGTCATTGTTTCCAAGTAACATAAAAGATGTCCTTTTTTCCACTGTGTTTGTTTATGTGGAAAATTCACTGAGAATAGCAACTCAAGTAAAATGGATGTGATTACATGAAAATGCATTTAATAAGGCATCTGTAAAGTGATTCATGTGCCGAAACCAGGACCACCCCACTGACTTACATAGGTCCATGTGTAATAATGACAATGTGAGGGACCATCCCACTGACTTACATAGGTCCATGTGTAATAATGACAATGTAGGGACCATCCCACTGACTTATATGGGCCCATGTGTAATAGTGACCATGTGAGGGACCATCCCACTGACTTACATAGGTCCATGTGTAATAATGACAATGTGAGGGACCATCCCACTGACTTATATGGGCCCATGTGTAATAATGACTACATGAGGGACCATCCCACTGACTTACATAGGTCCATGTGTAATAATGACCACATGAGGGACCATCCCACTGACTTACATAGGTCCATGTGTAATAATGACAATGTGAGGGACCATCCCACTGACTTACATAGGTCCATGTGTAATAATGACCACATGAGGGACCACCCCACTGACTTACATAAGTCCTTGTGTAATAATGACAATGTGAGGGACCATCTGACTAACTTACATAGGTCCTTGTGTAATAATGACCACGTGCGGGGCCACCCAACTGTCTTACATAGGTCAATGTGTAATAATGACCACATGAGGGACCACACCACTGACTTACATAAGTCCATGTGTAATAATGACAATGTGATGGACCATCTGACTAACTTACATAGGTCCTTGTGTAATAATGACCACGTGCGGGGCCACCCAACTGTCTTACATAGGTCAATGTGTAATTGAGAACCATGTGAGGGAGGACCCCTCTGAGTTACATAGGTCCATGTGTAATAATGACCACGTGAGGGCCACCCCACTGATATACATGGGCCCATGTGTAATATTGACAATGTAAGGGGCCACCCCACTGACTTAAATAGGTCCATGTGTAATAATGACCACGTGAGGTGCCACCCCACAGAGTTACATAGGTCCATGTGTAATAATGAATAAGAAATAACGTTTGGAACTCCATTCTATGTCTGAACTGGGTGCAAAAACCTAAAAAACATCACTATGGGGAGATAAGGTATGCACACCAGTGACTATGTAAGGGGAATACATGGAATAGCAGAAACTGCTGTGTGAATACTGACATGAAAAATTCAATAGCTATATGTACGAATGAAATGTGAAAAATGGAATCTGCATTACTGCCATGAATATATGAATAAAGAGAAATTTAGCTACTGAATTGATCAATGCAGAAGAGCCCCAACACTACGCCAAAGTATTTCTCTACGTTGGGGTCCCTAGCTTGTGTGTGCCCTCTCATGCAGTTAAATGACCAGGGTGGCCCCTCACATGGTCATTATTACACATGGACCCATGTAAGTCAGTGGGGTGGTCCTGCGTGTGGTCATTATTACACATGGACCCATGTAAGTCAGTGGGGTGGTCCTGTGCGTGGTCATTATTACACATGGACCCATGTAAGTCAGTGGGGTGGTCCTGCGTGTGGTCATTATTACACATGGACCCATGTAAGTCAGTGGGGTGGTCCTGCGTGTGGTCATTATTACACATGGACCCATGTAAGTCAGTGGGGTGGCCCCTCACGTGGTCATTATTACATCTTGTATTAATCTCATCTGTATGTAAAGCTGGGTTCAGACGAGCATGAGAAAAAAAGTCTGATTTTCATCCAAGAAAGCAGATGTGATAGGAATGTAAAAACAGACATTCAGGTGATGATAGGGATGAAAAATCCTCCTTTTTTTTCTGGATGAAGAAGGTCAGAACCCAGATCTAAAATGCAATGTCTCCCCGGGTGAACAAGTCTTCTTCCTCTGTCATCCATGTAGGCCTCAGACGTCCATGCTTCCATGTGATATCCATTTTTTTTCACGGATACCACGTGTACCCATTATAATCCTTGGTGCTATTCAAATGTACGTGTTTTTTCTTGGACCGTGTGTCTGCGCAAAACACATGCAGACCTGTCCAATGTTTTCCAGTATAACGGATGAAAACGAACGATACAAGTCTATGGGTCTGTGAAAAACACAGGTCACAGATGGCATATTGAACATTGCAAAGTATTGTATAGGAGAAGCTTCAGAATTTATTTATTTATTGATCCAGCCGTGAAAAACATGACATTTGTCATTCAGTCTTGCAGAAAAGCTGGGTGGTCCTGCAGCCATATTAGTTGTCACCCAGCTTTCCCAGAAATTGATAAAATTAAGAATTCTTTAAGATATTGTTTTAAATGAAGTGACAAGCAGGGGTGACGGTCAGAATTTATGGTTAGGAAGGAGCATCTTACTGCAGATCTTTTTTTAATATTACATCAAGCAGTATGATCCTGAGTGGTAAATAATGTACATCTGAACTGTTACCTAGATTCATCCTTCCATTTTCTCCTACTGCTCAGCCTGTGTCGGTCTATACAGAAGTTCTAGCTTGCTATTCTTCATTCAGGCCTGAGTTTCTTTAGAGTTTCTCATAGTGTCATCAGAGTTTGGTCAGTGGATCAGTTCTTACTATCAGAATTTCATTGGGGTTTTATCAGTTTTTCTCAAATGAAAAAAAAAAATGGATGTAGGATTCTCAACTTTCTCCTATCAAACCATCCGTGAAAACCGGACAGCAGATGCATGGCCTCCAAGTCTTGCCTGATCCATAGACCCGCATAGGCGAGATTGTCAAGACTCGGATCAATAGTAGGCCAGAGTCACACTTGCGTATGACTTGCGCGAATCTCACATCGCATCACCCGGCACGGCCGCACACTCATCTGACAGGTGCGGGACGGATGCATGTATTTTTACACAGTTGAGACGCTCCTATCCGGAGATCATCAGGCTGTGCCAGGTGATGCGATGTGAGTCACGCACAAGTCAATCACAAGTGTGACTCCGGCGTAAGGCAAGTGTCAGTGCTTTTGGTAAGACATCTTTGTTTGAGTAAAAAACTCAAACTACCCCATAGAGTATTGTAGGTATGAGTGCTGTCCTTGAAAAACGTGAGTAGCACTCATACAAAAAAATGCTGTCTAAATGAACCTTAGGCCTCCTTCACACATCCATACAAAACATGAACGTTTTGCTCAGTCTGGGATGAAGTTATGTATGTGTGTGCGTGTATTCTACATGTGATGTCCCTGTGCTATCCGTGTAACATCTGGATAGCACACAGACAGCATAAGCTGGTTTACTTACCTGTCTACACCGCTGCTGTCTGTGGTACTGCTGTAACTTCTGGGTCCGTGCTGAGTGCAGTGAATATGCATGAGCATAATGAGCAACAGAGGCAGAGACAGCAGCACAGGAGATGGTAAGTATAATAGTTCTTTATTTTTAAGTGATGTGTTTTCTCTGGTACGTGTCACATGGATCACATCAGTGTGCGGTCTGTGTGACATCTGGGCTGCGGGAGAAAAACAGACATGTTGCTGTGTGGAGCACACAGACATGCTTGTGTTCCACGTGGACACAAGGGCCTTGTAGACACATGGGCCTTGTAGACACATGGGCCTTGTGGACACATGGGCCTTGTGGACACATGGGCCTTGTGAAAACACGGGCCTTGTGAAAACCCATTGATTTTAATGGGTTTATGTTTGTTCGTGTATCCAGTACGTGTGAAAACGAATTTCACACGTACCGGAGCCACGAATGTGTGAAGGAGGCCTTAAGGGTAAATCTACAATGGCTGATCATGTGGAATGAGAGTTCTTCAGAAGGGAACAACTACAAATCACCTGATGAATATATTTTAAGCAAGCTTCAAAACCATCATCCTTGGCAGCACCTCCTGCGGAGGACACAGGACAAGTGCCGCCAAGATCAGTCATGTTCCATGCACACAGAAGGTTTGTGTTAACAATTGTTTTGTGGGCACAGAAGGCACTCACTTGTCTAAATCGCCAGTGAAATGACTGCCGATAGGCTTACATATAACCAGTTGGGCGTCATTAATGGGAAATGTGTACACGTTCCCTTAGGTAAAGATGCCTGAAGTTATCGTGTAATTCATCCTTTACAGCCGATTCCCCACTACATGTACTGAGAGTAGGGATGAGCGAGCTGCTCGACGCTCGGGTTCTCGATTATAAAGTATAATGGAAGTCAATGGGGAACTTGAACATTTTTTCGGAAGATTGAAGAGGTTATCCACCAATGGGAAACACCTGCTTAACCACATATCAGTGCCCCATAGATAATAAAAACAACCCATAATTCCCTGCCGCAGCTATGCCGGTGCACTATTCTCAATGGGTCATGTGACATTGTTGTGCCACGTGACGGCTTCAGCCAAACAATGGACAGCCCCTTTAATATCCAAGAGCTGTGATATATAGTTGTCATATTAGATGGGGTAACTTTTTTCACCCATAGGAAAACATCTTTTTATGCTATCAGTAGACATCCTCAAAGTATTTGTAGAAAACTCAGGAGACAAACAGGTTTACACTGCATTATGTGATCCTGTCTCCAATGTTTTCCTGCAAACACAGTGTGTACAGGGTTAATTGCTGATCACACAGTGCTGCGCTCAGTGAGGCTCTCAGAGGACAGCAGTCTGTAGGGAGAGTTCACTGCAACTACTATGCAAGCGTCAGTCACAGCCGCACTGATCGCTCTCTGTGTTTTCTCTGTCCTCACGTATTACAGACACCCACTAAGGGATTTCCACAGCTTATCTATTCAGGCAAGTATACAGTATACACATGGCAAGCTTAGGAGGCGGTCTGCTTGTCTGCTGATGTCTCAGGGAGAGGTGCAAACCTAGCTACTAGTGATGAGCGAATACCACCATGCTCGGGAGCTCGGTGCTCATAACGGATGGGCGCGACTTAAGAACCCGAGTATAATGATGTCAATGTGGAACGCAAGCTGTTTTCAAGAAGAGTTCCTGGAAAAATGTTCAAGCTCCCCATTAACTACCATTATTCTTGGTACACAAGCCGAGCCCGTCCGAGCATCCGACTGCTCATTACGGGTACCGAGCACCCAAGTACGGTAGTGCTCACTCATTCAGTAATATTCCCACGGTATTTCACCTACGAAATATCATAGCTGTTACTAAGTGCCATGGCATGATTGGCCGCATGGTATCATCATTTGTACTTCTATGGTCAGACTTAGGCAGGCTTTACACGTTGCAACATCGCTAGCAATTGCTAGCGATGTCAAGCGCGATAGCACCCACCCCCCGTTGCACATGCGATATGTGGTGATTGCTGCCGTAGCAAACATTATCGCTACGGCAGCTTCACACGCACATACCTGCTTGGCGATGTCGCTGTGACTGCCGAACAATCCCTCCTTCAAGGGGGAGGTGCGTTTGGCGTCACAGCGACGTCACCGCGATGTCACTAATCGGCCAGTCAATAGAAGAGGAGGGGCGAAGATGAGCGGGACATAACATCCCGCCCACCTTCTCCCTTCCGCATTGCCGTCAGGACGCAGGTAAGGAGATGTTTGTCGCTCCTGCGGGTTTACACACAGCGATGTGTGGAGCTGCAGGAACGACAAACAACATCGTACCTGCGGTCGAACCGACATTATGTAAAAAATGACCGACGCTATACAGATCAGCTATATTGTACGCTCCTGCTCATTCATCGTCGCACCTAGGATTTACACATTGCGATGTCGCTACCGGCGCCGGATGTGCGTCACTAACGACGATATATCGGTAGTGATGTCGCAACTTGTAAAGCCCCCCTAAGGCTGAGGCCACATGGAGATTTGTGTGAGTCCTCACATCACACTTGGCTCACGCTCGCAGCACAGCGGGAGCCAAGTGTCATGTGACTGTGGTTCGATCGTGCAATCAGTCCACAGTTGTGGAGGGGAGGGCCAGCGCTGCGGAGGGGAGGGAGGGATTTATCTCCCTATCTCCTCCGTTGCTGGCTGATGCGAGACTCGCACTGCTCTCTCTGTTTTCTTGGTCAGATTAGGGCTGAGAAAATAATCGCTCATGGGAGCTGCCCCAAATAGAAATATTGGTCTGAGTGAATGCAATTTTTTTATCGCATTCCACTCGCTCCGTATTACTCGTCGTGTGTGCTAGGCCTAAAGGGTGCTTTACACGAGACGTTCTATCGTGCGATAGATTGTCGGGGTCACGGTTTTTGTGACGCACATGCGGCATCGCTTGCGATGTCGGGCTGTGTGACACCTTCGAGCGACGCAGTATCGCTCACAAATCGTTAGTTGTGTACTCGTCGCTCGGTTTCATAATCTCGTTTAATTAAAATGGCGCCGGTTGCTCATCATTCCCGGGATAGCACACGCCGCTCCGTGTGACACCCCAGGAACGATGAACAGCAGCTTACCTCCGTCCCGCGGCACCCGCCGGCTATGCGGAAGGAAGGAAGTGGGCGGGATGTTTACGTCCCGCTCATCTCCGCCCCTCCGCTTCTATTCGCCAGCCGCTGGGTGACGTCCTTGTGACGCCGAACGTCCCTCCCCCTTCAGGAATAGGATGTTCACCGCCCATAGCGACGTCGCACAGCAGGTATGTGCGTGTGACGGGTGTTAACAACTTTGTGCACCACGGGCAACTAATTGCCCGTGACGCACAAACGACAGGGGCAGGTACGATCGATCGTGAAATTGCACGATAGATCGTACCGTGTAAAGCAGGCTTAAGACCTGCACTACATGGTGACTTTGGTCGCAGCACAGGTTATGTTGCCAAAGATCACTATGTGTAGCTGTCACATTGCAGCTGAACAAGTGAATGGGGTTGACATGATGTTACGATTAACGGGCGCAAAAGCCGCAGGAGCGAGGAACATCTCCTACCTGCATCCTGCGGCTCACGCCGGCTATGCGGAAGGAAGGAGGTGGGCGGGATGTTTACGTCCCGCTCATCTCCACCCCTCCGCTTCTATTGGTCGCCTGCAGTGTGACGTCGCTATGACGCCGCACGACCCGCCCCCTTAATGAGGAGGCGGGTCGCCGGCCAGAGCGACTTCGCAGGGCAGGTGAGTGCATGTGAAGCTGCCGTAGCGATAATGTTCGCTACGGCAGCAATCACCATGATATCGCAGCTGCGACGGGGGCGGGGACTATCGCGCTCAGCATTGCAGCATCGGCTTGCGATGTCGTAGTGTGCAAAGTGCCCCTTAGGGTACAACAACAAGTAAATCAGCAAAAAATGCTGCAGTTAGATTATTGCATTATCCCAGGGATCAAATGTGACCCCTTTGACTTGTATTACGCTGCAATGTAGCTGCTACACATAGTGATGTTTGGCCGCGTAACCTGTGCTGTGGCCAAAGTCGCAGTGTAGCCCCAGCCATAAGGTGTCCATGCACATTCAATATGCTAATTTAGCTGACAGCTGTTCTTTCCCATACACAAATATACGCTCTGCTGAGAGTGCATGTGTTTGCAATGGGGACAAAAAAGAAATCCAAATGCAACATGGACGACCCCTTTTCCTCACCTCTGCAAATTAGACATTCAGCTGATTCTGTTCTATTGTTTTTGCCAGCTGATCTGAGAGCAGCATAATATAGCGGTAAAGATCCTGATTCCAGCGATGTGTCACTAACTGGGATGCTTGTTGCAGTTTTGATAAAATCCCTATTTTATCAGTAGTAGCTTATCATTAAGACTAGTGCACCTGTTGTCATGTAGTCCTCCATAATCAGGAGCTCTGCATAATCCCTCCCCCACTACTAATTGGCTACTTTCAGTCTATGCACAGTGTACACAGGAAGCTGCCAGTCAGTGGTGTGGGCTGGGTTATACAGAGCTCAGCATTCAAAGAACTGCTAGAGCTACATCAATAAGTCAATGATTTTATCAAATCTACAGCAAGCAGCCTAGTAAGTGACACAACACTGGAATCAGGGTCTCTGCCCCTACATCACGATGCTCTCAGATGGTACTGTAAAAATCTGGTGATAGATTCCTTTTCAGTCTTGCACTGTCATAGAAGCTAAGTAGATGGCTTTTATACAAAAATGCCTTTTTGCTACTTGATAGACACAGTTTTCTGCTTGAATGGTTCACACCATGGAAATCTCAGTTGTCATTCCTTGATGCACTTGTTATATTAATATTTTTGAATTTCTTAAGACATGATGTAGTAATATCACCCGCTGTTCTATGTCACCCGATGCATGAATTTACGCTTTAAATAAAAACTCATACTTTTGATCAAACTATTAATATCGCCCCTCAATTACCAACCGCCCAAAATCTTCATCCCCTAAAGGCAGATGATTTACTGTCCCTTTAATGACATGTGTCACATTGTCACCGAGAAGAAAAAAACATATATACTGCTAAGTGCATGACTGGTATTGATTTGTAAATTATACTCATAACTGCCACCGCCATACAGACTAATGCCAGGAATCAATACCTGCTTTATGTTGGCGTTCAACCTGATGCCTCTCCAGCCTTTGTACTTAGTAGTTTTTATGTCACCATGTCCCTAACAGCTTCTAATTGACTGAGCTGTATCTATATACATTACAGCTTCTGGGACTCTGCTATAAGTGACTGATCCATCCACTTCTGCACATTACTGGTGGCGTTTAGCTTGAAAGGGAGCGGAGTGCTTTCTTCTAGGCAATCTCCTCTTTACAAGCTGTGTATTTTAAGGAAAGTAAATGGATGTCTAGTGAAGTAGCAGGGGGCTGCAGGGGGCTGCATGCTTGTGGCGGGGAAGTGACTGCTGGCTCTGTTTGCCTGGACCTGTGTCTGCCACAAATTTACTGGAGATCTACAGATAACGCAATGTCTGAAGTAGATTAACTAAAAGTCCCATCCAGATTCCTCAATGCTTGACCTAGAAAAGAAGTCCAACTGATCATGTACAAGTGGATATATATATATATATATATATATATATATATATATATATTTATATCACTGGCGGCCACAGAAGGAAAGGGTCCCAATATGTGATCCCTTTGTAGCCCAAGAGTTCATCATAATGCACAATTCCTCTTGCTTTGGAGATGATAATGGCCTCCTCACCTCAGGTTTCGCCGGTAATATGTCGCACACACATGAAAAACCTGATTCCCTCATGTGAATTGTGCAGGATAATGGAAAAATAAAGTGCTGTGTTGACATTTTCATCAATGACTTTTGGCCCCACTATCCGCGTATTCATATCAATGCAACTAATAGCAATTTTTGGATCCTCAGGCGGCTGTTGGTGAGCCTCGTGTGACTGATAATTGCCACACCTTGAACCACGCCCCACTGATCATGGTGTATTGAATCCGGTCCGAATGGCTGTCCATTGGCTGTTGGTAGCCAATTTCAATTCACCACACTCGTCAGTTTATCCTCTCTTTACACCACTGACACGGGGGTTTCATATGAAGAGATTCCAGTATGAAGTTGTGACGCCCTGGACAACCCAGGGGTCACAGGTCACAACATCACATGCACCCCACATTCCCTGCAGGTACACCAAGCTAACCCAAAATCCTTGTTGCCTTCCTCCAGGGGCTGATGTCCACACCAGGGGGGTGGGCCAAGCGGTTGGCTCCGCCCACCAAGGAGTTCACAGCCCTGGAGGCGGGAAGAACCAGACAGATAGAGTTTGGAGGAGGAAGTGAGAGGAGTTGAAGTCTAGCTGAGGGCTAGAGTGGAGTCAAGCTAGGGAAGTGAAGGAGTAAACAGTGAAGTGGTAAAGGAGGACAGTAAGAGTGGCGACAGAAAAGAAAGAGTTAAGAAAGCCTGAAGTTGGTCCGGGTGTGTGCCCCGGACTGAGACAGCAAGGTCAGCAGACGGCGGTGATAGTCTGCAGGGGGACTGTTTGGAGGTTGCTGGAAGGACCGCGGACGGGTGGTGACCCGGCGGTACTGGAGCAGTATACGAAGAACAGTCAGCACCAGGGCAGGGGCCTTTCGGATCCCGGCAAGGCTAGGAGTCGCCATAATTTGCCAAATCCATCAGTGAAGGGGACCTCTGTCTCCTAACAACCAAGTCCCGATTGAAGGCAACAGCCCGACCGTGAAGGGGAGACACCGCCAGGGCACCAGTTTCCCAGTGCCAGCGCCTGCGGGCAAAGTAGGGCTCCTTCGGCCCAGATTGAAGCCGAAGAGTGGGTAACCGGTGGGGACCCATCGCTACCAAGAGACTTTACATTGGTGCAGGGAAGAGTCCGTCACCGCTAACTGCAGGGAACCGCAGCACCGTAACCGTCCGAGGGACCCGTCCAACCAGCCGTTTGTTTACCGAGAACTGTGTCGTGTTTACTGGCTGAGTGAGTACCTCCGTGCCGTGCGGCACAGCGCTGCCCCTGCGCCCCTGCACCTCCACAGGCCCCATACCCGCCTGTCCACCATACCAACCCCATCACTGGGCCCCGGGAGCACCAAGACCCCTAACAGGGAGGGGCAAATTAATAACTGGCTGCTCCGTACCATCACTCCCGGGCTCCCCAAACAGAGCAGCGGTGGTGTCCACTTAATCACCACAACCGTGGGTGGCGTCACGGACAATAAACTATCCCAAAACCCAATCCCCTTTCACTCACGGGCGAGGAGTGCCGCTAGAGTCCCCGGGATCCGGCCCACCGCTCGAGCCACCGAGCAGCAGCAGTCCGCAGCAGCCGCAGCGGCAGCCGGACCCGAGCAGTGGGGAGAGCACGGCGTCCCCTCCTCCGCCCGCGACAACGTGACATGTTGTCCTACTGCTATTACTTTTCCTCTGGTGTTTGTCTGAACAATGGCTGTCCAAACACATGGTTGTCTTCTCCAAACCATGTATACTTTTGATTTTTGAAGGAATAGGAAGGACTGGAGATTACTCTATGTTTCTGTGAATAAGCAGGCGTGGTTATAAGTCTCCACTATGGCCAATCCTTGATGTATTGATTACAATATGTATAAAGCGCCCACTCGCAACACTACTGTCCACCCCAAAGGTGAACTACTCAACTGGCAAGGAAGAATATGTTCAGCTTCATATATAAACCCAGTGTTGGCTTTAGGGGCACTGGGCTCTAAATATGGACATATGGACACACTTTTCTAAAGGATTCTCGAAGAGGTTTTCCAGGTTTGGCGTGAAAGTCTGCAGTCACTCTATTTGACTGTAGATTGGTGATTCCTCACAGTGCGCAGTGTCAGTATTCTCGGGTACCAGCAGTGAGACTGGGGGGTCATGTGACTGCATGTCTGCATTATTTATAGTATTGGCCACATTGCAACCTCCTGCTCTGTGGCCTCCCTTCTAACAGTCTTGCACCCCTACAATCTATTCTAAACTATGCTGCCCGGCTAATCTACCTGTCCCCCTTCTACTTCCTGACCTCTCCTCTCTGCCAATCCCTTCACTAGCTTCCCATTGCCCAACGACTCCAGTTCAAAACCCTAACCATGACCTACAAAGCCATCCACAACCTGTCTCCTCCCTACATCTCTGACCTAGTCTCCCGGTACTTACCTGCACTTAATCTTCGATCCTCCCAAGATCTCCTTCTCTACTCCCCTCTCATCTCTTCTTCCTACCATCGCATCCAAGATTTTTCCCGTGCCTCCCTCATACTCTGGAATGCACTGCCACAACACATCAGACTCTCGCCTACCTTGACAAGCTTCAAAAGGAACCTGAAAACCCACCTTTTCGACAAGCCTACAACCTGCCGTAACCCTCAGTCTGATACAGCGCCGCACAATCAGCTCTACCCTCACCTACTGTATCCTCACCTATCCCTTGTAGACTGTGAGCCTTCACGGGCAGGGACCTCTATCCTCCTGTACCAGTCTGTGCCTTGTATTGTTTATGGTTATTGTACTTGTCCCTATTATGTATACCCCTTTCACATGTAAAGTGCCATGGAATTGATGGCGCTATAATAAATAATAATAATAATTCCAACTACACGTACATCTAGTCGGATTGTAGCCAGGAATATACAAATGCATACTTGTGGTCTCAAGACCGCTCGATCCCGATGCCGCCACGAGACGATTCTGATAGCACATGCTAGGCGTAATGTGAGGATTTACTGCAAACATTGCTAACCCCCGTCACACGGACTTACCTTCCCTGCGATGTCGCTGTTGCCGGTGAACCGCCTCCTTTCTAAGGGGGTGGTTTGTGCGGCGTCACAGCAACGTCACACGGCAGGCGTCCAATAGCAGAGGAGGGGTCAGAGATGAGCAGCCGGAACATGCCGCCCACCTCCTTCCTTCCTCATTGCCGGTGGACGCAGGTAAGGAGATGTTCGTTGCTCCTGCGGTGTCACACACAGAAATGTGTGCTGCCGCAGGAACGACCAACAACATCGCTACTTCCAGACAACGATTTTTGGTAAATGAACGACCTCTCATTTACCAACGTTTTTTGTCTCTTTTGCGATCGATTAAGGTCACTCCAGCTTGTCACACGCTGAGATATCGCTAACGACGCCGGATGTGCGTAACTAACACCGTGACCCCGACGATATATCATTAGCGATGTCGCAGCGTGTAAATGGCCCTTTACGGCTGCAAAGGAGAAGCAGCACTGGAAATGTGGTGGGTGGGTAAGGCACCATTCACACTGCATTGTAGTTTATCATGGTTGTGGCTGATTTCCTGATAATCTTTCAGTCTACAGTGGCTGTGGATCACCCACTGAGCGAGAAAAACACTTGTCCATCAGGCAAAATTACTTTGTCTTACACAAAAGTTCATCATTATTCTTGGATTAGGGCATAAATAGGACTAGTGCTGCCAAGAACAATGTCTGACTACTTGTGTTATGATTGGTATAAGAGGTCTGTCTCTGTAAACTGGCCATTAAAAGACTACCGATCACAAAAAAAAAAGATTGACAGTCGCTTAGTGCTGACGGTCAGTTTGTGCAAACGATTAAGTCCCTTTCCATTATTATTATTATTTTTCTTTTTACAGTGGGCAGGCTTATTGAATAAAAAAGAAAATTGAAAATCCCATTTACCAATGTCAACCATAGAAAATGGGATAAACAGAAAAAAAATCCATAACCAGTAGTGATGAGCGAGTACTAAAAAGCTCGGGTGCTCGAGGCTCGGGCCGAGCATCCCAAGATACTCGTGTACTCGGCCCGAGCACCGAGCCCAATGTTATCCTATGGGAGACCCGAGTATTTTTATGAAATGACCCCCCGGCAGCATGGAGAAACCCTAAAAATGTCACAAAAGTCTCAGAAGAGTGCTCAAATGACATGGCAACAGCATGGGGAAGACCCCTTGAAGCATTTATCACTCAAAAGTCACAGCTGTGAACAATTTTGTCTGCGTTTTACGCCATTTTTACGGACTCACCAGAAAACCTTCAAAAATGACACCAAAATGAATTTTCATGGCGGAAATGTTAAGGGCACATACCCAATAGTGAGATTGAGCTGGTGTATGTTACTTTTGGAGATTACATGAAAGATTTTACGTGAAAACATTGTGTGGCACTCCGATGTGTGCGTCCGTGCTTGCATTTAAAAACCGCACGTGTGTGCCTGTTGGTGGCAGCGTTCAGGTGCACTTGTGTGCGTTTTGCACAAACTTGGATATAACACACAAGTCTAGTGAATACACATCAGCACAGCATTGCAAAATGATCAGGCACATGTCAGCCAAGCACCCGACTTTGTGGGATGTACAACAGAGTCGAGAAGCAGTGCTTGCTGATGTCACTGCTACGTCTTCGCTTGTTGTGCATGCGAGCCAATCCCCTGTCCATGCTGCCCGTGAACAAGCCTCCTCCGGCCCTGCACCTGCAGTTTCCCACGCAGAAATAACACCATCATCAAGCACGTCCTTGTCCCAGTGCAGCGTTCAGTTATCCATTCAGCAAACCTTTGAACGCAGGCGCAAATACACTGCCAACGCCCCACATGCCACACTTCTAAATGCTAACATTTCGCGACTGCTTGCGCTGGAAATGTTGCCTTTTAGGCTGGTGGAGACAGAAGCATTCCACGACCTGATGGCAGCAGCTGTCCCACGTTACTCGGTCCCCAGCCGCCACTATTTCTCCCGGTGTGCCGTCCCCGCATTGCATAACCACGTGTCACAAAACATCACACGTGCCCTGAACAACGCTGTTTCAGCCAAAGTCCACCTAACCACAGACACGTAAACAAGTGCTTGTGGGCAAGGCTGCTACATCTCGTTGACGGCACACTGGGTTAATATTGTGGAAGCTGGGACCCAGTCTGAGCGAGGGACAGAACACGTCCTTCCCACACCAAGGTTTGCAGGCCCTACCTCAGTCAGGGTTTCACCCACACTCTACAGCTCCGGAATGTCATGCTCCTCAGCCTCCTCCTCCTCCTCCTGCGCATCCTCATCCACTTTACCCTCCACACCAGTCCCAAGCTGGAAGCACTGCAGCACTGCCTCGGCGAAGCGGCAACAGGCTGTGCTGAAGCTAATCTACATAGGTGACAAACCCCACAATGCAGAAGAGGTGTCGACAGCTCTGAAACAGCAGGCAGATCACTGGCTCACACCTCTGAACCTAAAGCCAGGAAAGGTCGTGTGTGACAATGGCCGGAACCTGGTGGCGGCTTTGAGGCGAGGCCAGCTGACACATGTTCCATGCGTGGCCCATGTGCTCAACCTTGTGGTTCAGCGGTTTCTAAAGTCATACCCAGAGCTGTCTGATCTGCTAGTAACAGTTCGCCACCTGTCTGCACATTTTCGAAAGTCCCCTACTGCTTCAGCCGGCCTTGCCGGCTTTCAGCGCCATTTGCATCTTCCGACTCACAGACTGGTGTGTGATGTCCCCACACATTGGAATTCAACTCTGCACATGTTGGTCAGGATATGTGAGCAGAAGAGGGCAGTTGTTGAGTACCTGCATCACCTAAGCCGTCGGGAAATGGGTTAAACTCCACACATAACACCTGAGGAGTGGAGATGGATGTCCGACCTATGTACCATCCGCCAAAACTTTGAGGACTCCACCAAGATGGTGAGCGGCGATGACGACATTATTAGCGTCACCATACCGCTTCTCTGCCTTCTAAAATGGTCTCTGCTCAAAAACAAACATGATGCGTTGCAGGCGGAGCGCGATGAGTTGGAGCAAGAAACAGTAGTGGGTGTGGGTGATAACACACAGCCCAGCCTCGTCTCATCACAACGTGCAGTGGATGACTATGATGAGGAGGAGGATGAAGACATGGAGCAACTCTCCGGCCAAATTGAGGATATGACATGCAGTCATATCCTCGGTTCAGCGTGGCTGGCCAGAGGACAGGGTAGATGATGAGGAGGAGGAGGAGGAGGAGGACAGCATGTTCAGTCATCGTGTTGGTCAGGATACTGAAGTGATCACTGTTAAGAGTGTGGCGCACATGGCTGACTTTATGGTAAGCTGCCTGTCTCGTGACCCTCGCGTTAAGAACATCTTGGCCGACAATCATTACTGGTTGGTAACACTGTTAGACCGACGCTAAAAGCAGAACTTTATGTCTCTTATTCCCGAGGCGGAGAGGTCAGGCAAAATGCAGCAGTTCCAGAAGGACATAGTCACGGAAGTAGACAAAGCATTCCCCTCACAAAACGCTAGCGGCATAGGTCAGGAATCAGTGGACAACCAAGGCGTACAGCCGAGAGGGGCACAAGTCCAATCTGCCAGAGGTAGGGGAACAGTCTTTAAGATGTGGGACAGTTTTCTCAGCCCCTCACATACCACAGCCCCTGAGGTGCGGGGTAGTGCCACAAGAAATCCTAAGTTTGCCCAGATGCTCAAGGAGTACCTTGCAGATCGAACAACTGTACTCCGACATTCCTCTGTGCCTTACAATTATTGGGTATCCAAGCTGGACAAGTGGCATGAATTGGCTTTCTACGCCTTGGAAGTCCTGGCCTGCCCTACCGCTAGCGTTTTGTCAGAGCGTGTTTTTAGTGCCGCAGGTGGAATCATTACAGATAAATGCACCCGCCTGTCAACTGAAAATGCTGACAGGCTGACTCTGATCAAGATGAACAAGGGTTGGATTGGGCCAGACTTCACCACACCACCAGCAAATGAGAGCGGAATTTAAAGTTTGTAACGGGAATTTGCCATGTACCTCCACTCACCCATGGGTACACACTTCTGGACTTTGGCTAATCGCTGGACTGCTCCTCCTTCTCCTCATGCGCCACCATGATGACCGTTACAATAGTTAGGCCGTTGTTTCAGGTATACCCACAGTGGTAAATTTTTTCGCCCATTCTTTTAGAATGGGCATTACAACGACAGGAGACCCGTTCCTTTGCAATGGGAACAATTTTTTGAGGCCCTCATGCACATCTCTATCCAGGGACAATGTGGAGCCTCCCAATTTTTGGCTGCCCTGCCAAAGGGCTATACTACAATAGACCCACTTCCTTACAATGGGCACTTCAGGTTTACAGGCCCTCATGCACATCTCTATCCAGGGACAATGTGGAGCCTCCAAATTTTTGGCTGCCCTGCCAAAGGGCTATACTACAATAGACCCACTTCCTTACAATGGGCACTTCAGGTTTACAGGCCCTCATGCACGTCTCTATCCAGGGACAATGTGGAGCCTGACGCTGCCACCGACAGGCACACACGTGCGGTTTTTAAATGCAAGCACGGACGCAATAAGAACCTAACAGGTTTTTAGGAGCGACAATTACTGAGAAGTTTCACACTATCAGACACTGCTGATGTGTATTATTCACTAGACTTGTGCGTTATATACTAGTTTGTGAAAAACGTACACAAGTGCACCTGTACACTGCCACCGACAGCCACACACGTGCGGTTTTTAAATGCAAGCACGGACGCAATAAGAACCTAACAGGTTTTTAGGAGCGACAATTACTGAGAAGTTTGACACTATCAGACACTGCTGACGTGTATTATTCACTAGACTTGTGCGTTATATACTAGTTTGTGAAAAACGCACACAAGTGCACCTGTACGCTGCCACCGACAGGCACACACGTGCGGTTTTTAAATGCAAGCACGGACGCAATAAGAACCTAACAGGTTTTAGGAGCGACAATTACTGAGAAGTTTGACACTATCAGACACTGCTGACTGACATGTATTATTCACTAGACTTGTGTGTGATCTACTAGTTTGTGCAAAACGTGCACCTGTACGCTGCCACCGACAGGCACACACGTGCGGTTTTTAAATGCAAGCACGGACGCAATAAGAACCTAATTGGTTTTTAGGAGCGACAATTACTGAGAAGTTTGACACTATCAGACACTGCTGACATGTATTATTCACTAGACTTGTGCGTTATATAATAGTTTGTGCAAAACGTGCACCTGTACGCTGCCACCGACAGGCACACACGTGCGGTTTTTAAATGCAAGCACGGACGCAATAAGAACCTAACAGGTTTTTAGGAGCGACAATTACTGAGAAGTCTGACACTATCAGACACTGCTGACTGACGTGTATTATTCACTAGACTTGTGCGTTATATACTAGTTTGTGAAAAACGCACACAAGTGCACCTGTACGCTGCCACCGACAGGCACACACGTGCGGTTTTTAAATGCAAGCACGGACGCAATAAGAACCTAACAGGTTTTTAGGAGCAACAATTACTGAGAAGTTTGACACTATCAGCCACTGCTGACTGACGTGTATTATTCACTAGACTTGTGCGTTATATACTAGTTTGTGCAAAACGCACACAAGTGCACCTGTACGCTGCCACCGACAGGCACACACGTGCGGGTTTTAAATGCACGCACGGACGCACTAAGAACCTAACAGCGTTTTAGGAGCGACAATTACTGAGAAGTCTGACACTATCAGGACTGTTTTAGACTGTGTACACCAGCCCCAGATATGATGAAGGCTGGTATACAGTCACCACTAGGAATGGCTATATACCCTGCCTGCCTGCCTGTATACAGCTATAATAGTCCTGAGAAGGACTCTTCTGGTCACTAGCCTGTATTCCGACCTGGCTATACCCTGCCTGCCCTGCCTGTATACAGCAACAATAGTCCTGAGAAGAACTCTGCTCCTGTACTCCGACCTGGCTATACCCTGCCTGCCTGTATACAACTAGAATAGTCCTGAGAAGGACTTCTGGTCACACTGTTTGCAGCCCTGCTACGGAAATAACTATAAAGGGCTGCAAACCTTTCCCTGAAGCAGCAACACTCTCCCTGCACTGACTGTCTGGATGGCTGTGTGCAGAGCACAGCACGCCCGCCGGTATAAAGGCTCGGTCACGCTGTGCGGGCCGGCCAATCACTGCAATTCCACAAGTAACAGGGCTGTGGCATTGCAGTGGTCTGCCAGCCAATCCCTGCATGAGAGCTGGCTCTCAAAAGAGCGCCAACATGCAGGGATGAAGACCACGAGTACAGCACGAGTATCGCGAGATTACTCGGTCCCCGCCGAGTAGCCCGAGTACAGTGATACTCGTGCGAGTACCGAGTAGTGACAAGCATACTCGCTAATACACTAATAACCAGAACTTGCAGCGTTTTTGGAAAAAAAAAACATCACTGGCTTTAAAAATTACATGGTAGGGCTACTAATTGCAGAATATGTAGCCTAATGTGCAGGGCAACACTCAGAAGAAAACTAGGCTCGTCTTTACTGGCCCAATAAAGTAAAATCCAAGAAGGCTAGACGTCCTGCACACACATTTATTGTGATTTTTTTTTTCTGACTTGAAGAAACCTGATGAAACCTTTAGGCTATGTGCGCACGTTGCGTCGTGTCCATGCTGCAAATTGTGCAGCGATTTGGCAGTATATGTGCACTTCAAATCGCTGCAGAAACACTGCGTAATGGATGCAGTATGTCTGCAGAATAGATGCCGATTACATGCGCTATGGATTATGCCTCTCCCATAAACAGAGTGGGAGCAGCATGCAAAGCGCACGTGTCGCAGGTGGGGGCGCAGGCCACGGCCAGTTGGGAGCTCTTCGAGGCACTCAGATACGGGATCGTGGCTGTGGCTCGAGTGGCAGCCAGATCTGGGGCTCGCACAGGAGCCCTCACCCACAACAATATAAAGGGGGTATTTATAGGGGAAGAGTTTGTCAGTGACGCCACCCATGGGTTGCGGTGAGGGTTGATGACACCGCCGCTGACTTGGTATGAGGGCACCCGGGGCTGATGGAGCAGGGCAGCAGGATGGTATCCCCTCCACGGGTAGGGGAGGTGTTGTCCCGGGACCCAGGTGTAGGTGCTGTGCATTGCTGGGGCGCCATCTGCAAGCTGGACCAGATGACAGCGGTGTACTCCCTGTTGTTGAATAAACCACACAAAGTCCATGTAGTAAACCAAGTGCCGGATACCGGTAGCCTCCGGAGGGGTGTGCTTGGGTCCCACAAACCGGCTGACAGTACAGGGGCCCTTCCTCCTGCACTTCAGTGTTTTGTCTTGTGTGTTGACTAGTCCGCATAAAACGGGAAAAGTCCGCTCCCGGTGTCTTTGCTGTGGGAGCTGTGGCCCGCGAGAACTGACCCTTGGGATTTTTGCAGGCACTTGCAGATGCCCTATCCCCCGCATTGGGCTTCCGTCTCGCTCTATCTGGGCTCTCTGGTGGGACAAGACGTGGAATCTTGTCCCCTGCTGGCTAATTGACAAGGGGCTTGAAGCTGTCCTCGCCCTAGGGTCCAGGCACCCCGACTGAGCACGGCCTCCGGAACGGATTCCCGCTGTCGGCACCAGCGGCCTACAACCCTGCCCCGGTCCACTTAAGGTCTCCTGCAACTGGATCTCCGTCGCCTGTGGCCCTGCTCTGCCGTCTGCCACCTAGTCAGCTCAGGTAGTCCGGTAGTCCGGGAGCTACAACCCCCGACTACCACTTCACTCCTCTCACTTCCTCTGTCAGCACTGTTCTCAGTTGTTCCCTCCCCTGATAACTCAGAACCCCTAGGTGGGCGTCACCATCTGCCTGACCCCGTCCACTGGTGTGTCCCTATTGTACTGGGGGGTGTGACTAGGCTTTGTGGCTGGTGTTGTACCTGTGTGTGGGATGTGTTGGAATGCCAAGGAGGATGGAGTCCTGCACCTGGAAGATTTGTGCAGTCTCTGTGACAACCTGGTTTTGCCAGGGCGTCACACATGGAATAAGTGACATACTGCATTTTTGAGCGCAGTGATTTTGTCAAATTTTTGACTCTCAAAATGCTGCGTTCAAAAAAGCATTGTGCTCACGGATTATGCACAAATCTTCATAGATTGTGCTGGAGACACAGGACGCATGCGATTACGCTGCAGTGCTAGACCCACGTAAATGCATGAAATTACTCAACGTGCGCACAAAGCCTTAGGCCCCTTTCACACGTCAGTGATTCTGGTACGTTTATGCTTTTTTTTTAAACGTACCAGAATCACTGACATACGCAGACCCATTATAATGAATGGGTCTGCTCACACGTCAGTGATTTTTCACTGCACGTGTCTCTGTGCGGCGTACCCGCGTGTCCGTGATTGCCGCACGGAGACATGTCCATTTTTTTCTGGCATCACTGATGTTCCACGGACCACGCAGTGGTGTGGTCCGTGAAACACGTGCCAGAAAAAAACGTGCATTTAAAATAATAAACATTTTTACTCACCCGGCGTCCAGCGATGTCCTCTGCAGCCCGTCCTCCCTGCTACTTCTAAGCCGGCTGATTACTGTCGCACATATTAATGATGCACGACACAGCCGACCCGGAAGCAGCTGCTGCGGGGGTGAGCACCAGCCGGATGCTGCACCGCGGGAGCGATCAGCACCATGGACAGCGGGAGCGGGCACAGGTGAGTTGATTTCTAAGTGCAATCACGGGCCACGGACAACGGAGCCCGGATTGCACTTAGACAACCCACGTGTGCCGAGATTTTCAGCACACGCAGGGACATGTGCGTGTTTTACACGCCAGTGAAAAACGTCTGTGTTTTTCACTGACGTGTGAAACGGGCCTTAGGGTGTGTTCACACCTGGCGTTTTTGCTGCATATTTGGTGTCTAAAATATGTAGCATTTCATAGTTCCAGCATAACTGATGAGATTTCTGAAATACGCACACCCTGTATTTCTGTATTATACGTCTACGTTTTTGCCAAGAGACGGCATTTTTTTTTAGTACTTTTCACTTATTAAAATAAATGGATGAAAAACGCAAGTAAAAAAAAATGCAAAAATTCAATAAGTGAACGTATCCTTACAACGGTGTACTGGTAAAATGGAAAAAGAACAATGACATAAGGCTTTCTTTAACAGCTGTAAGCTTAGGTGTAAATAGTCCCTTTTCGGAGTCTCTAGGTGCAAATACTCCTTAATGCGTCTTTTCGGAGCCTCTAGGTGTAAATACTCCTTAATGCTTCTCTTGGAGCCTCTAGGTCGGGGGCGTACATAGAAATCAAGGGGCCCCATAGCAAAAGTCTGAATGGGCCCCCCCCCCCCCCCCCCCCGATTAAAAAAAAAAAAAATTACAATAAAACATTAAACATAATAATCATCATACATGTTAATGGGGGCCGGCACATGTTACTGAGGGTGACATACACGTTACTGGGGGCGGCTTATAGTCAGAAATAATACATACTACTATAAAGTGTTACTAAACAACACCCACCATACCAAGGCCAATAATACAGTGCAAAATAATGCCGCCACACCATGACCAAATATCACCACATAGAGTCTAACTATAACCACTGTCCTGTTACTGAGCAAAGTCCACTGCACCAAGACCAGTGGGTTCACACCGCAAATCCCCAAAAAATCTGCAATATGTGAATTTGGCCTAAAGTAAGGATGTTCTTCTTCATGCCCCTCACTACACTCAATATAAATTTTCACATCTGTCTCCCCCATTTAATGGTAATGATTATGACCCTCTTCATAGCCTTAAGCGGGCTTTACACGCTACGACATCGCTAATGCGGAGTCGTTGGGGTCACGGAATTCGTGACGCACATCCGGCCGCATTAGCGATGCCGTTGCGTGTGACACCGATAAGCGATTTTGCATCGTTGCAAAAACGTGCAAAATCGCTAATCGGCGACATGGGGGTCCATTCTCAAATCTCGTTACTGCAGCAGTAACGAGGTTGTTCCTCGTTCCTGCGGCAGCACACATCGCTCCGTGTGACACAGCAGGAACGAGGAAGCTCCCCTTACCTGCCTACCGGCCGCTATGAGGAAGGAAGGAGGTGGGCGGGATGTTACGTCCCGCTCAGCTCCGCCCCTCCGCTGCTATTGGGCGGCGGTTCAGTGACGTCGCTGTGACGCCGCACGGACCGCCCCCTTAGAAAGGAGGCGGTTCGCCCGTCACAGCGACGTCGCCGGACAGGTATGTATGTGTGACGGCTGTTGTGCGGCACGGGCAGCGATTTGCCCGTGTCGCGCAACAGATGGGGGCGGGTACCCTCACTAGCGATATCGGGACCGATATCGCAGTGTGTAAAGTAGCCTTTAGGATCTATAGTAAAACTCTGCAAAGTACAGGGATAATACACACATAGTGATGGCTTAGCACAAGCGCAACACACACACAGTGATGGCACTGCACATGGGCAAAACAAACAGACACAGTGATGGCACAGCACAGGGGCAACACACACGCACACACACACATACACACACACGCACACACACACACACAGTGATGACACAGCACAGGGGCAACACACACACGCGCACACACACACACACACACACATGCACACACACACACATGCACACACACACACACACAGTGATGACACAGCACAGGGGCAACACACACACACACACACACACACACACACACGCACACACACACACACAGTGATGGCACAGCACATGGCAGTTTCTCTCTGTAGTGTTACAGGCAGACATTTGTACATTATAATACTCACCTGCTCCTGTGATGTGAGAGGTGATGATAGTGGCTCTGGCCTCTCTGCTGCACTTCCTGTCAGTCCTCCTGGCTGAGTTCAGATCCTGTCCTCTGTTTTTTCTTTCTATTCCTTCTGTTCTCCGCTGCTCACTGTTTTTTCTGCTCTCTGTTCGCTTTTCTCTCTTTTCTGTGCTCTCTACTTCTCCTCCATTCCATCACTGCTTTCCTCTTCATCATTTCATTATCCCGCGGCTGTACTGAACAAGCTCTGCCCCCTCTATTGTTTGGCTCTTCTCCTCCTGGCATCTCTCACTGCTCTCTGACTGGAAGAAGCTGCTTGGCCAATCCCTCCTCTTCAGCACAGGCCCCGCACTACGTGCAGTGTGGGTGAGTCTGCATCTCTGCGTTGGCCAGCCTGCAGCTATACAAATAGTGTCGGCACTCGGCGGCATTAATCAGCTGCTTGGTGACGGCCCCAGGGGCATGATACATGAAAGTGAAAATGCACACACCGCGGACAGCCGTCATGGGCCCCTCTCCAGCTCAAGGGCCCCGTAAGAAGGGGCGTGGTCTGCCTCTATTGACGGTACGCCACTGCTCTAGGTGTAAATAATCCTTAATGCTCCTTTTCTGAGCCCCTAGGTGTAAATTCTCCTTAACGTGCCTTTCGGAGCCTCTAGCTGTAAATACTCCTTAATGCCCCTTTTGAAGCCTCTAGGTGTAAATACTCCTTAATGCCCTTTTTCAGAGTCTCTAGGTGTATATTCTCCTTAATGCCCCTTTTAGAGCCTCTAGGTGTAAATACTCCTTAATGTCTCTTTTTGGAGTCTCTAGGTGTAAATACTCCTTAATGCCCCTTTTCAGAGTATCTAGGTGTATATTCTCCTTAATGCCCCATTTAGAGCCTCTATGTGTAAATACTCCTTAATGTCCCTTTTTCGGAGTCTCTAGGTGTAAATACTCCTTAATGTCCCTATTTTGAAGTCTCTAGGTATAAATGCTCCTTAATGACCCTTTTGGAGCCTTTAGGTGTAAATACTCCTTAATGCCTCTTTTCAGAGTCTCTAGGTGTAAATAGTCCTTAATGTCCCTTTTCGGAGCCCCTAGGTGTAAATACTCCTTAATTTCCCTTTCGGAGCCTCTAGCTGTAAATACTCCTTAATGTCCCTTTTCGGAGTCTCTAGGTGTAAATACTCCTTAATGTCCCTTCTTTGGAGTCTCTAGGTGGAAATACTCCTTAATGTCCCTTCTTTGGAGTCTCTAGGTGGAAATACTCCTTAATGTCCCATTTTTGGAGTCTCTAGGTGTAAATACTCCTTAATGTCCCTTTTTTGGAGCCTCTAGGTGTAAATACTCCTTAATGTCCCTTTTTTGGAGCCTCTAGGTGTAAATACTCCTTAATGCCCCTGTCGAAGCCTCTAGGTGTAAATACTCCTTAATGTCTGTTTTCGGAGCCTCTAGGTGTACATAGTCCTTAATGTCTATTTTCAGAGTCTCTAGGTGTAAATACTCCTTAATGCCTCTTTAGGAGTCTCTAGGTGTAAATACTCCTTAATGCCCCTTTTCAGAGCCCCTAGGTGGAAATACTCCTTAATGTCCCTTTTTTGGAGTCTCTAGGTGTAAATACTCCTTAATGTCCCTTTCTGGAGTCTCTAGATGTCAATACTCCGCAATGCCCCTTTTCGGAGTCTCTAGGTGTAAATACTCCTTAATGCCCCTTTTCGGAGCCTCTAAATACTCCGTAATGTCCCTTTCGGAGTCTCTCGGTGTAAATACTCCGTAATGTCCCTTTCGGAGTCTCTCGGTGTAAATACTCCGTAATGCCCCTTTTCAGAGTCTCTCGGTGCAAATACTCCTTAATGCCCCCTTTTGGAGCCTCTAAATACTCCGTAATGTCCCTTTCGGAGTCTCTCGGTGTAAATACTCCGTAATGCCCCTTTTTGGAGTCTCTAGGTGTAAATACTCCGTAATGCCCCTTTTCGGAGTCTGTAGGTGTAAATACTCCTTAATGCCCCTTTTCGGAGCCTCTAAATACTCCGTAATGTCCCTTTCGGAGTCTCTCGGTGTAAATACTCTGTAATGCCCCTTTTCAGAGTCTCTAGGTGTAAATACTCCTTAATGCCCCTTTTCGGAGCCTCTAAATACTCCGTAATGTCCCTTTTCGGAGTCTCTAGGTGTAAACACTCTGTAATGCCCCTTTTCGGAGTTTCTAGGTGTAAATACTCCGCAATGTCCCTTTTTGGAGCCCCAGGACACCTCAGTGACCCGCCAGGCTGCACATATCCAGCAGTTCAGCGCTGACTATAAAGTTGTGACATGTCTGATGGGTGTAACAGAAGCCGGCAGTCAGATAAGTGGGATTATTCACAAGAAAAGTGTTCTTTTTCCCTTTTTTGTCTGCCAGTGGGAACATGAAAGGTAAAGAGAGAAGGATGGGAAGAAAGGGCCAGTGGCAGCCATCAGGGTCCTCTTTGTGCTCCCAGTCTGGCCAGTCTGCTGCCTTCTCTGGGTTATGGCTGGGGCTGTAAACATTAGGTGCAGCTTATCAGACATCGCAGTCCTGTCCCTTTTATTGTTTTACTACAAGACACAGTGATAGGACTGGCGCCTGGGAGGGAGCAGGGGGTGCAGAGCTGAGCACCCAGCCTGAGCTCACAGGGGAGCACACTGCCGCTCTCCACACAATGCAGCTCCAGCCTCAGCATTTACACTGCGGTTAGCAGCGCAGCCTCGGTGATTGCACGGTACATCCCTGTCTGTCAGCGCCGCTGTGCTCCCTGGCTGTACACTAGAGGGCGCTGCTGAGCAGTATTCTGCAATCTCCGGCCAAGCACAGAGCCTGCCGCTGCCCCAGTGCCCAGTGCTCGGGTCCTGCCTGGTTAACCCCCTGCTGCCAGGAAGATGCTCACCAACGCCTGCACAGTGTGCTTTAACCTGCTGTGTCCTGTGTTACACGTTTCTTGAAATTTTTACATTTACACTGCAGATGCATCCCCCGGGCATAGGACTTCTGTCACTACTGACCCCAAAATGTCGCACAGTTCATGATATCTGGCATATGATTATGGTGTCTGGGTCCACTCCTTAACTCCTTCACCCCCGGGTGATTTTCCGTTTTTTTTCAGTGTTTTTTTTCGCTCCCCTTCTTCCAAGAACCGTAACTTTTTTATTTTTCCCTCAATTTTGCCATATGAAGGCTTATTTTTTGCAGGACACGTTCTACTTTTAAATGAAACCATAAGTTCTACTGTATCGTGTACTGGAAAACGGTAAAAAATTCCAAGTGTAAAAAAATTGCAAAAAAAGTTCGGTTGCATGATTGTTTTCGAGATATTTTATTCACAGTGTTCCCTATATGGTAAAACTGATGTGTCAGTATGATGCCTCAGGTCCGTACAAGTTTGTAGATACCAAACATGTACAGGTTACTATTATCTAAGGGGTTAAAAAATATCTGAAATGTGTCAGCTTTTGCGCCATTTTCCGTGATCTGTAGCGTTTTCATTTTTCAGGATCTATGGCTCAGCGACAGCTTATTTTTTGTGTCTTGAGCTGACGTTTTTAATGGTACCGTTTTTGCGCAGAAGCGCCATTTTGATCGCCTGTTATCGCATTTTGCACAAAATTTACGGCAACCAAAAAACGTAATTTTGGCGTTTGGAATTTTTTAGCCGCTACGTCGCTTACCAATCAGATTAATTGATTTTATGTTTTGATAGATCGGGCATTTGTGAACACGGCGATACCAAATATGTGTTTATTTTTTATTTTTTTAACCCTTTAATTTTTAATTGGGCGAATGGGGGGTGATTTGAACTTTTACTTTTATTTTTTTTTTAAATTTTTTAAGACTTTTTCTAACTTTTTTATTTATTTTATTAGGCCCCATAGAGGACTATAAGGATCAGCAGTCTGTTCGCTTATTCCTTTGTGTAGATCAGAGCAGCATCGCTCTGATCTGCACAAAAGCAGCTCTCCTCTCACACATGACCCACTTCTGGCTGTAAGAGGAAGTGACTCATGGTAGCTACAGGAGTAATCACATGACCCTGAGCTACTATGGCAACCATCAGATTAATGTGATCACATCACGTGACTTCCGATGGAGCTAAGTAAGTGAATGGTTACCGCGGCGTGCTGTTACATTGCGCTGTGACATTTTTACAGCAAGCTGTAAGGGGTTAAAAGGCACGAGTGGGTAGCGAATCCACTTGTGCCTGATAGCCGCACATGTCAGCTGTTCAAATCAGCTGACATGTGCAGTGATCGCTGCTGGCTGCCTGCGGCAGGCGTTGAGGATTAACCTCACACGATCCATGACATACCCAGTACGTCATGTGTCGTGATGAGGTTAAGGTTGTCTTACGTTCGTTGAGGAAGTTGTCCAGGAAATATAAGACTTTGCCTAGGTGACTAGATATGAAAATATTGAGGGACTGACATACCATTGGTGCAACCTTAGCAGTCGCACAGAGGCCCAGGTGGTAAGGGGACCTATATCCACCTCCAAAGCAGCAAGCATCTGTCACACACATATAAAGGGGTTAATTATAATTATCTATTTGAGTGCAGAGGGCCTACAAACAGTTCTGTCTGTGTACACCCATGGAAATCCACCTACCGGCTCTTTCTTTGTGCAGATTGCTCCATGGTTCACACAGGAAGCAATGATCTTACTGTTCCACCATCTGCTGGACAGCTCAGGCCTGTGACTCTTGCCAGGTGACTTGAGCAGTCCGTCATCTGATATTATTGATGATGTGTGTCTCACAGTCACCTGACCGCTGCAGTCAATGACAGCATGCAGCCGTATAATATCCTCCCTACACACACTGCTCCTCTGTATATCGCCCCTACACACACTGCTTCTCTGTATATCCCCCCATCCTGCTACTCTGTATAATATTATAATATCCCCACACACACAGTGCTCCTCTGTATAATATCCACCCCACACACAGTGCTCCTCTGTATAATATCCACCCCACACAGTGATGCTCTCTATAATATCCTCCCATATAGTGCTCCTCTGTATAATATCCCCCCACACAGTGCTCTTCTGTATATTATAACCCCACACACTGCCACTCTGTATAATATCCTGACACACACAGTACTCCTCTGTATAATATCCCCCACACACTCTGCTACTCTGTATATTATCCCAACACACACTGCTCCTCTGTAAAATATCCCCCCACACTGCTCTTCTGTATAATACCCACGCCACACACAGTGCTCCTCTGTATAATATCCACCCCACACAGTGCTCCTCTGTATAATATCCCCACACACTGCTCCTCTGTATAATATCCCCACACACTGCTCCTCTGTATAATATCTCCCACACACTGCTTCTCTGTATAATGTCCACACCACACACAGTGCTCCTCTGTATAATATCCACCCCACACAGTGCTCCTCTCTATAATATCCTCCTATACTGTGCTCCTCTGTATAATATCCCCCCACACACTTCTCCTCTGTATAATATCTCCCACACACTGCTTCTCTGGATAATTTCCACGCCACACATGCTGCTCCTCTGTATACTCCCCCACCCAGTGCTCCTTTGTATAATATCCCCACACACACACTGCTCCTCTGTATAATATCCCCCATACACACTGCTCCTCTGTATAATATTCATCCCACACACTGCTTCTTTGTATAATGTCCACGCCACACACAGTGCTCCTCTGTATAATATCCACCCCACACAGTGCTCCTCCCTATAATATCCTCCTATACAGTGCTCCTCTGTATAATACCTCCCACACACACATTGCTCCTCTGTATAATATCCCCCACACACACTGCTCCTCTGTTTAATATTCACGCCACACACGCTGCTCCTCTGTATATTCCCCCCCACCCACTGCTCCTTTGTATAATATCCCCCCACACACACTGCTCCTCTGTATAATATCCCCCACACACACTGCTCCTCTGTATAATATTCATCCCACACACTGCTCCTCTGTATATCCCCCCACATACAGTGTTCCTCTGTATAACATCCCCCCCCCACACACACACACACACACTCTGCCCTTCCATATAATATCCCTCACATATGCTGCCCCTCTGTATACTATCACCCCACACAAGCTGCTCCTCTTTATATATATCCTCCCACATACACTGCCCCTCTGCATATCGCCCCACATACATTGCTCCTCTGTATATCACCTCACACACACTGCCACTCTGTATACTATCCCTCATGAACACACACACTGCCTCTCTATATAAAATCCTCCTGGTATATATGTCTCCCTCCTTGTATATATGTCCCCCTCCTGGGCCCATCCTGGTATATATGTCCCCATCCTGGTTTATTTGTCCTCTTCCTAGCATGTATGTCCTGCTCCTGGTATATATGTCCCCATCCTGGGCCTCTCATGGTATATATGTCCCTCATCCTGATATGTCCCCATCCTGGTATATATGTCTCATCCTGGGTCCTTCCTGGTATGTATATCCCCCTCCTTTGCACATTCTGGTATATATGTCCCCATCCTTATTTCTGTCTCCTTCCTTGTATATACTGTATGTCATCCTCCTGGTATATATGTCCCCTTCCTGGGCTCTTCCTGGTATATTTGTACACCACAAATAGAAAAAAGAACTTTTTACTCATACTCCCCAGCTCCCACATCGTGTCCTCTCTGAGCCATGATGCATTTCAGCTGGATGTGTGCCCTTCGATGTCAATCATCCTACTCCTGTCTTCAGCTAACCAAAGCACTTACCTGTCCCCGCTGGCTGCCACGTCCTTGCCACCTCCATGTCTCTGTTACCTGCAGCAGTGTGATGAGGTTGCAGAGTGATGACCTCATCATGCTGCTGCATGTGTTGGCGCCCTGCTCTGCCCCACTAACCTTGCCAGCAGCACATGGCTAATTTGCATGTGATGCAAATTAGCCAGTGTAGTGGCTGAAGCGACACCGCCGCAACTCTGCTGTGGCTGTGACTGGGGCCTGGTGAAGAGGGGGGCCTGGCCTGAGACTTAATAAAGCTAGGTAATAACCCCAGGCCCGGCCGGGCCCCCCTCTTCACCAGGCCCCATACACTTGTCATGGTTGTAATGTCCTGTTGGTGGCCCTGTTTGTAGGCTTTAAACATAGTAATAAGAAGCCATTGCAATAGAAAACTTCTATAACATTTGTGCTAGCCATTTGGGCAATGTATGTGCTGTCATTGAAAAGGCAGACGATGTAAAATACGTTTTTTGGGGATGTACGGCTTTCTCTGACAACTGAGCACCTGACTTTGAGCTACACAATCTCCCATTTAGTTGTTATTCTAGATTACTATAACAAACAAGCACTGTGGAATAAGGTACTGTAAAATAGTGTGCATTAAATAGTTAACTGAAAACACCACTCCAGTGTTTTTATTTTTTCAGCACTCTAGTGGCATTTTAAAAGTAAGTCTCCTGCCCCCTGTCATACACTCAACTTCTAGCATCACCTTTTATCTACTCCACTCCAGTCCTGCTGTGCGATATTGTGACTGTACCTTCTGACTAGAAGTTAGAAGTTATGTCACATGCTCCCAATACAAGTCTGTGAGCCCCAGAATGAGGCTCTCATAGACTTATATTGAGTTTTGATCTCCGGAGTGGTCCATCATACACTAGAGCTGCTGGCAGGTCATAACTCCCCGGAGACTGATTGGAGCAGTGCTGATAATAGATGACACCGGAAAGTGAGTATGAGATTGAAGGCAGGAGACTTATAATTAGGGCACTTTTCCACTTGCATATCGCTTCCGATGCAGGAGCATCGGAAGCGATATGCTAATGACCCTCTGCTGCGGTATCAGCCGAGGGTCATGTGACTGTGATGTGATCTTGGGATCGCATCACAGGAGCGGAGAGGATGGAGGGAGCACTTTCTCCCATCTCCTCTGTTGTCTGTCTCTGCGTGCACCATACTGCAGTCACATAACATGTGAGTGTAGTGTGATTTTACACACACGTGAGCCGAGACTCGGTGCAAAACGCAGCATGCTGTGATTGTACCGAGAGCCCGATTCGTGTGGAGAAAAAAACAGGACAGAGGAAACTGTCTCATTGATTAACACTGGTGCGAGTGCAATCCGATTTTTATCGGATCGCACTCGCACCTGGAACTTGAGAGTGGAAAAGCGCCCATAAAGCTCCACTCCAGCGGTGCAATAACAAAAGCCTTATGCTATGTTCACATGTTGCGTTTCTGCTGCATTTTTTTCATGAGTTTTATGCAAATAAAAAGCTGCTTTTTACAGTACTAGCAAAACCGATGAGATTCAGAAATCTCATGCACGTAATTGCTTTTTTTTCCTGTCTGAAATGGAAAACTGCATTTTTGAAAGAAGCAGCCTGTCAACTATTTCGGTGTATTTGCAATGTTTTTTTTGTTACCATTGAAAGGAATGAGAAAGTAAAAAATAAAAATGCAAAAATACAACCACTGCATTTTTGCTGCTTTTGTGGTGAACAAAAATAAATGTATTAACCATGCACTGTAGACAAGTGACAAACCAAAAACGCAGCCAAAAGAAAAAAAAAAGCAAAAACAAGGTAGCAAAAACACATCAAAACCTGCTTTTTGGAAGCAACTTTTTTTCTGCCAAGACAGCAGGTTTTCGTGCAGAAAAACATTGATAAAACACGATGTGTGAACATAGCATACCCTGCTGCTACCCTTTAAAGCATAACTTATTTCAGGAGACTTTTCTTCTGTGTATACATAAGAAAGAACACTATTCAGGCTATTATATGACTTGTATCCTGCATTTTCACTAGTTTTCTTCTCTGATTATCAGTTGTTTCTGAGCTAGTGGATAGAGACCAGCTGTAATAATGTTTCCCATAGTGATACAATGCATTTGTGCATGTTTGTGACCATACACTACGCTTCAGAAGCAGCATGAGCAGTGTAAGGCTGGAAACACATCTATGCGAGTAAAATCGGTCCGACTGGGCTGAAAAAAACTCGGCTAATTTTAGTTCACGTTAGGTCCGAGTGCAACGCAAGTGCGATGCTTTTTCTGAATAAATTAATGATTTTACTAGCGTGTGTAGTACGTGTGTAATGTGTGTGTAATGCGTATTTTTTACCAAGTCATCTGCCATTCAGCTCTGCTACATGGCCGCTGACAGCAGACACAGACAGAGCTGAATGGCAGATGACAGCAGACACAGACAGAGCCGCACAATCAGAATGAACTCGGGTGGAACTTCACCCGACTTCATTGTCATGCTGTGGCTCTGTCTGTGCCGCGTCCTGATTAGCGGTGACCTGTGAAGGGCTCACCGGTGACCGCTAATCCCCTGAGTGACTGAAGTTAGCAGCCCTCTCTCATACTCACCCATCCCCGATCCCCGATCCCCGGCGCTGCACGGCGTTCACACTGCTCCGGCGGCTTTTACTATTTTGAAAAAGCCGGCCGCTCATTAAACAATCTCGTATTCCCTGCTTTCTGCAGCTCCGGTCACCTTCATGTAGCAGAGCTGGAAGCGACGAGAGAGGGCTGCTAACTTCAGTCACTCAGGGGATTAGCGGTCACCGGTGAGTTCTTCACAGGTGACCGCTAATCAGGACGCGACACAGACAGAGTTGCGGCATGACAATGAAGTCGGGTGAAGTTAACCCGACTTCATTCTGATCGTGCTGCTCTGTCTGTGTCTGCTGTCATCTGCCATTCAGCTCTGCTACATGGCTGTCTGTGTCTGCTGTCAGCGGCCATGTAGCAGAGCTGAATGGCAGATGACATAGTAAAAAATACGCATTACACACGCTAGTAAAATCATTAATTTATTCAGAAAAAGCATCGCACTTGCGTTGCACTCGGACCTAACGTGAACTAAAATCAGCCGAGTTTTTTTCAGCCCAGTCGGACCGATATTACTCGCATAGATGTGTTTCCAGCCTTACTGTGAGTGCAGCTCTGGAGGAGTGAGAAAAAACACTAGCAATCAATTGCACCATCTTTCTCTCTATTCAATATTACAATGTGCACATAATGCATCCCAAAGAGTTAAATGACAATGTGCAGAAAGCATATATATTTGTTTAAACATTTTTATTACTGACCTTCGCTGCAGTTTAGATTAAATATATCTTCAGAATAATTGGTGGCACAGATACAGCACCTGTAAAGGATAACCTCCCCTGTTTAGAAAGATCATACATTCGGGAAGAAATATTCTAGGGCTACATTAATAGTTGTTTCGTTACATAATACAATGTGACAATCTCTCCAGATCAGTTAGATTGGGTAGTAACCTCCGGGTGTTTAATAAAAACATTTGTATAGAAGTATGGGCATATACATAGCAAAAGCACAATAGAGAAGGACAGACAGGGAATCTCCCCTAGGTTCAGGCAAGGTGAATGTGAGATGTTTTCTTTTTAAGTATTTTCTCTCATCGCTTGGTAAGCCGGCTTTCATGTGTCTGTATTGTTGAAGAAATGGCTATAATTTTTATCATGTTTGGTGACTGTAGAAATGCTTGACAGTAAAGACATTCCTTTTTCTACACTGACAAGAAAAACTGTGGAAATTGAGATACCCCTAATACAAAACACAGTTTACTAAAATCTACATTATATATATATATATATATATATATATATATATATATATATAATGTATTTATTATTATTTTTTTCTTTTTTCACTGTGATTCGCAATATGTTTTTTTAACTTATACTGTCAACCAGTTAAATATTTCCAATTATGTGGGATAATTGTTAAGGGTATGTTCACATGGATCTATTTGACTTTTTTGGCTGAAATATCCACATTTAAAAACCAGGGGTTGATATATTATTGGTAGTGATGGTCGAGCTGACTGTAACAGTTCAAATCCACACGGGATCCCGAGAACTTGTGCACTGACCTCGGGCCCGGAATTCTCAGGGAACCCCTGGTAACTATCCGTATCTGGGTATCGGGGTAATCGAAAAAAAAAAATAAAGGAAACAGAAATGAAATAGGAAAAAAGTAGGAGCGTTATACTTACCAGTCTCCGCACGGCTGTAACTCTACTTCTGGGGCCACTCATTATCCTCATGCATATGCACTGCTTCTTCAGCCCATCAGCAGTCCCGGCTTCTGTAATTGGTTGTAGTCAGCCTGTGCCCCCACCCTGTGTGACAGTGTGTCTGACTGCTTGGAATCACACACGCTGTGTGCGCCTCTATTGTGGTGTAAGAATAAATAAATCAATGCAAAATTTGGCATAGGATCCGCCCATATTATGATACCCAGCACAGATAAAGCATACGGCTATAGGCTTCACTTTCTAAGCTCAGTGTTTGCTTATTTAAATGTCCTTTTACTATGCATCGCTCTGCTCTGTTTGTGCATATATTTGTGTTTCTTCAGATATTTTGTCATACCATGCCTGAGGAAGAGACCTGAGATGTCTCGAAAGCTTACTTTATAACATGATCATATTTTATTTTAGTTAGCCATTAAAAGGTGTCACAACTACAAAATTTAAATTTTGTTTCTCTCACTGAGAGCAATCAATCATTTTTCAACTGGCTAACACGGTACCAAAACCTTTTTCTTTTGACTGCAATCAATCACAGATGCCAGGACGGCCGGTGGGCAGGGAAAGCAGTGCATATGGATTAGCCTAATTAGCAGCCCAGGAAGTGAAGGAGAGGCCACGGGAGCAGTGTATGGCCACAACGGAGCCTCAGTAAGTAAGAAACACTTGCTTCATTCTTGTTTTCTGTATTTTTCCTTTGTTTTTAATTTCCTGAGTGCCGGATCAACACCCAGAATCCCGGGCCCGAGTCCGGCACTCAGGTAAGTTTGATACTGTGCAAATCCGGACTCTTACAGTCTGAGTGCGCCCATCACTACTCATGGGGTCCCTCTTATTTTGATACAAAGCCAAGATAAGCACACAACTAGGGGCTGCAGCCTGTAGCCGTATGCTTTATCTGTGGTGCATATCACAATATGGGGGGACCCTACACCAATTTTATTTATTTATTTTTACACCACTATAGACAGGCAGACAGCATGTGTGATTCCAAGCAGTTAGGGTAGGGCGCAGTCTGAATGCAACCAATCACAGACACTGGAACTGCCAGTGGGCAGGGGAAGGAGTGAATATGTATGAAGGTAATGAGTGGCCCTGGAAGTAGTGTTAAAGCAACACAGGATACTCAGTAAGTATAACGCTCCTGCTTTATTCCCTATTTTCTTTATTGTTCCTTTTATTTTTTTTAAATAATCCAGATGGTTGGATCTGGATAGTTACACGGTGTTCACTGAGAACTCCGTGTCTGGTGTCAGTGCACAGATACTAGGTATCTGGCATGGATCCCTAATCTTATAGTTCGGGTTCGCCCATCATTACATACTGTATAAGTTATGCAGATTCTTGTCTTGTCACTGCATTGTTATTCTTTTGCTCCTATTAATGTAAAAAAACCAACTTCCTGTATACTACAAATTAAAACCTATTATTACATTTCCTAATATCTCAGTGTGTTATTAGGTTTATTACCAAGCAAAAGGTCACTGGTTCGAATTGAGGAGCAGCCCTGAAGATTTCCCAAGAAAAGAGAAACAGCATCATCCAGCTCATCGATAGTGGTCTCTCAGTCAAGAAAATTGCCAAACTGCATCATATGAGTGACATGACAGTCGGAACAGTATTAAACTGAGTTCTTCTATGCATTCAAAAGACAAGAGGTGGACTTCAACAAGTCGGCTCATCACAAGGTCTAACAGTTCTGGCTCAACAAACACAGCAGTGGCGATGGCTAGTACGCGTCGTAATAGTGAGATCGCAGACATCTATGCAAGTATGGTTGCACAGGTCTGGAACAGTCCAAAACAAAAGTGAAGACACAACTTCATTATTATCATAAGAAGCATCATCTCAAGTTTGCAAAGAAATATGAAAAAAGGAAAGTAGAAGATTGGAAACAGATGATTTGGAGCGATGAGAAAGCATTCAATAGACTAGGCTCTGATGGGTGCAAATGAATCTGGAAACAACAAAGGGAAAGGAGGCCAATGGATCAAAAAATTGAATGAACTGTCACGTTCAGTGGAGGAAGCCTGATGATATGGGGTTGTTTCACAGCCGAAGGCGTTGGCTAGTTGAGCAAGACCAATGGCAGTCTCAATCTTGAGTTATATGGAGTATACTACAAGATGAGTTACTTCGTACACTTGAGTACTATGGATATGAAAAGGACAACATAATGTTCCAGCAGGACAACAACCCAAAGCATATGTCAAAATTGATGATGAAATTGTAGCGCCCCATGGGGCCTAAGGGGTTACTCATCACTGGGCCAGCAGTTTTGTGGAGTTGCTTTGACTGGCCTGACCCGGCTCCGTGGCCCTGTCGGCTACATGTAAATGACAAACCGGTGCAAGATGTTGAGGGGGATAGAAGGAGTGCGAAGGGTCCCTGTGAAGTGTATCACCGGTTGCAGCGATGACTGGGTTCTCAGCCTCCTCCGCCGCTGACCCTTCCTGCGACTTTTTCTCTTCCAGGGGAGGTGTTGGATGGGAATAGGGAATGCTTTGCAGCACCACCCATGATGTGCGGCCAGTAATTAGCGGTCACTGCGAGATCTTGCTCTCCTCCGGGGCTGATATTAACGCATCACAGATAGTAAAGCTCCCCACAGGTGGAGCGAGCCCCACGGAAGATGAGGACAATGGGGACGGTGATGGTGCCGAAGCGCGGGGCGGCAGCACCGGCAATGAGAAGGAGGACACAGGGGACTGCAGTTCAAAGTTCCGTTTACGCACAGTTCTTAAGGTGCCCCGGAGGTGCCATTCTCCACCGCCATGGATGGACTCCAGCTGGTCCGGGGTAAATCAGAGGCAATCACCGGTGTCTGTGGAAATGTGTGAGATCTTCCTCCTTGTGCTGACACATGGTTCTCCGTAGCCTGAAGCAATTTGGGGACCCCGCTGTCGGTGTTAAATGTCCCATCCCATATGCAGATTACGCTGGTCCTCGCCATGGGGTCCGACCGTAGCCCTGACCCCGGATCCTACATGTCACTGTGCTTCGGGAAAGTGGGTAATGGATGATGAGACATGAAATCCCCATCCCCTGCAGATTTGTTGGAGTCCGTGAAGGTGTCCCCAACCGAGGGTCCTGCACCCCGTATGCGCTGGCATTGTGGGAACGGATAGGCTCGACCTCAGCTACCATCTCCTCTTATCCCAACATCTCCACCGGCTGCCTCTGTCTCTTGGCCTCTTTCAGTCTCATTCCTGTAGACCCAGTGCGGTGTTGTGGCCCCTGGCCCTGGGACTACCTGCACTTATCTCCCGTCCCAGGGCCAGCCTGTTAAACACTGCTCTCTCAAGGCTGTCTGCTCTTTTCTCTGTCTGCGCTGTACTGACTCAGAACTGAAACTGTTTGTCTTTCTACTCACTGAGAGCAGCCCCCACCTCAGGAATAACTCAGCAGTGTTTCCTGTCACAGCCTGGTTTCCTCTGTGTGGTGACTGGCTCACTATCTAAGTGTTTATGTAAGTTATGAACTCAGGATTTGTGTAAGTGAAACAAACGAGTGATTAACCTTTTCTCACCGGGAGAGAATTACAAATTAAAACAGATACAATACTCTGTGGCGACTGAAGCCTCAGGTGCGCCACAAAATGATTCAATGACAATGAAGTAGAGGTGCTCAATTGGCCTCCACAGTCCTCAAACCTCAACCCAATTGAATACTTGTGAGTTGACCAGTATGCACCAACATTGGGACCATGTAGAAGAAACCTGGGACAGGAATTAGGTTGAAACATGCTTGAATCTGATCCTCAGTATGTCCAGAAGTATTCAGGCAGTGTTAAAAACCTAAGGTGGATTTACAAAATACTAACAAAATAAAAAAAATTAAAACTTAGATTTTTAGGAGCAAAATAGTAACAATGCAGTGACATGACAAGAATCTTTATAAGTAATCATATGCTAAATATTTGCAAGTCAAATTTATGTATAAGATAGTCCAGATGATTGTCTGTAAAATTAACGTATTCTCACACTCACAACTATAGTGGATGACGAAAGATGGACCTGAACTTCAAAAGTTCAGAACATAGTTACCCTTTTGCTTGTCAGTGTATACATTTTAGAAACAGCAATTTAGAGTGGCAGTGTTTTTTTCTTATTTATGTCTTTTGCTATTTTATGCTTACTATTTAACTTATTTATTTCTTCATTTATTTTAAACACTGTGCCCCTAGCTATAAGGTTTTAAAATACTTTTGGAGGGGTATTATAACAAAAGTAATATTTTTTTTATTGCTTATTTGCTCTTTGGTTGTATCTGGTAAATTAATTTCAGCTACCTGGGGATTTTAGCTTCCTGCATAGCAGAGCCGACATTCAATGATCTCATGACTGCAGGGTCTGGAGGAGGAAACACTGACAGTGCTTCCTCACAAGTGTTGTTTCAGTGCAGTTTATACAGAGATTGAGAAGGTAAACATGGTAATAAACAATGTTAATCATCTCTGTGGGGAGTCTGGCTGTGTCAGACAGCCTGTTACCCTTTACCACAAAAAGAAATGCCAGCTTCACTTTAACAACAGCTGAATAGTCTTGTGCTGACTGCTTACATTACATCAGTGTGGACTGCCTAGACTAATAAAGTCCATGGGCAATCCAGAAGTAGTGAACAATGCGAGCTGTATTTCCCAAAAACACACCAGAAAGTGTCCATATTAATAGTACTATCATAATGATCTTATAGTTGAACCATTACTAGTGCCAGAAAATTGACTTAATGAAAAGTGCCATGAGTCTCCCAGTTATAATGTCTGCTGAGAAGCCACATAAATAGTGCAATCACAGTAAGGGCCACTTTACACGCTACAACATTGCTAGTCTTTGCTGGCGATGTCGAGCGCGATAGCACCCGCCCCCGTCGTACGGCCGATATGTGATGATCGCTGCCGTAGCGAACATTATCGCTACGGCAGCGTCACACGCACATATCTGTTCAGCGACGTCGCTGTGACTGCTGAACAATCCCTCCCTCAAGGGGGAGGTGCGTTCGGTGTCACCGCAACGTCACCGTGACGTCATTAAGCATCCGGCCAATAGAAGCGGAGGGGCGGAGATGAGCGGGACGTAACATCCCGCCCACCTCCTTCCTTCCTCATTGCCCGAGGACGCAGGTAAGGTGAGGTTCCTCGTTCCTGCGGTGTCACACATATCGATGTGTGCTGCCACAGGAACGACGAACAACATCGTACCTGCAGCTGCAACGATAATTGGGAATGGACCCCCATGTCACCGATTAGCGATTTTGAACGTTTTTGCAACGATTCAAAATCGCTCATAGGTGTCACACACAACGACATCGCTAACGCGGCTGGATGTGCGTCACAAATTCTGTGACCCCAACGACATCACTTTAGCGATGTCGTAGCGTGTAAAGCGGCCCTAACTCTAATATTGTCACGTTTGCATTTTGAGCACAAGCAATCAGAGAAATCAAAATCTACAAGTAAACATCTGTTCTATGGCTTCAAATAAAACTTCACCCCACAAAAAAGTTATGTAGGAAGAAAGTAGCATGATATAAGAGGATCTGGAGAAATATTGCCACGTTCAACATGTTACATATTGTAATAGTAGATCAATATTTATTAAAGAAAAAAAATGCTTCAGTTTATCTTTCAAATGATTTGGTGTCTTGCTGATCAATCAGAAGGGACACAGTCATTATCCTTTAAATAGTCTCACAATTTATATGAGAGTTCATTGATCCATCAAGAGGAAATGGGTATGATTTAACTCCTGAGAAAATAAAGCTTCCAAAAGCCCTCTTCTCACGTACGTGTTTCAGGTACTTGTGGAGTCCAGTGACACATACACATGTACAGCCATTAAAATATAGATTAATCTCCACACCTCCATGTATTCATGTGGACAATGTGTTCATGTCAAGCACACGAGTCTCTCTGTGATCCACACAGAGACATATCTGTTTTTTCCCATTAGCACAGATCACACGTACCCATGCAATTCATTGGGTTCGTGACAAACACATACAGCACGTAAATGCCATCTGTGTCACATTCATGTACAGACCAAAATTAAATGCTTTCAAAGAATTACTGATTTTTAAGTGTTAAAGATGTGCAGAGATGGTAGATATGTACATAGATAGATGATAGATGTATAGCTAATAAAAAGATAAATTGTACAGATATTAACCAAATAAATGAAAAAAAGACTCATTTTTAATAATCTGTCAAGTTAAAGCAGACAGATGGAGCTGATATTATCAGGTTTGGAAGGTTCATGGTTATTGGGCCCTTCCCAGCCTAAAAGTGCCAGCTCGCAGCCACTCCAGAAATGGAGCATCACAAGATGCTCCATTTCTGATGATTTGCCTATGCTCTTCCTGATGCCCTGGTGTGTTGGCAATTGGGTTAAGGTTTTTTGAGTTGATGTCATCTGTGTAGTGTCAAAATACAGCTGTCATCAAGCCCTGGTGTTAGTAATGGAGTGGTGTCTATCAGATACCCCCATTACTAACCCAGTAATAAAAAAAACTATACACACACTAATCCTTTATTACTATAAACATTCCCTGAAATTTTAGTTTGTTCCCCACTTTATTACAAAAATAAAACCTGAAAAAAGCCCACAAAACTACAAACACAGAGAAATAAAACAAAACACTTATCCTCATTCACCATTTACAAAAAAAAAAAAAAGAAGAAATTCCCATGCAGGTCCAATGTAGTCAAGCAATTCCGACAAAAAAAGTCTATGGAACATCAATCTGAGACTCCATAGACTTTGCTAACAGGCCCTTCTGGGTTATGCTGCACTTCTTGAGATGCAATGCCTCTGAAGAGCGATGCCATCAATGACGTTATCACTATTCAGACATTCCGGATCACGCTGCGCTGTTCATGACTCGGCGACTGTAAAGAAGGGTAACATTACTGATGTTATTTGTCCAGGTCTCGCACAGCCTGACCCAGAAGTGCTTGTAAAGAAAGTATATGGATTGTAAGAGTGATGCTCCATAGCCTTTGTTCATGGACTTTGTTTTTTTTTTTTTTAATAAAGTGGTGGTGAATGAGAGTAAAGGCCCCGTCACACACAGAGATAAATCTTTGGCAGATCTGTGGTTGCAGTGAAATCATGGACATATTGTTCCATTTGTACACAGCCACAAACCTGGCACTGATTGTCCACAATTTCACTGCAACCACAGATCTACCGCAGATTTATCTCTGTGTGTGACAGGGCCTTAAGGCGGGCTTTGCACACTACGACATCGCAGGTGCGATGTCGGTGGGGTCAAATTCAAAATGACGTACTTCCGGCATCGCATGCGACAACGTAGTGTGTAAGGGCTCGATGATACGATTAACGAGCGCAAAAGCGTCGTAATCGTATCATCGGTGCAGCATCGGCGTAATCCATGATTACGCTGACGCGACGGTCCGATGTTGTTCCTCGTTCCTGCGGCAGCACACATCGCTGTGTGTGAAGCCGCAGGAGCAAGAAACATCTCCTACCGGCGTCACTGCGGCTTCCGTAGGATATGCGGAAGAAAGGAGGTGGGCGGGATGTTTATGCTCATCTCCGCCCCTCCGCTCCTATTGGCCGCCTGCCGTGTGACGTCGCAGTGACGCCATACGACCCGCCCCCTTAATAAGGAGGCGGGTCGCCGGCCAGAGCGACGGTCGCAGGACAGGTAAGGCCATGTGAATCTGCCGTAGCGATAATGTTCGCTACGGCAGTTATCACAAGGATATCGCAGCTGCGACGGGGGCGGGGACTATCGCGCTCGGCATCGCAGCATCGGCCTGCGATGTCGCAGCGTGCAAAGTGCCCCTAAGTATCTTGCTTTATTTCTCTGTGTTTGTATGTTTGTGGTTTTTTTCCAGGTTTCCATTTATGGACTAAGACGGATTTGGTAGACTACCGTGGGTTCCCTGGACTACGGTGGACCTGCGTGGATTTTATTTTTTTTATTTTTTGATTAAGTGGGGAACAAAGGAAAGTTTCGAGAATTCTTTATTTTATTAAAGTATTTTTTGTTGTGTGTGTGTCTTTTTTATATTACTGGGTTAGTAATTAATTTCAGTGTCATGCATTTTTTTACGATACATGTCACACGGAGGGCACACACGGATGGCAAAACGAAACATGCCACACATGCAGGTTTCTTTTTGTGGAGCCTATGAAATATAACAGATTGTTTACATACATCTTCATTATTTGCTTGGATACATTGTCATGTAGTGATTTGTAGAGCAGGACTCAAATGTAGCATTGTAATAAAATGATAAGCCATCTCAATGACTGACGCACTGTTTTCTTTAACCCATTCACCCCCGGGCAATTTTCCGTTTTTCCATCTTTTGTTTTTCTTTGCTCCCCTTCTTCCAAGAGCCGTAACTTTTTTATTTTTCCATCAATTTTGCCATATAAGGGCTTGTTTTTTTGCGGAACCAGTTGTACTTTTAAATGAAACCATAATTTTACCATACAGTGTACTGGAAAACAGCAAAAAAATCAAGTGAAGAAAAACTGCAAAAAAAAGTCCGATCGCACAATAATTTTGGGATATTTTATTCACTGTTCTCACTATATGGTAAAACTGGTGGCTCAGGTCGGTACGAGTTTGTAGACACCAAACATGTATAGATTTACTTTTATCTAAGGGGTTAAAAAACTTCACAAGATTGTCCCAAACAAAGTCGCACTTTTTGCGCCATTTTTTGAAACCCATAGCGTTCTTATTTTTCTGGAGCTATGGCTCATTGACAGCTTATTTTTGGTGTCTCGAGCTGACGTTTTTAATGGTACCATTTTTTCACAGATTCTATGTTTTGATCGCCTATTATTGCATTTTGCACAAAATTTGTGATGACCAAAAAACATAATTTCAACATTTGTAATTTTTTTGCCACTACACTGTTTACTGTTTACTGATCAGATTAATTGATTTTCTATTTTGATAGATCGGGCGTTTCTGAATGCAGCAATACCAAATATATGTATATTTTTATTTTTTTAAGCCTTTAATTTTCAATGGGTCAAACAAAGGGTGATTTGAACTTTTTTTTTTTTTTAACCTTCTTTTTATTAGTTTTTAATAACAAAAACAGATAATCAATAATCATATAATACAATACATTATGATTATGTTAAACTGCAAAATTACAGATAATGCATCTCCTCGAATCCCAACCCCCCTCCCGACCTCCTCCCACCCCACCTCTGCGTGTCCTATCTCCAAACCTAGATCTTTATGGTATTGGGTTGTGCCCTCCAATGACTTCCCGCAGGTACCATGAGGTATTTTCAAATTGTGATCTAAGACTATTTTTAGTGTCTATGGGGAGTGTCTGAATGTATGGACTCCATATTTCAAAAAATTTCCTGGTCAATTTTTCCTTGTTTGTCAGCATCTCCAATCTCTCCATTTTCAACAGAAATTTGATTTTTGTGTCAACCAATGCCATAGTTGGGGGATTCCAGTTTATCCATTGGTGTAAAATGCTTTTCATAGTGGCCGCTGCCCAAATAGAAAGTGCCTCCTTTGTTCCCCTGGGGATACTTTGCTGAGTCTCCTCTAGGATATTAAATATGGCCCATTGAGGGGTTAACTGGAATTTAATCTTGTATGTGCTTTGAATTCTCAGATGTACTTGTTTCCACAGTTCCAAAATTTGCGAGCATTCCCAAAACTGATGGTATAGTGTAGCTTTTGCCAGACCACACTTAGCGCAAGCGTATATTGTAGATGACATCCTGGACCGAACCAGAGGTGATATGTACGCCCTATGAAAGACCCGTAAAGCCATGTCTGTGTAACTAGCATATGGCACTAATTTTACTAGAGACAGGGTAGCTCCCAGTATATCTGCTATCTCATATTCCGGGAACTCTGTTTTCCATTTCGCCGGGCCTGCCTTCTCCCTCTCCCAATTCCAGTGAGGACGTAGCAACGAGTATATCTGGCTAGTGGAGGTGGCCTGCGTCCTAGCGTTACAGATAAAAGTGTTCAATTTTCTACTTGGCCCTACTCCTGCTCCTTGAGCAATATTTTTTAGTGCCAAGCTACGAGCTTGAAGGAATGCTGGAAAGCGGCGTGTCGATTCCTCAAAAGTTAGTAAAGAAAAGCCGGAATCCAGCATATCCACCACCATCTGACATTTTTGCGTGGCCAGAATCTCATACTCCACTGTGGGCCTGCCTTCTAGAAAGTGTGGGTTCCCCCTAAATGTCTGAAATGGTGTTACATAGCAGCTAGCACCGCAAATCTTTCTTACCCTCCTCCATGTTTTTATTGTAGCTCAAAGTGTGGGATGCTCTGTGATGTCGCCTGGAAGCTCATCTCCTCTCAGGTGTAACAAGGTCATCAAAGATAAGTCTGGGTATATCTGTCCTTCCAGTTAGACATTGGCAAAATGGGAGGAGCCTCGCACTCAATCCAAGACGTATCTGATGTTTTCTGCAAGATTATATCTACAAATATCTAGACGATTAATTCCCCTATCCTGTCTTGGAAGGGTAAGTTTAGAGAGGCTTATCCTGGAACACCCCACATGTCCCCAGATAAATTTCCTGTATCTTGTATTTAGCATCTTTATATCAGAGTTGGTTAGCAGCAATGGAAGAGATTGGAAGAGATACATCAATTTAGGAAACGCTATCATTTTTAGGAGATGACACCGGCCCGAGAAAGATATTTTAAATCTGTCCCATGACTGCAGGAGCTGAAGCAAGGAGGCTATACAAGGCCTATAGTTTAATTTATACATCAGTGACGGGTTGGCTGGAAGTTGGCTGCCCAGGTACCTAATAGACTCCGAACACCATGGACATGGAAATGAGGCATCACTAATTTTACCAGATCTAAATATCGCCAATGCCTCAGATTTGTTGTAGTTAACTTTAAAGACTGAGATTTCCCCAAATCTGTTTAGTGTATTCATTATTGCCATGATTGGTTGAGCAGGGTTGGCTATAAATACCAATACATCATCTGCAAAGGCCAACATTTTGATCATAGAATGTCCAACCTTCACTCCCTGGAACTCTGGCAAATTTTGTAATGTTCGTAGAAGTGGATCTAATGCCAGGTTAAATAATAACGGTGAAAGTGGGCATCCCAGATGCGTTCCCCTCTGTATATTAAAAGATTAGATGGTGCATTGTTTATGGACAGATAAGATCTTGGGTCCTTGTAAATCATTTGGATTACCTCGCCAAACCAGGGTTCAAATTTTCGTCTATCAAGAAGGCCATACAGATAGCCCCAGGAGACCCTATTGAAGGCCTTGTCCACATCTAATCCTACAATGATGTTCTTGGTGTGTCGGTGCCGTCTGCTGTATGAGATAGCTCCTATTGCCGTCCTAATATTATAGGTAATCGACTTTCCATGAATAAACCCAGTCTGGCAAGGCAATATCAAATCCGGGATAATTTGTTGTAATCTATTAGCTAATATTTTAGTGAAGATTTTAAAGTCTGAGTTGAGTAAAGAAATTGGCCTATACCCTTCAACTTGTAAGGGATCTTTACCCGGCTTGGGCAGGACAATAATACACGCTTCATTGAAACAGTCTGGAAGCTTCTTACCCCTCACTGTTTCATTGAACACTGCACATAGATGCGGTCCTACAGAGGGTCCTAACAATTAATAATACTTGTTGCTAAACCCGTCAGGTCCTGGTGCTTTAGCGACCTTGAGTGTGTTAATAGTTTGCATAACCTCCGCCGTACCAAGGGGTGCATCCAGTATGGCTTTCTGTTCCTCAGACAGGGGTGGAGTTACCTCAGGCCGAAGAAAACCAGCCCCATCAGTAGTATTTCCAGTCTCAGCTGAGTAAAGTGACCCAAAAAAGGCCCTAAACTCCTCTGTTATCTCATCGTCTCTGGATGTGATTGTCCTGTCCCTTTTTTTAATCTTTTCGATTCTAGTGGCCTGTTTGAATGGTTTTGTCATGGAAGCCAAAAGTCTTCCAGGTTTGTTGCCCCATTTAAAGTATTTGTGTTTCAAGTAATCAATATTGTTCAGTGCTGCTTCGTGAGCCAACGTGTCTGCAGCCTCTTTGGCTTCTAGGAATTTTTGTTTTGCCGCGGGTGTATTAGAAAGTTTAAATGCCTTGTATGTCTGGGTTAAATGTTTCTGGGCTTCTAGAGTACGCTTCATTAGCTTTTTCTTTCTGTAGCTAACATATCCAAGTATTTGCCCCCTTACCACTGCTTTAGAGGCTGACCAGAATAGATGAACATCCTCGTTATGTTCCTGGTTGTCTATTTTGTATGTGTCCCAGAAGGTCTGTAAAGACTTCTTAAAGTCCTCTGACTGATAAAGATACAATGGGAATCTCCATTTCCGCTCTCTAATTACTGCCCCACCCAAACTGGATTTGAATGTGACTGGTGCATGGTCTGATAGATAAATGTCTAGGATGTTCGAGGACATAAGTGATGGTAACACTGATGAACCCACCAGCCAATAATCTAATCTCGCATGAGAATTATGAACATGAAAGTAGTGTGAATAGTCTTTATCAGTTGGATGCTGTAACTGCCAGACGTCAACCAAGCCCAGATGGTCCATTAATAATTTTATACCTCCCTTATGTGTGGCCAGATGTGGTTTTTGAGGGTTCGATCTATCCAGGACTGGGTCATAAGCCTCGTTAAAATCACCTCCCACTATCAGATTATAAGTGCTCCACCCTGCTATGTTTTCTAGGAGTTCGGAGTCTAATCTTGTGTCAGGAGTGTTAGGTGCATATATGTTAGCTAATCCATAAACCGTACCTTCAATGTTAATTTTGACCAAGAGTACTCTCCCAGAAGGGTCCTCCATCACATCTAATACTTCATGATTGATGTTCTTATTGATGAGAATGGCGACCCCTCTCTGTTTCTTAGTAAAGGATGCCTCAGCACAAATGATGTACTTCCTACTCAGAAGAGAAGGGTGGTTACCTTTTAGCCAATGTGTCTCCTGCAAAAATATGATGTGAAAATTTGAGCGATTCAGATAGTTAAGAACTTTTCTCCTTTTAACTGGTGAATTGAGCCCGTTCACATTCCAAGAACACCATATCAGCTCCTGCAGTATGGACACTCCTAAGTTTGTTTGGTTAGCCATTACCCAATACCTGCCTTGGGAATTTTTTCAAAGCCTAATCTTGTCTCATTGAGGTGCTCCACCCATCCCAGTCAGTGAGTAGAGACCCCCACAAAAGGGCACCTTTGGAGATACACACGCAGAGGTTCCTCTCACCCTCCCCATCAACACCCCATTATACCCCCCATCCCAACAGCAAGGCTTCCTGCCTTCAATATAAACATACCAATGAATAACCGTAAAATTTCAGACATTGCGTCAAACAAATCGTGCTTGAAGTCACCATGTCAAGTATCATTGTTAGGTGGTGAAGGTGATGCTCCTGAGTTTAGGTGGTTAAGGGCTTTTTTATTTGTTTTAACTTTTTTTTTATTTTACTAGGTCCCCTAGGGGGCTATAAGGATCAACAGTCTGATCGCTCTTCCATTTTTCCAGATCACAGCTACACAGCTGAGATCTGGAGAAAAGCAGCTCTCATCTCACACCCGGTGCTCTACTGGCGAGAGAAATGAGAGAAAGTGACTCATGATAGCTACAGGAGTCATCACATAACCCTGTGCTACCATAGCAACCACCAGAAGTCACATGATCATGTCACGTGACTTCTGATGGGGCTGGGTAACTTAATGTTTACTGCAGCACACTGTTACATCTCACTGTCAGATTTTGACAGCGAGATGTAAGGGGTTAATAGGCATGGGTGGAGCGCAATTCCACTCGCGCCTGGCAGGCACACATGTCAACTGTTCAAATCAGCTGACATGTGCGTGGATCGCGGCACGGCTTAACCTCACATCATCCATGATGTATCCAGTGCGTCATGTGTCGTGAAGAGGTTAAGATAGCTGTAGATATTTTTTTTCATTAAAGCACAACTCCATTGCTTTTTTTTATTGCACCGCTTTCTTGGTGCTTTAAATGTAAGTCTCCTGCTCCCGGTCTGATAGTCACCATCCGGTGACTTCATCTTCTATCACCGTCACTCTGCTCGGTCTCCGACGATTTGGGACCTGCTGTTAGCTTCAGTGTTTCATGGAGCATACCAGAAATCACAACTCAATACAACTCTGTGAGAGCATTGTTCTGGCCTTATACTGGTCCTCATAGAGTTGCACTGAGAACAGTCAGAAGTTACTTTCACAAGATGATGCCGTGTGAACGGAGCGGTGGCACTAAAAGGTATAGCTACCGGAATGTAAGTAGAACAGGGGTTTACATTTAAAGAAACACTCCAGCACTGTAAAAAAAACAAAAACCCTGGAATAGTGCTTTAACAACTCATCTTCTTAAAATTACTAATCCTCCCGTTCCTTTGCCTGTTGTTTATACTTTGTTGCCTTGGCCAGTTAAAGAGAATGTCTCAAGTTTTTAATTTTACTTTAATAAATTCTAATTATGAAAAAGAAAAACAATGTATGCTCCAACTAACTTAGGCAGGCTTTACATGCTGCAACATCGCTAGCAATTGCTAGCGATGTCGAGCACGATAGCACCCGCCCCCGTCACACATGCAATATCTGGTGCTTGCTGCCGTAGCGAACATTATCGCTACGGCAGCTTCGCACGCACATACCTGGTCGGCGACATCGCTGTGACCACCGAACAATCCCTCCTTCAAGGGGGAGGTGCGTTGAATAGGGCCAATAGAAGCGGTGGGGCGGAGATGAGCGGGACATAGCATTCTGCCCACCTTCTTCCTTCCGCATTGCTGGCGGGATGGAGGTAAGGAGATGTTCGTCGTTCCTGCGGTGTCACATGTAGCGATGTATGTTGCTGCAGGAACGAGGAACAACATCGTACCGGCAGCAGCAATGATATTCTGAAAAGGAGCGAAGTGTCACCGATCAACGATTTTTGACGTTTTTGCGATCGGTGATCGTCGCTCCTAGGGTTTACACGCTGCAATGTCGGTAACGGCACCGGATGTACGTCCCTAACGACGTGACCCCGACGATAAATCATTACCAATGTCGCAACTTGTAAAGCCCGCCTTAGTGTAAATGGCAAATAATGAGATAAAGTCTGCAGAAGGCAATACAGGAGAAAATGCAAGCTATAAGTCATATGATGGCCGGGAATAGTGCTATCACTCATGTATACACACAACAGCTTACCAGCTTATTATGAAAAATAACTTTAAAGTACATTTAAAGGGAATCTGCCAGCAGGTTTGACCATGCATTATCATTTAAACGTATTATTATATATTACCTTTTGTAAGATTTTAGTTGCAAAATAAATGATAGAATCCAAATGGAGGGCCTAATAAACTGTTTGGTTTGCCATTGAAATAATCTGCATCTAAGGGTTTAAATGGAGGGGCATCAGTACTTGCTCTAGTCCTGATTATTGCAATGAGACCCTGATAGTATATTCTATGTACAGTATATACACACTACACAAGGCAGTGAAGGCTCCATCTAGTGGTGGCTGAAGACAGCCATGTTTGTTTTTTTTCCCCAATATTTGGCTATGTATATCTATGCAGGGGCTATACAGTAGATTTGAAAACCAAATTGTGACTGCTAGTGAGGCTTACTCTGATATCATTTAGGACAATATTTTGGCCCTAAAAATGTCATCATGATAAAAGTTAGAGATATACTTTAAAGCAGGGGTCACCAACCTTTCTGACTTTGAGAACCACATTTAGATCTGAAAGATGGTCAGGAGCCACAGTCAGTTCTGAGAGGGGGTTGTGAGCCACATCCAGCCACATCCAGCTCCCGCCCCTCTCACAGTAGTGACACGCAGAGCCCCCATTACTGGTATATGACAGCCAAAGCTTTCCCACAGAACTCACATCAAGGCAGTATACCAAGATCCAGGGGTTCCTACCATGCTCCCCTTTGTGATATGCTCTTCTATATGTGGGTACTCACAAAAGTCCACATCGGGAGACGTGCTCTTCATAGCTGTTTGCTAGACCTGGTGCTAATGCCCCAAACTAGAAGACAGCCGTGAGCCACACATCATGGGCCCACGACCCACAGGTTGGGGACGGCTGCTTTACAGTATCCCTCCTCTTGCAGACCATTTTTTATATCAGTGGTGTCACTAGTCCTCAATCCTCATTATTTCCATCTGATGGTAATATATAAGTATTAATCCTATCAGAATACTAAACATCGGTACCTATAAAGTGTGAATTCTTATCAATTAAAAGAAAGTTATTAGGCAAACTCCTTAGAGCTCATTCCGACATCCAAGTTTTTCACATAGGGGTTTTCTCAAATCTGAGTGTCTACAAAAAAACACCCAAAACTGAGACATATCTATTTTGATCTGAATTGAAATCTAACATTCAAGTTTATGCGTTTACGCAACGCACTGATGGAGACTGAGATACCTCCTAGTGCTGTCTTGTTTTTCACAGACGGTTTGCTAGGAGATAAAAAACAAACCCTTCATGTGTTTTTTTTTAGCAAATAAAAATACCTGTAAAACTTTGAAAAATTTAAACTAAACTCTGACCAAACGCTGATGAAAATCTCATCCTATCTGGTCCTGTTTTTTCACATACAGCATAAAATTGGATGTGTGAATGAGACTCTTCTTTTTGGCAGCTTATATTTGTAGTATGTCTGTAATAGGGGGGAAAAAAATCCATCTCTACATATAGAAAAGGCAAAAGAAATCTTAGATCTCTCGTGTTTCACTTGATACATTTCCTCAATAATTTATGACCCACAGAGTACAATAAGAATCAATAATTCATGGACAATAATCTGTTATATATACACTTTTAAACTGACAGTTTGTTTTAATGCAGGAAATATTTTCATAGGCGGTATCTGATTTTTTAGAATGAAACCTAAACTGTATTTATGCTACACAAACACCCTTTATGATAAAGGTCTTCAGCCCTATACGTTGAGTACACAGCAGCCCCATATTACCACGAAGGTAAATACAAATGAAGCCAATGTCTCATGAAATTATTATTGGTTTTAAGTTGACCTTCTGTCTAGCCATTAAACTAAGTAAGAACCTGGATGGATCCTAAGACACAAGCAAATATACACCCAGTGTAATAGTTTAATGTTAGAACAATACGCTGTTTATATCCCAGTCTGTTTCATCTATGACTGCTGCCGGGAGATGATGATAGAGAAGAACATAGGCAGTTTCATTCATTTAGTCTCATAATGCTGGGAATGGCAAGGTGGAGCCACTTCAAAGGCTTTAAACGCTCACTACAGAATTGGACTTGACAAATGCTGTTGCAGCTTGTGAGCGCTTCTTTGAACCTCAAGTTTTATTACAGGAGTATTGTTCAAGGTTTCCGATACAAAGATGTGTGTAGGAGATGAGCTATGCAGAGTTATGGGAAATGTGCTTTTAGGTATACACAGAAACTAAGACTAGGACATGATTTAGTATGGACATGTGTCTTGAGCTACGTAATCCTAGTATAGAGGCTTCAATTGTTCACATGTAATGCAGGTTGTGCAGTCATTATTTCCATTACTAATATTCCTGATTACTTCACATATCCAGTTGTCTGGACAACTAAAACTTTAGTGTATGTGTCATAGGTTTCTACATAAACTCATCATAGAGACTAGTGATGAGCCAACAATACCAAGCTCAGGTGCTCAGTACCCGTAACTAGTGATGAGCGAGCACTACTATGCTTGGGTGCGCTGTACTTGTAACTAGTGATGAGTGAGTACTACCATACTTGAATGCTCGGTACTTGTAACTAGTGATGAGTGAGTACTATCATAATCAGGTGCTTGGTACTTGTAACTAGTGATGAGCGAGCACTACCATACTCAGGTGCTGGGTACTCGTAACTAGTGATGAGTGAGCACTACCATACTTGGGTGGTCATTGCTTGTAACTAGTAATGAGCGAGTACTCCCATGCTCAGGTACTCAGTTCTTGTTAAAAGTGATGAGTGAACACTACCATGCTCAGGTGCTTGCTATTCATAACTATCGATGAGCTTGCACTACCATGCTCAGGTGCTCGGTATCCATAAATAGTGATGAGCGAGCACTACCATGCTTGGGTGCTCGGTACTTGTAACTAGTGATGAGCGAGCACTACCATGCTCAGGTGCTCGGTACTTGTAACTTGTTCTGAGCGAGCACTACCATACTCAGGTGCTTAGTACTTGTAACTAATGATTAGCGAGTACTATTATACTTGGTTGCTGGGTACTCGTAACTAGTAATGAGCGAGTACTCCCATGCTCAGGTACTCAGTTCTTGTTAAAAGTGATGAATGAGCACTACCATGCTCAGGTGCTCGCTACTCATAACTAGTGATGAGCTTGCACTATCATGCTCGGGTGCTCATACTTGTAACTAGTGATAAACGAGCACTACCCTGCTTGGGTGCTCATTACTTGTAACTAGTTATGAGTGAGCTCTACCATGTTTGGATGCTCATACTCATAACTAGTGATGAGCGAGCACTACCATGCTCAGGTGCTCATACTTGTAACTAGTGATGAGAGAGCACTACTATGCTTGGGTGCTCATACTCATTACTAGTGATGAGCGAGCACAAACATACTCGGGTGCTCATACTCATAACTAGTGATGAGTGTGCACTGTTATGCTCAGGTGCTCAGTACTCATAACTGGTAATGAACAAGTACTACCATGCGCGGGTGCTTGTTACTCGTAACTAATGATGAGCAAGCACTACCATGCTCAGGTGCTTGGTACTCGTAACTAGTAATGTGCGAGCACTCCCATTCTCAGGTGTTCAGTACTAGTGATGAGAGAGCTCTACCATGCTCAGATGCTCGTTTCTCGTAACTAGTGATGAGTGAGCACTACCATGCTGAGGTGCTTGGTACTAATAACGAGTGATGAGCGAGCACTACCATGCTCGAGTGCTCAGTACTTGTAGATGGTGATGAGGGAGCTATACCATGCTCAGGTGCTCGTTTCTCGTAACTAGTGATGAGTGAGCACTACCAGGAACTATGCACTATGTAACTATGTAACTATGTAACTATGCACTATGAGTAAGCAGCCAACTTAAAACCCTGAGTCACCACTCTCAGGTTCTGATGTACACACCAGGTGGGCGGAGCCAGGTGGTTGGCCACGCCCACCGAGGAGTTTGGATGGCCTGAGGCGGGAAAACACGGAGAGATGAAACAGGACAGTGACAGGGAGAGGAAGGAGAGGAGTAGGGAGAGTAACAGAAGAGGAGAAAACGTCTGTCAGGGGTCATGGTCATTGCCCGGACACCCTGTGGCCAGGAGGCAGACGGTGCTGGTATTACAGCTGGTGGAACCGTAAGGACCGGGGACGGGTGGTGGCCTGCCGGTACTGAACTGGGGAACCGATTGGAAACCGGAGCACTAGGAGGGGTACTCAGACCCAATACGAGGCCCAGAAGCCACTGGACCGAGTCGAATTAGCTGATTGGGGTCTGGACTTGAGGTCCCTTCCCATCCAAGGGCTGACTGAAGACAACAGCCCTCTCAGAGGGATAGTGAGCCACTGCCAAGGCATAGAGATCCAAAGGGCCAGCGTCTGCAGGCAAAAGGGGTTCCTCAGCACACATCAAGCTGGGGAGCAGACTGCCGTCGCTGAAGCATAGGCAGTTAAATCTACACAAAAAGGTGCATGAGAAAGGCGGAAACCACCAACCCTCACCCCCTACCCACGGAGGGGTTAACACCAAGCTGCATAACACCATCCCCGGGAGCCTAGTCAATGACAGCGGTGGTATCCATCCATTCACCACAGCCCTGTGAGTGGCGTCATGAACTCTTAAATCCAGAAACCACCCCACCTCCGCGCATAGCGCCAGGTGGTGACCCCCCTTTTCAGAGAAGCTCGAGCCACCCACCGACGAGCACGGATCCGAGCGGCTCGGCAGCCGGCCGAGCCCCGGGGCGGTACAGTAGCCATTGAAGACGAAGCACTCCAATGCTCAAGTGCTCAGTGCTCATAATTAGTGATGTGTGAGCACTACCATGCTCGATTGCTCGGTACTCGTAACTAGTGATGAACGCACCCTCCCATGCTCGGGTGCTTGTAACAAGCTGTCGGATGCTTGTACAGGCTCAACTTGTCTACCGAGTATAATGGAAGCCAATGAGCAACGCAAGCATTTTATCCTAAAGATTTCTTGAAAAAATACCCGTGTTCCCCATTGACTTCCATTGTACTCAGTACAAGTGTTGAGCTCGTCCGAGGTTCTGACTTCTCATTATGAAGACCGAGCACCCGAGCATGGTAGAGCTCACTCATCACTACTGATTACGTTAACATTAATATACTCAGGATTTTATGCACTCAGCTGCATGCTGTATTAACATCTGTGAAAGGAGAAGTTAAAGTTTTGACGATTTCCTCTCTTTACGTCATTATCAAACTACATTGCTCAGCATGCATGTGGCTAAGTGGCTCAGACAGGAGCTAGCAAAGCCTTTTTCATATTAAAATCAGGGAGATAGATTTATTAATTCTGTCTCATTTTACAGTGTAAACTTTAACTAGCTAGTGTAAAAATATCTTAATGAATGAAAAGGTGCAAAAACACCCCAAAAAACTCAGCAGGACTTAAAATAAATGCAGAATAAAAAACAAGTGGGTTCATGAGATTTCAGAAATCTCATTGATTGTGCTGGAACTATAAAATGCTTATTTTCCATACCAAATTAACTGCTTAAACTATGCAGCAAAAACGCCACATGTGAACACACCCTTAGGCCCCTTTCACATGTCAGTGATTCTGGTACGTATGTACTAGTGTTTATAAGTACCAGAATCACTGACATACGCAGACCCGTTAAAATCAATGAGTCTGCGCATACATCAGTGATTTTTCACTGACTGTGTCTCCGTGCGGCGTACATGCGTGTCTGTGTGCTCCACACGGAGACATGTTCATTTTTTTCTGCCCTCACTGATGTCCCACAGACCACACTATGGTGTGATCCGTGAAATACGTACCAGAAAAACATGGACATTGAAAATAAAAAGCATTTTTAACTCAGCTTCTCCAGCGCTGCTTGTCTCCGGCCTCTGCTGGCTGCTGCTTCCTGCCTGGGTAATTTCTGTCATGCATATTCATGTATGCAGGCACAGCTGACTCGGAGGTAGCTGCAGCGGGGACGGAAACACAGCAGAGCCGAAGAGTTCAGCACTACGGACAGCAAGAGGGTGGACAGGTGAGTTTATCTCCATGTGCAATCACGGATTACGGATTGTACATGGACAACCCACGTGTGACGGGAATCATGGCACACGGAGGGACATATGCATTTTTAACTCGTCAGTGAAAAACGTCTGTGTTTTTCACGGACGTGTGAAATAGGCCTTAAACTGTCTAGTATAAATTTACTGCACCTATTAGGTGTTTTACTTACTCCAAAGATCAACACTAAATTTTAAACAATTTTATAGCAGTGTCACATTTTAAGTCATACCCCTTTCACACTAAACCATACTCTCCACACAAGGCCATATCTCATTACCAAGCAATAGTTATCTAAATGTTCGAAAAGAGGTTAAAATTTATTAATTTAGGTGGAAACTTCTGGCACACAGTACATAAACTAGTAAATGGTGCAAACTAAGGGGTACTTTGCACACTACGACATTGCAGGTGCGATGTCGGTGGGGTCAAATTGAAAGTGACGCACATCCGACATCGCAGGCGACATCGTAGTGTGTAAAGCTTAGATGATATGATTAACGAGCGCAAAAGCGTCGTAATCATATCATCGGTGTAGCGTCGGCCTAATCCATAATTATGCTGACGCGATGGTCCGATGTTGTTCCTCGCTCCAGCAGCAGCACACATCGCTGTGTGTGAAGCCGCAGGAGCGAGGAACATCTCCTACCGGCGTCACAGCGACTCCCGTAGGATATGCGGAAGGGAGAAGGTGGGCGGGATGTTTACATCAACAACATTTACATCAACAACATTTACATGTTGACAACCCGTGAATCACGGCACACGCAGGGACATGTGCGTGTTTTACACGCCAGTGAAAAACGTCACTGTTTTTCACTGACGTGTGAAACGGGCCTTAGCTACAGCTTCCAGCAGGACTAAGACCATTCACATACTGCCAGAGATACAATGAATTGCATATTCATGTATGTGAATGGCCCAAGCAAAGTGCAGACCTAAATCCTATTGAGAATCTGTGGCAAAACTAGAGCTATTTTGCAAAGAATAATGGACAAAAATGTCAGCGTCTAGCTATGGAAAGCTGGTAGAGGCATACCACAAAAAACTTGCAGCAGTAATTGCAGCAAATGTTTTCCTGCAATGTACTGAATCAGAGGAGCTGAATACATATACACATAACAATTTCGAGATTTATAGTTTTAATATACTTAAAAAGCCATGTATCATTTCCTTTATACTTCATAAATACTTTCTACTTAGTGTAGACATATAAATTATCAATAAAAAATATTTAAGTTTGTGAGTATAATGTAGACTAGTTCACAGGACATGACTACTTTTTCAAGGACTGTATGTTTCTGCACAGTTAGAGAAATCTCAGAGCAGGCGAATTCTGGAACTGGAAGAGAAGTCCAAACATGATTTTATGCTGACTTTAAAGCTACATGCACACATTGAGTATTTTGGTGATTTTTTTATAAGTCAAAACCAGTTATTTATGTTGTGGCCACATGGACTCTGTCAGTCAGTCATGGGTTAAGTTTCTTAAAATTCAGCCAGACACGATGATATATAGATAGATGTTTATAAATGGGGTTTAAGCCCCTTATTGTTTCTACAAGTCTCTTAGGAGTCTAGTGTTAAAGTTCTTGTCGACTCATGTAATTGCATTGGCCAGTAAAGGTCAGATTCCCAGACAAATCAATTATGCAAACCTCTCATTGTATTACTCGTCTCTGCTAGAGACCCTTACTACTAGGGATATTTTGTATATGGCTTGAAATCTAGCCAATAAGAGCCCAGTCTTATCGACCAATCGTGAAGACCCCAATGGTCTGAATGGAGAGCTCAGGAGTATAAGAAGGAGGACTGTCTATTGCCCGGCTAGACTCTTGCTACATCATACCAATCTAGGATCTGCTGATCCGATTTGCAAGCCATAACCGAACCTGGATTATAATACTACAGCAGACTTCAGCATCGAACGCAAGGATTCGGCTGAGATATCAAGGACGACCTAAGGAAGGAATCCAGCTTGGGACAATCCCGTCACCTGACTACAGGCTTTGCGGCCCTCAGCCAGCTTCCTAAATCTGACATTATTCCATTCTCAGTGGGTGCCCGCCAAAAGCGGGGTGCTGCTGGTTTGGAGTAAGTAGCCCTGGAAGCTCTGAGGCACGGACATTCTAATCCCTGGTGAGCCAGCGGAAGGGTGAGACACTGTTGCCGGTTACATTCTGTGGTTTTGCTGGTTATGTCCCATATGAATAAACGCAAGGATTCGGCTGAGATATCAAGGACGACCTAAGGAAGGAATCCAGCTTGGGACAATCCCGTCACCTGACTACAGGCTTTGCGGCCCTCAGCCAGCTTCCTAAATCTGACATTATTCCATTCTCAGTGGGTGCCCGCCGAAAGCGGGGTGCTGCTGGTTTGGAGTAAGTAGCCCTGGAAGCTCTGAGGCACGGACATTCTAATCCCTGGTGAGCCAGCGGAAGGGTGAGAAACTGTTGCCGGTTACATTCTGTGGTTTTGCTGGTTATGTCCCATATGCCATTAATTGTTTGGGGATCCAATAAAATCTTAATATTGTGATTCCCTCATCCTGTGTTGTCTGGTAGTGTTCCTTCCACGATTAAAGAGGTTGGGCATTCAGTTGGGATGAGCCCTGGGCCATGCTGTCTTTCTAAAGGCGGCCGGATCAGCGGACGAGAGCAGCCACTGACCCCCATGTTTCCACATATGTAACCTAAAATTTCAGACATCAATACGGAATCTGTAAATAGAATGAAAAAATATAAATACAAATTATGCTACCATGACATATAACATCTAATAATGTGTGGCTTCATATACACTACCGTTCAAGCGTTTGGGGTCACCCAGACAATTTTGTCTTTTCCATGAAAAATCCTATTTTTTTTATCAAATTAATTGCATAACGAATAGAAAATATAGTCCAGACATTGACTAGGTTAGAAATAATGATTTTTACTTGAATTAATAATTTTCTCCTTCAAACTTTGCTTTATTCACAGAATGCTCCTTTGCAGCAATTTTAGCTTTGCAGACCTTTGGAATTCTAGCTGTTAATTTGATGAGGTCATCTGGAGATATTTCACCCTTTGCTTCCAGAAGCCCCTAACACAAGTTGGATTGGCTTGATGGGCACTTTTTGCGTACCATACGGTCAAGCTGCTCCCACAACAGCTCAATAGAGTTGAGATCTGGTGACTGGGCTGGCCACTCTATTACAGATAGAATACCAGCTGCCTGCTTCTTCCCTCTATAGTTCATGCATAATTTGGAGGTGTGCTTTGGGTCATTGTTCTGTTGTAGGGTGAAATTGGCTCCAATCAAGTGCTGTCCATAGGGTATGGCATGGCATTGCAAATTGGAGTGATAGCCTTCCTTATTCAAAATCCTTTTTACATTGTACAAATCTCCCCCTTTACCAGCACCAAAGCAAACCCAGACCATCACATTACCTCCACCATGCTTGACAGATGGCGTCAGGCACTCTTCCAGCATCTTTTCAGTTGTTCTGCATCTCACAAATGTTCTTCTGTGTGATCCAAACACCTCAAACTTCGATTTCTCTGTCCATAACACTTTTTTCCAATCTTCCTCTGTCAAATGTCTGTGTTCTTTTCTGCATTTTAATCTTTTCCTTTCATTAGCTAGTCTCTAATATGGCTTTTTCTTGCCAATCTGCCCTGAAGGCCAACATCCTGAAGTCGCCTCTTCACTGTAGACATTGACACTGACGTTTAGCAGGTACTATTTAATGAAGCGGCCAGTTGAGGACCTGTGAGGTGTTGATTTCTCAAACTAGAGACTCTAATGTACTTGTCTTGTTGCTCAGTTGTGCAGCGTGGCCTCCCACTTCTCTTTCTACTCTGGTTAGAGCCAGTTTGTTCTCTCTTCTGAAGGGAGTAGTACACACCGTTTTAGGAAATCTTCCGTTTCTTGGCAATTTCTCGCATGGCATTTCCTTAATTTCTAAGGACAAGAATAGACTGTCGAGTTTCACATGAAAGTTCTCTTTTTCAGGCCATTTTGAGAGTTTAATGGAACCAACAAATGTAATGCTCCAGATTCTCAACTAGCTCAAAAGAAGGTCAGTTTTATAGCTCATCTAATCAGCAAAACTGTTTTCAGCTGTGCTAACATACTTGCACAAGGGTTTTCAAGGGATTTCTAAACATCCATTAGCCTTTTAACACAGCAAACACAATGTACCATTAGAGCACTGGAGTGGTGGTTGTTGGAAATGGGCCTCTATACACCTATGTACCGTATTTTTCGCTTTATAAGACGCACCTGATTATAAGACGCACCCCCAAATTTGGTGAAGGAATAGAGAATTTTTTAATAAATTGGGTCCGTCTTATAATGCCAGTGTCCGTCTAACAAATCATATAGGGTATATGTCCCTCATAGCCCCCCTTCCTAAAATTAACCCCCTTAATCTGGATATGGCCACCTTATATTGAACATAGCCCCCTTGTGCTGGCACACGTCCCCCAGTGGTGTCACATGTCCCCTATGCCCCTATGACTGGCACACGGCCCACTGTGGCTGCACACATGGTCCCCTCTGTGGCTGCACACACGCCCCCCCCCTGTGGCTGCACACACGGCCCCCCCCTGTGGCTGCACACACGGCTCCCCCTGTGGCTGCACACACGGCTCCCCCCTGTGGCTGCACACATGCCCCCCCTTGTGGCTGCACACACGGCCCCCCCCTGTGGCTGCACACACGGCCCCCCCTGTGGCTGCACACATGGCCCCCCCCTGTGGCTGCACACATGGCCCCCCCTGTGGCTGCACACATGGCCCCCCCTGTGGCTGCACACATGGCCCCCCTGTGGCTGCACACACGCCCCCCCCCTGTGGCTGCACACACGGCCCCCCCTGTGGCTGCACACATGGCTCCCCCTGTGGCTGCACACACGGCCCCCCTGTGGCTGCACACACGGCCCCCCTGTGGCTGCACACACGGCCCCGCCCCGTGGCTGCACACATGGCCCCCCCTGTGGCTGCACAATTGGCCCCCCTGTGGCTGCACACACGGCCCCCCCCTGTGGCTGCACACACGGCCCCCCTGTTGCTGCACACATGGCCCCCCTGTGGCTGCACACACGGCCCCCCCCTGTGGCTGCACACATGGCCCCCCCCTGTGGCTGCACACATGGCCCCCCCTGTGGCTGCACACATGGCCCCCCTGTGGCTGCACACATTGCCCCCCTGTGGCTGCACACACAGCCCCCCCCCTGTGGCTGCACACACGGCCCCCCCTGTGGCTGCACACACGGCCCCCCCCCTGTGGCTGCACACTCGGCCCCCCCTGTGGCTGCACACACGCCCCCCCCTGTGGCTGCACACACGGCCCCCCCCCTGTGGCTGCACACACGGCCCCCCCTGTGGCTGCACACACGGCCCCCTGTAGCTGCACACACGGCCCCCCCTGTGGCTGCACACATGGCCCCCCCCCTGTGGCTGCACACACGGCCCCCCCTGTGCTGCTGCACACATGCCCCCCCGTGGCTGCACACATGGCCCCCCCTGTGGCTGCACACATGGCCCCCCCCGTGGCTGCACACACGGCCCCCCCTGTGACTGCACACATGCTGCTGCTTTTAGTAAAATAAACTCTTTCCTTACCTTCTCCAGCACTGTCCTGTCTCGTGACTCCCTCCTCGGGGTTGAGCTCCGGCCTCCTGCCTGCATTTCCTGGTTCTTGCTGCCGGTCATGGGATCGGCACGGCAGAGTGATATCATCTCTGCTTGCATGATCACAGCAGCAGGAGACCGGAGATCAGCGCTGGAGGAGGTGAGTAAAGTGTTTTATTTTACTATGGGCAGCAGTATGGGGGCCATAGCTAACACAGGGGGGGCATGTGCGATCAAAGGAGGGCGCAGTCAGATATAGCCGTAGTGCGCTTTCAGCACCATGGTGATGGACAGCGGCTGTGCATATTATATGAGCGGGAGCAGGAGATCAAACGCTGCCGCTCACAGCTGTCACCTGCCCCCAGCACCACTCAAGAGCTGCCACCACCTCCCCTGGACTCTGTAGTGTCTGTGTGTATATGTATATATATATACACCCCCCCCGTATATTCGGATTATAAGACGCACCCCCTACTTTCTTCCAAATTTTGGGGGAACAAAAGTGCGTCTTATAAAGCAAAAAATACGGTACATATTGCATTAAAAACCAGACGTTTGCAGCTAGAATATTCATTTACCAAATTAACAATGTATGGAGTGTATTTCATTTTAATTTAATATTAGCTTCATTGAAAAAAAGTGCTTTTTTTTCAAAAATAAGGAAATATCTAAGTGACCTTAAAGATTTGAACTGTAGTGTATGCCTTGCTGTGCCTGGCGTGTGTATTGCTGTGGCTTCCTCCAAGGGCGATAGAAATAGCAATATGAGCAGGAGTTTAAATAGTATAGGAGACAGGAAGCTAATTATTTGCATAACAATTAATTAGGCTAAATGTAATTTAACCATAAAGAACAGATGATTGGTTAGTTCAGATGATTGGTTAGTTCAAAGGATGCAAAGCATGATGGACAGACAACCAGCCTATAAATACAATGACATGTGCATTCAAGTGTTGGAAGGAGTAGAACCACGCCAAATGTGAAAAATTGGAAATGCATGTCAGACATCATAAGGAACGGTGAAACGCATTTGTGTTCCACCCACAAAAAAATGGAAGTGACCTATATAAAATCCACACACATCCACATATTTGAATACCGCAGTGGAAAGCAATTGCACTCCACAAACAAGAACATAGGACAGAGTGCACCCTGCATGACATGGCGGCCCAGAATAGCCTCTTGGAATGCAAATGTGCTACACAGCAGAGGAGATGAGAGCTGGGCAGTATACAGAAGGAACATATAGATGCAATTGATACGAGAGTGACACATTGGTGCACTCCACAAAAAAGTAAAACGCAGGTTGTCCTCCACTGAAAAAGGTGAGCGATGACACAAAAGAGCAACAAGATACATAAGACCAACATGACAGCTATGAAAAAAAATAAAACCAATAAACATGATAAGTGTGAAGACAACATGTGTGTATTTGTATGTATATATATATATGTATATATCTATATATCTATATATATATATATATACATACACAGGGTACAGAAAGTATTCAGACCCCTTTAAGTTTTTCCCTCTTTAGTTCATTGCAGCCATTTGGTAAATTCAAAAAAGTTCATTTTTTTCTCATTAATGTACACTCTGCACCCCATCTTAACAGAAAAAAACCCAGAAATGTAGAAATTTTTGCAACTTTATTAAACAAGAAAAACTGAAATATCACATCGTCATAAGTATTCAGACCCTTTGCTCAGACACTCATATGTAAATCACATGCTGTCCATTTCCTTGTGATCCTCCTTGAGATGGTTCTACTCTTTCATTAGAGTCCAGCTGTATTTAATTAAACTGATAAGATTTGATTTGGAAAGGCACACACCTGTCTATATAAGACTTCACATCTCACAGTGCATGTCAGACCAAATGAGAATCATGAGGACAAAGGAGCTCAGAGACAATTGTGGTTAAGCACAGATCTGGCCAAGGTTACAAAAGAATGTGTGCGGTATTCAATATTCCTAAGAGCACAGTAGCCTCCATAATCCTTAAATGAAAGAAGTTTGGGACCACCAGAACTCTTCCTAGACCTGGCCATCCAGCCAAATTGAGCCATTGTGAGAGAAGAGCCTTAGTGAGAGAGGTAAAGAAGAACCCCAAGATCACTGTGGCTGAGCTCCAGAGATGCAGTAGGGAGATGGGAAAAAGTTCCACAAAATCAACTTTCACTGCAGCGCTCCACTAAACGGGCCTTTATGGAAGCCTCTCTTCAGTGCTAGACATATGAAAGCCCACATAGAGTTTGCAAAAAAACACATGAAAACTTCCAGACTATGAGAAATAAGATTCTCTGGTCTGATGATACGAAGATAGAATTTTTTGGTGATAATTCTAAGCGGTATGTGTGGAAAAAAGCAGGCACTGCTCATCACCTGCTCAATACAATCCCAACAGTGAAACATGGCGATGGCAGCATCATGCTATGGGGGTGTTTTTCAGCTGCAGGGACAGGACAACTAGTTGCAATTGAAGGAAAGATGAATGCGGCCAAGTACAGAAATATCCTGATAGAAAACCTCTTCCAGAGTGCTGTGAACCTCAGACTTGGCCGAAGTTTCACCTTCCAACAAAACAATGACCCTAAGCACTCAGCTAAAATAACAAAGGCGTGGCTTCAGAACACCTCAGTGACCATTCTTGACTGGCCCAGCCACAGCACTGACCTATACCCAATTGAGCATCTCTAGAGAGACCTGAAAATGGCTGTCCACCAACGTTCACCATCCAACCTAACAAAACTGGAGAGGATCTACAAGGAACAATGGCAGAGGATCCCCAAATCCAGGTGTGAAAAACTTGTTGCATCATTCCCAAGAAGATTCATGGCTGTACTAGCTCAAAAGGGTGCTTCTACTCAATACTGAGCAACGGGTCTGAATACTAATGACCATGTGATATTTCAGTTTTTCTTAATAAATTTGCAAAAATTTCTACATTGCTGTTTTTTTCTGTCAAGATGAGGTGCAGAGTGTACATCAATGATAAAAAAATGAACTTTTTTTGAATTTACCAAATGGCTGCAATGAAACAAAGAGTGAAAAATTTAAAGAGGGTCTGAATACTTTCCGTACCCACTATACATATATATATATACTGTATATGTATAAATATCCATGACAATCTGTAGTGTATACAGTGTAATAATGGAAAAAATAAAGATAATTTTAAAAATAATCAAAGTGTGATGAAAGCAACAAAATAAATGTTTTTGAAAGTGTATGTGTGTGGAGAGTGAAAATTTAAATAAAAAAATGTATAAAAAGATGGTATCTTGTGGCCATAAAATGATAAAGTGATAAAAGCAAGTTAGTGTACATGTCAGGAATACATGTGAATCACAACAAGTATACAGTACAACTATAAATACTGTGTACTGCATACTTATCATCATTTACATCCATTCATCATTATTCAGAAGTAATGTCAAGTCATTATGTGGCTGGTGGCCTAGCTTTAAAAAGTTTGACCAAAAAAGTGAAATACTGGAATTGTATGTAGAAGTATCATCAAAAGCAACAACTTAAAAGAAATGGGACACAAAGAGCCAGCTCCCTGCTGTATGTGTGCCGACACCCCAGTGAGAGCCACTAAATTCTCTCAATATCTCTCACTGGGCATAAAATTCTGGTGTTCTGGGGATGAAACCCCACCCACCTGAGCAAAACTCATCCCACTCTACATTTTAATTGTCCCATTGCAAGTGGGTGAGTTTTGTCAGTGGGTGGGCAGGGCTTTGATCATATTTAAAGGAGATCCATTTAGCATAAACCCCCCCACTATTTTTGGTCAGGGGATCACCAAATACTACACTACACTATACTACAATGTCCTTGTCAATATATGCCCTCCAAAGCAGGAGATGCTTTTGACGTTCTTAACTCTGGCTTATAGCAGTGATCAGAAGTGCATAAAGCAGCTTAAAGCACCACTCTAGCATTTTTTAAATTTTACCTCTGGAGTGTTGCTTCTAATCTGAGTTCCCTGGGTCTCATCTTTTATTCACATACAACTGTCAACATCCTTCTATCGCGTTTATTGTGACCTGCCGTATTGTTCCATCAAAGCAAGCTAGAGGACACTCTTCAATGAAAGTCTATGAGAACCTCATTCTGGCTCTCAGACTTGCTTTGGGAGCTTTTGACGTAACATGAAACTCAGTAATGAAACAATGACATTGCTGTGCACATATTCAGTCTTTTGTTACTTTAAACTACTTCAGGGTTCGGAAACAATGAAGTGGTTAAAAGGAGTAAAATGTTCATGTCACGCACGGACTTGGGGAAGGTCCGGCGTGGGGCAAGACACACGACAAACAAGGGATTTACCCCAACAATCAAGGGATACACCGGGGACACTTAACAGTGAGCCCTGGTGCTAGGGAGAGGGATGATGGGACACCTCCTGCACTCACCTGCAGCTGCACCTTTAACTCCTAGCCAGTCTCTAACTCCGCACCTGTTGCTGAGCAGGATACCTGAAACCCTGAGAGATCCTGTAATATCCCTGGCTAGTGAGCTGGCAGGTAAAAATCACTAGTTCCACCGCTGCACTAATACAACATGAAGGGATAGTATGACAGACAGGGGAAAAAACAAAAGAATAAAGCCCAACTTCACGGCTGCAGTCAATCACCAGGACTGAAGCCTACACCGCTTCACAGCAGCAAGGGCTTCAGCAGCTCCTTCCACCTCCATTCCTAGCTACAGAATGGATTCAGAGTAACCGGCACCCTCTACTTGGAGATGTAACCATATATAGGGGAAGAGAGTGGTCACCACCTGGAAGCACCTGAGGCCAGAAGTCAGAAGGTGCTGGAAAGCAAAACTGACATTAACCCTTTCAGCACCAATGCAAAGGGAATACATTTAATGTGTGGAGCCTCAGATGGCAAAGAGAGTCTCTGTCCCAGATCCTGTCACAAGACTCTAGTAACACAGAGACGGCTGTGAAAGTTCATCCTGTGGGTGGCTTAGTTTAATATTTGAAAGCACAGAGAAAAGATCGGTTTAGTCAAACCTATGATTTTAGGTAAAAGAGAGACTAAGGCAGGTGAAGGTACAAGATGTGTCCTTCACTTTACACTGGCCAGATGCAGTCGAGTTCTAGATATGTATTTATCTATATTATGCTCATAAGTGACGTATTTGCATTTTAGCATTAAAATGCTTTTAACCTATTGATCTTATGTCTAGCAGTGAATTCTCATCCTTTTTATATGGCACTAAATGCTATAGAAAATATATAATGATTCAGTTTTATCTGTATTTTATCTGAATTTATTATGAATGCTGACTTATGCCTACAATTAGGATGTTTGATGTAAATATTCTCCAAACTGCCACATGTTCTGATTTATCTCCTCTCCATAGAAAACATATAGATCAAGATAAAGCTCTAATTGCTTGCCGTCATCCTTTGTATCTGATGTCAACAAAAGAGAAAACGCAATTTAACAAAATGCTGGGATAATGACAGCAGTTGTATCACATATTACTCTGAGAAGAATTTGCATAAGCGGAATGGATTTTCCGAAAAGGTTTTAAATGGTCAAATGTATAAGGCTCCTTTCACATTGCGTTTTTCTCTACGTCCACAGGTCCCGTCGGGGCATCCGTCCGGACCGCCCCTCCCCCACTCTGCAAAGCGTGATCTGGACGCATGCGCCCGACAGGGCCATTCACATATACGGGCAGGGGGCCCGGTGTCAGCGGCGGCGACCGGGTCATATAGCAGCAGCCGCGCCGCATGGTCTGCGGCAGAACAGCACAGCTCCTCTCACAGAAAGGAGCTTTATGCTGCGACCGCGGTAGTTATGTGATGCCCTGGAACTCAGGGGTCACAGGTCATAACACTCACCACCTACACCCCCACACTAGAAAGGTACTACCAGTCAACCACAAAGACCTGATTGCCTCCCTCAGAGTCAGACAGGCACACCAGGTGGGCGGAGTCAGGCAGAAAGACATGCCCCCCGAGGAGTCTGCTGGCCTGAGGCAGGAACACAGAAAACAATTCAGTTCAGTACAGTGGAGTGGAGAGTAGTGGAGTACAGTTCTGCTTGGGGCCTGGGCTGGAGCCTAGGACCCCAGATCTGTCAGGCAGGCAGACGGCAGTGGCTGCCTGCAGGAGACCGGGAATACGACCGGTGGAACCGTAAGGGATCGGGACAGGGTAGTGGCCCGCCGGAACCGAACCGGGGAACCAACAGGATACCGGAGCACTAGGCAGGGTACTCAGACCCCGAACTAGGCTATATGCCACCACCATAGTCGAATTAACTGCTTGCGGTCTGGACCTCAGGGGTTCATTCCCACCAAAGTCCCGATTGAAGGCAACAGCCCAACCCATCCGGATAGTAGCCACCGCCAGGGGCCAGAGCGCCTGCGGGCAAAAGGGGCTCCTACGACACATACATGCCGGGGAGCGGACTGCCAGTGCCCAGGCACAGTGGTCACACTACAAACACAGGTGCAGGAGAAAGGCGGACATTGCCAACCCGACTAGGAAGCTGCAGCCAGCTGCGGGCCCCGTCCATCCCTCCGTTTGCTTTACCGGTGACTCTGTGTGGTTTAATCGTGAGTACACCAATGCCATCCGGCACCGCGCCACACTGCAACCCTGCACCCTGCACCCCGACCCTCGCGCTACTGGGCCCTGGGACCAACATCCCCTACCCACGGAGGGGTCAACACCTAGCTGCACCACTACAACGCTCCTGGATGTCCCCGTACCGTCACCGCAGCGGTGGTGTCCACCATCACCACAACCCATGGGTGGCATCACGAACAATCATCCCAAAACCAAACACCCGCATTCCCCCGCGCGTAGCGCCAAACCCCCTTGCAGAGCGACATGACCCCCGGGTCCGTGAGAGGCTCGAGCCACCGCCCGCAGTGCGAGCACGGATCCGAGCGGCTCGGCGGTTGCAGCCAAGGCCGCGGGGCGGTACAGTTATGCCCCTGGTTTAAAGATCCGACCAGGGACATTAGCCAAAGATGAGACCATAAACAGAGACGGCACCTCCCTTGGTTATCTTTTCCCAGCACCAAAACAACTGATTGACAGGTCTGTCCACATCATATGTGCATGTATAGGAGGTGGTCAGGATACCACCACTCCAACTAGGTGTTGTATTAAAATGTATCGCATATTGAGTGTTTTAGACTACTTCAAAGTGTAAGCTATGGTGTGTTATAAATGTATTACAGTTACATACATAGGAATAGATAGAGGGTTTGTTAGTGGCAGGAAGAGTAATATGCAGGTGCTGGCAAGTACAGAATTGGATACTTTTGGTAACTAAGGGAACAGTGCCCCCTGTTCCCGGTGTGTGTTGGAGTTGCTGACGCCTCACCTCCTCAGGACTGTGTGTGGTTTAACCCAGCAGAGAAAGTGTGGCAAAGAGTCTGTGAGGAGAGACACCGGACTGAAGGGGTTTAGGAGTGGCTGTGCCTTGGACATGGTTAGTTCTTGTGGGACTGTGCCTGAGGAGAATCTGATAAGCATGGAGTGGGAAGATATATGGTACCAGCTGCAAGACTTCCACGAGTCAGACCATAAGAGAACTCAGACTTTAGCCAGGCCAGGACACATAAAAAGAGAAGACATTGCCCAGAGGAGCCCCGCCGCCCCATGCCAGAAGAGAAGTTCCCATTGCTTTGCCTGGAGACATGCATGCCAATGAACATTGCTGTCCCTGGAGAGGGACGGTTTCTCATGATGGTACCATGAGTCTGCACATTCGTGCAGCTTGGGTAGGGTGTAGTGTAGGCCACAGCCATTAGAGCGCGGTAGCCGCATGGGTCCAGTAGTTGTGGCCAGTCAGACTATAGTATAGTATAGCTAAGTGTACTTTTGATGTTTTGCACTGTTCTCACTTTGTTTTGCTAAGCAGTTTACTTGTTTGTGACCAGTATAATTCCTCATACCCCCTGTCCGCTGCCTTGCTGCAGTTGCATGTCCCTGCCTGTAAATAAACCCTGTTTACCTGTAGTTTCTTCTTGTGCCATAACTTACTCTGCGCTGCAGTGGACCCTGGCCATTGCTTCAAACACAGGAAAAAACAGTCAATCATTTAGAGTGGTGCTGGGCGAATCCAGCCAGGAGCGGCGCTCCACTAGTCTTGTCTCTGAAGAATCTTCAAACTATATTTTCTATGAAATGTCAGTGTGTTTCTGAGACTGCCTTCAGTCATGCGGCCAGGCTCGGATTAATGCTGCCTGTCATTTGGGCAGCATGATCATGTGACAAGTTCCCTTTAATGCAATTGACGTCATTTGAATCAGTTATGGAAAGTGCAGTCACGTTATTTATGCAGATGATTTAGGTTTGTTCTTTAAATAAAGGCACTATGAATTTACATAGTGTGTGACATGGTAACTGAGGTGCAGTACCGCATACAACCTGTGTACAACTGGGGCACTGTTTTTGTAAGAAATCTACCATGTTTTTCTAATTCTGGACAACCCCTTTAAATGCTGTTACATAGTCACTGATGTGTATTATAAAATGACATTTTGCCTAAAAATGGTGACAACAGTACAGTATGGGAGCTGGGACGCATTCTGTCTCACAGCTGCACTTCACGCCATTGTACACACAGTTATTTTTTTATACTATATTGCTTGCTGTAAATCCTGTTTGGCAGGACAAGGGTCTAACCATCAGCCACATAATGTAATGCATGTTTTGTAAGTCTTGCTGTTTTTTTCCCTCGGAGAGCAAGGCTTACTTGTTATTGCAGATCACAGTAAACATATTTTTAGAGGGAAATGGGAGCTCTCCGCTGTGTGATAATCCTAGGGGTCATATATTGGACACAATATTTCTAAAGCTTTGTATCCATCCTGAAAGGCAACTCAGCATTAGCCCAGAATAAATGAGGGTACGGGATTTTTCATGTGACCTCTCCTGAAATATTCATTATGTGCATTAATGTTTCATCAATTTCCGATCACATATCACCCAGAGAACAGCTCCAGTTTTTTTGGCCACGATCATGAAAAATAGATATGTTCTTGTAATATCTCACCAGGCTTGTAATGTTATACAAATCACCCACTTAATCTGCTTGGTTCACCACTGTATGAGCCATTGTCACATCTGTTGCTGTGTTGTCTTATAAGAGTTTTTTGTGCTGATCCTTCGCTTAGTGCAGCTTAAGCATCCACTGCATGCGTCAGGAACAAAAAGTATTAATATGACATGTGCTACTCTAACAAATAAAATATGTGTTTATCTATCTCTCGCTCTATCTATCATTATACACACTGATCAACCCTGAATGATAAGCTGAATAACAGGAGTGGGATATACTGGGCAGTAAGTATACAGTCTGCTCTGAAACGTAAAGGGAACCTGTCATGTATAAACTATTACATTAATCTGCAGGGGTTAATTTGCAGGTTAATAGGGTTCTGACGCTGTGCAGCCACCACACTGAAAGCCCCGCTGTCAGGAAGTTGTTAACTTTATAACTCCTGTCAGCCTGGGCTTTCAGTCACAGAGGCATGGCGGCCATGGTTTCAGTCACCTCTCTGTGCATAGTGACTGGCAGCAGTAACCGCACCGCTGGCACTGACTGGCAGCTGGCACAGCATTGCACCAGTGCAAACCTGTCTGTCAGTCAGTGCTGGAATGCGGTTACAGCGGCCACTCACTATACAAAGAGCAGTGATTAAAACCGGCTTCTATGACTGACAGCTTGAGGCGGCAAGGAGAAATAAAGTCAATTTCCTCTTTGCAATGGGGCATGCAGTGCGGCAGCCACATGGCATCACAATGCTTTTAACCTGCAAATTAACCCCATACCTGTAGGGTAGTAGGTCCAGTACCACTATGCGTTTTTGTGTGTTTTTAGCGGCCAGAAACGCAGCATTTTTGATGCCACAAAAAATGCTAAGGTGCGCACATACCCTTAGATGTCTTGTAGAGTTCCAGGATCAGCGGTAATTTCGTACCAACAAGGGGCACTTCAACAATATAAGGGAGCTGGTTTAAATGTTATGGCTAATGGATGTATAAAAATGTCAGGTGTCTATGATTATATGAAGATATTTCTGTGACGCCTTGGACTAGCCAGGTAGTAACAGTTAGTGCCCTACACAACACCGGTCCCCTAAAAAGGAGTCATCAGCCAACCACAAAAACCCTAGTCACCTCCCATAGTGCTTGATGAACACACCAGGGGGTAGAGCCAGGCAGTTGGCCACGCCCACTGAGGAGTTCTGTGAGCTTGAGGCAGGAAACACAGTAGTTCAGTTGTAGAGTTGAGTTGAGTGGAGTTGAGTTGTAGAGTTGAGGAGTGGAGGAGGTGAGGCCTGTGAGACAGGCCGGTGACAGTCTGACAGGTGTGAGGGTCATAGCCCAAACACCTTGGCTAGGAGGCAAGCGGTGGCCTCAGCCTGCAGGAGCCGGGTATCCGGCTCGGTGGAACCGTAGTGGACCGGGAAAGGGTAGTGGCCCGCCGGTACCGACCCGGGGAACCGACTCGGAAACCTGAGCACACAGGGGGGTACCCAGACCATGAAACGAGGTCCAGAATCCACTGGGCTGAGTTAATTAGCTGACTACGGTCTGGATACAGGTCCTTTCCCACCCAAGTTCCGACTGAAGACAACAGCCCACCGAGGGGGATAGAAAGCCACCGCACAGGCAGAGAGATCCCATGGGCCAGCGTCTGCAGGCAAATGGGCTCTCTCGACATACACAAAGCCGGGGAGCGGACTCCCGTCGCTGAAGCGCAGGCCGTCTACATCTACACAACACGGTGCAGGAGAAAGGCAGAGACCACCATCCGGGTGGGGGACCCAACCGCAGCCGGCTGCGGGCACTGACCACCATCAACTTGGTTTACCAGAGACATAACAGTGAGTACAACAGTGCCCTCCGGCCGCGCACATCACCCTGCACCGCCCAGCTATCCCCAACGGGTCCCGGGGGCCATCATCCCTGCCCACGGAGGGGTTAACATCTGGCTGCACTGCCATCTCCCCCAGGTGCCCCGTAACTGCAGCGGTGGTGTCTACCCATGGGTGGCGTCACGAACTCAAGCACGGCTCCGGCTGTGCACCTACCTAACCCCCCACCGAAAGCGCCAGCATCCCCTTTCAGTGCGAAGTGACCCCGGGTCCGGAGGCGCTCAAGCCACCCACCAACGAGCCCGGATCCGAGCGGCTCGGCTGCGGCCGAGTGCGGGGCGGTACATTTCTATACACAGACATAGGTATGTGGGGGTGGGTGGGCAGAGGTAGCAGTCATACTTGTGTTATGGTGACTTAGTGGCCCAAAGACACCATAAGAAGACGGATTATATAATTGGGACCTAGTAGCTGAGGAAATGGGTTTAGAAAACACAAAGGTAGCAGATACACATTGGTTCTAGTGTCTGAGGTGACCCATATGCAACATAAATATGTCATATGTATTAAGAGAACCTGTCACCTGGGGTTTCCTCCTGGGAGCCATTGGCTCTCAGTCACGGAGGGTTGCACAGATTGGCTCCACTCATAGCACCATTCTCTATACTGTGAGTAGAACCTATAGGCACGCCTCAACACTTTTATTGACATCTCACTCTGGACTTACATGCTGCAAAGCCAGCTGTCAGTCAATGTTCTGGGGAGTGCTTACAGCCACCGCTCACAGTATAGTGATTGTATCTACTCCATGCCGCCATAAATGAAAACCAGTGGCTCCCAGATGAAATTACTAGCATTGTAACACTATTTACCTGCATATTAACCCTATATCTAGCAGGTAGAGCACATTTTTCTAGGTGATAAGTTCCCTTTAAGATTTGAACTTGGTAGTTTGAGTCAATAGGTATATGGGATATAGGAGTACTAGAGCAATCACATCTGAGTCCTGGTAGTTGGGGTGATCCAAAGTCAAACTAAGAAGACACCAGTACTCTAACCGAGAAGGGGGGGACGGTATTAGTATATAGGTTACAAAGATGGCAGTCACAGATGTGTCCTACTGAGTGACAGGACCCAAACACCATAGAAGACACCAGTATTAAATTGGTACTCAATAGCTCAGGGTCATCAGTATAAGGGAAACCCAAACCAGTCACAGTTTAAGGGATGAAAATTATATCATAAGAAGATGCCGATTGTTACATTTGTCAGACGCCACAGGCTTAACCCCCTTAACTACCGACAATATGCACTAAAATGGCAGTCATTGAAAAAGTCATATGTAAAAAAATGGTATGAATAAAAAAGCCAAACTGTCCTGCAAAAAACAAACCCTTATATGGCTCATTAAAAAAAAAATTAAAAGGTTACAACTCCCAAAATATTGCAATACAAAAACATATTCATTTTGGGAAAATGTAGTTTTTAGTGTGTAAAAATAGCAAAGCATAAAAAAAATGTATAAATCTGTTATCACTATTATCATACTGACTCCGAAGAATAAATCAGTCAAATCACTTTTATTGCTCACTTTTACAGCAAAAGCGATAAAAAAATATTATATGTAATTTTTTTTTCCTTATGGTATGGTTGTAATGATTAATTCTTGGATAATTGTCCCTTGATACCTTGTCTTTAATAACTTCAATAAACTTTGATTTGAACAAAAAATCTTATATACCCCAAAATGGTAACAAAAAAAACTGCAACTTGTCACGCAAAAAATATGCCCTCATACAGCTTTTTTCTGTAAAAAAATAAAACTTACAGCTCTCAGAATGTGACAACAAAACAACATTTATCCTAAAATAGCATTTTTACTGTTTTTACTTTGTGAACACAAGACTGTGATCCCAGCCTCACACTGAATGCAAGAAAAAAACTGTTGCTACAGTATATGGGGGCACAATGTATGAGCACAAGGCTGGTGTATTTGCAATTTGCCATAAAAAAATTACAGTGTGAATGTTACAAAAAAGTCATTGCATCTGTAGATACATTTATTGAAAATTCCAGTTTCAACAATGGGGGTCACTTTTGTTTTTTTCTGCTGTTTCTTCACCTTAGGGCCTCTGCAAATGTTGCTCGCAAACTATTATAGCAAAATCTGTGCTACAATAGTTAAATAGTGCTCCTTTTCTCAGCCCTGCCGCGTGGAAAAAAACAGTTGTTTTTGAAAATATATAGGGCATTACCGCATTCGGCATAAATTGTGCAATACATTTTGTGATCCAGTTTCACTTTTTAACCGTTTTGTAACTGACAAACTTGCAGCTATGAAAAAATTACATTTTTAGGACTAAACTTATATTTCCCAATTTTGAAAAACTCTGTGAGGCACCTGTGGGTTCAAAATACTCATTATTCACCTAGATGAATTCCTTAAGCAGTGATGTTTTCAATATGGGATCACTTGTGGGGATTTCTGCTGATCTGGCATCTCACGGGCTCAGCTAATGGAGCCTTCTACTTTCTCCTACTATCTATTTGTGAAAATTACAAATTTTGGGCTAAAATAATATCTTAGCAGAAAAAAACGTAATTTTCATTTTCACATCCACATTTAAAAAAGTTCTGTGAAGCATCTACGGATTCAACATGCTCAACACCCCTATAGATAAATTCCTTGATGGGTCTAGTATCCAAAATGGGGTCATTTGTGGGGGTTTCTGCTGCTTTAGTAGGTCAGAGGCTCTGCAAATGTGAAATAGTGCCTGCAATCTATGCCATAAAAACATACATTGCAAATACCAAATGCTACTTTTTCCCTTCCGATCCCTGCCATTTGTCCAAACAGAATTTTTTTGTCTTCTTGTGGAGTATCGCCATGCTCATAAGGAAATGGGTAATAAACTGTAGGGTCAACGTTTTCATGCTTCCGCTTGCAAAAGTAAAAAATTTGGGGCTAAAGCAAGAAAAAAAAGAAAATTTTCAATATGATTGCCTAATGTTATCAAATTCGGTGTTGTGCCTCTCCTTCAAAATGCTCTTTGTACCCCCAGATAAAATAATTGCTAGGAGTAGTTTCCAAAATGGTTTCACGTTTGGGGGGTTTCTACTTGTTAGGAACCCTTCAAATGCAACATTGTGCCCACAATCTACACCATGTTCCAAATTATTATGCAAATTGGATTTAACACTAGAACTACTGAGGTAGTCATTTTGACTACTTTTCACCATGTATTTCTATATAGGTGTCACAAGTCCAGTAGTTCTAGTGTTAAGTGTCATAGCGATTATTATTTATTTATTTTTTTTCAATGAAACTCATTGATGGCATTGTGTCTCAGGGTTCTTTGGCTCACTGAAATCAATCTCAGATACCTGTGATAATTAGTTTGCCAGGTGAGCCAAATAAAAGGAAAACTGGATGTTCACAATATTAAGCAGGCCACAGTTTTCAAGTAACATGGGAAAGAAAAAGAATCTGCTGCCGAAAAGCATCAAATAGTGCAATGCATTGGACAAGGGATGAAAACATTAAATATTTCACGAAAATGTAAGCGTGATCATCGTACTATGAAAAGATTTGTGGCTGATTCTGAGCACAAATATGTTTGTGCTGATAAAGGCAGAATGAGGAAGGTTTCTGCTAGGCAAGTTCATCGGATTAAGAGAGCAGCTGCAAAAAAAACATTACAAAAGAGCAAATAGATATTTGAAGCTGCTGGTGCCTATGGAGTCCCTCGAACCTCAAGGTGTAGGATCCTTCAAAGGCTTGCTGTGGTGCATAAACCTACTATTCAGCCACCCCTAACCAGTGATCACAAGCAGAAAAGGTTGCAGTGGGCCCAGACATACATGAAAACTAAATTTCAAACAGTCTTGTTTACTGCTGAGTGTCGAGCAACCCTGAATGGTCCAAATGGATGGAATATTGGATGGTTGGTGGATGGCCACCATGTCCCAACAAGGCTGCAATGTCAGCAAGAAGGTGGAGGAGTCATGTTTTGGGCCAGAATCATGGGGATACATCTGGTAGGCACCTTTAGGGTTCCTGAAGGTGTGTACATGACCTCTGCAAAGTATATAGAGTTTCTGACAACGTTCTTCCATGGTACAAAAAGCAGAAACATGCCTTCAGAAGCAAAATCATCTTCATGCATGACAATGTACAATCTCATGCTGCAAAGAATACCTCTTTGTCATTGGCTGTTATGGGCATAAAAGGAGATAAACTCATGGTGTTGCCACCATCTTCCCTGACCTCAACCCTATAGAGAACCTTTGGTGGTGTATCATGAAGCAAAAGATCTATGAGGGTGGGAGGCAGTTCACATCAAAACAACAGCTCTGGGAGGCTATTCTGACATCATGCAAAGAAATTAAAGCAGAAACTCTCCAAAAACACACAAATTCAATGGATGCAAGAGTTGTGAAGGTGATATCAAAGAAGGGTGCTTATGTTAACATGTAACTTGGCCTGTTAGGTTGTTTTGGATTTAAATAACTTTTTATTTCAGTGAATGTGACCTCCTAATGCTGCAAATTCCACAAATGAGCATTTTCAGTTCTTTAAAACATATAAAATATTTAGAAACTCTACTGTGCCTAATAATTTGGAACAGTGCATTTTGAGGGTTTTTTTAATTTTGAAGATTATACTGTTATTATTGGGAGGTTTCTTCAATAAAATTCGATGTATACTCTAACAGGTGATGACTTTTATTAGATGACTGTCATTTGCACGGACCATTTAGGAAAATCAGTGAAAAATTTCATTTGCATAATAATTTGGAACATGGTGTATTCCACCCAATTTCTTGTTCCATAATTCAAATAGTGCTCCATCTGTTCCAAACCCTGGCAGTTCTCCAAATAAAAGTTTCTGACCGGATGTGGGGTATCAGCGCACTCAGAAGAAACTGGGTGATGAACTGTGAGCTCCAATTTCTCATGCTATCCCTTGTTAAAGCAAATATATTGGTGCTAAAACAACATTTTAGGGGATTTTTTTTTTCATTCCACCTTGCATAAAATTTAGTGTAGCACCTCAAAGGTTAAAAAAATATCTTGACAGTAGTTTTGAAGTATATAAAAGGTGGGGTTTTTAAAATTTTATCACTTTTGGGCAGTTTCCAATATATAGGCCCCTTAAAGTCCATTTATATCTATTTAAGTCCCTAAAGAAACAGGTTTTGTAAATGTCTTTAAAAAATTAGAAATTGCTCCTAAACCTTTAAAGGGAACCTGTCAGGTGCAATATGCACCCAGAACCATGGGCAGTTCTGGGTGTATATTAGTGATTCCTGCCTAACAGTCCCAGCCTATAGTAGCATACATAAAGGGATCTTTAAAAAAAGTAGTTCCAAAGATCCGGTATGATATGCTAATGAGGCCTGCGACTAGTCGCAGGGGCGTTAGTTCCCATGGCTAGTTGGCACACTTAGCATGGAAGCATGCCCTTGTGAGCATGCCAACATGCTATTAAATGTACAGCGTCAGAACCTGACAGGTTCACTTTAGTGCTTCTAACCTCGTAACAAAATATAATGACGTGTGAAAAATGATGCAGATGTAAATTACACGTATCGGAAGCTTCATTTATTAATTATTTTGTACATTTGTACAGCGTGACTAACTTGTCTAAGGATATAAAAACTAAAAGTTTCAAAATTGCTACATTTTCTAAATTTTTACCAAACTTCCGATATATTCAGAAATAAATGTAAAAAAAAATCTAATTTTACCACTAACATTAAGTACAATATGTTACAAAAAATAAGTTCAAATCATGGGGATTTGCTGAAGCGTTTCAGAGTTGTTACTACACAAATTGACACTGGTCAGATTTCCATAATTTGGCCTGGTCATTATGGTCAAAATTGGCTTGATAATTAGGGTCAAAAGGCTTCCTCAGAAAGACATGGCACACGCCACTCCATCTTTCAGATTCCAGAGGAACCCTGGCCTTCACTCTTTAATCCCTGGTTTTACAATGAGATCCACTGGATTGCTTCCATAGAAGGTGCCTGGCTGGAGGAGTATAAGCGGGTGTAAGACTCGGCCACCCCAGACCTGCAAAACCCTTGTCTGTAAATGTACTGTTTAACGTCGATGTATTGTGTCTACTGTAGATGTGGTTTATGGTATATTCTGTGTGAGGCCACTAGATGGTCACATGGGTTAAGCTACTTCCTTTAGTGCTCTCAGGCTGGGGAGATCTAATGGCGGGGAGGTACTTAGTTAGTAAAAAGCCTAGGCTGACAGGAAATGAGAGGAGAGTCACCGAGAAGAGAACATAGACACATAGACACATCTCTGGTTGGTGTGTAGTGGAGGCTCTGACCTCAGAGAATTAGCGGGCCCTAAAGGCAGAATAAGGGATCCTGTTGCTGTAGGATTGTCTGAACCTCGACCCCCGCTGTGGGTTTCGTCTGGCCGGTAAGGAAGGCGACCGTTCCACTGCTGCGGAAACACAAAGAACCCCCCTGGTGACTAATGGTTGGTTGTGCCCTCTAGAGAAGGGTACGTCTGGTCCCGGCCAGAGCAAAGCCAATGAAGAGTACGCTGTAATTCCCTTCCAGGCATCATGCAAGTCCATGTTGGTGGGATGCTAGGGCTTAGGAGCTGCAATGACTTGGTCAGTGCTAGAGTGATGTCTGTCATGGGGATGAGGGGCCTAGTGGTGCTCAAAGGTACACAGGTGCCAGGGAAGTGGCCGGCCACCGAATTAGACTGTGTAACCGAGAATGCTGTAACTGTGAAGAACCCCTGTGGGACCAATGTTGGTGCCCTGTTTGTCAAAACTGTGGTATCTGTAATGGACAACATGAAAGTTGTAGAGAACTCCTGTGGGACCAAATCCGGAACCCTGGTTAACCAGTCTGTTGATAGTGAAGAAAGTTATATTGGTGTTGGATGGAGGGTGAAGTACACTGATAACAGTAAAGTTGAAGTTGCAAAGAAGAACTCCCTGGTGTGTCAATTCCTGTGTCAGAAAGAGTGTGTCGTGCTGAATCAAAGACACAAATGCCCCCTTTTCATTAGAGCTCAGACTGGCAGGAATGGGGTTAAACGCCGGCCGCGCTGCGGCCTCTTAAGCCCTGATAGTACGGCCAGTACTGCCTGCCAGTCTGGCTTCAACAGGAGCAAACCAGAGGCAAGAGGAGTTGTTATGCTGGGTCAATACCGAGAAGTGGCATCAGGGAAAAAATCAGAAGGCATTAGGATTGTCAAAATACAAGTTGGTATTGAAAGAGATGACTAGTCTCAGAAATCTTGAAGCTAAACTTCCACAATCTGCTGGCACCTACCAGAAATTGAGGTATTAGTGCAGCAGACCAGAGCAGCGGTGTTTTCAGAAATGGCTGCGACACCAGTGTTATAAATGGCTCTTAGCTGACAATGGGTGCATACAAACATACTATACCTAATGGCCCAGAGCTGTAGGTTATGCTTGTGTATATACTGTATATCTACATACACATATACAGTATATATATATAAAAAAAAATATATATATATATATATATATGCATATACATATATACATATATATATATATATATATATTTTTATATATATATATATATATATATATATATATATATATATATATATATATATATATATATATATATATATATATATATATTATAACCAGGAGGACAATTTAGCTTGGGTAATTATGAATTGAGGTAAAATATCAGAATATGAAAGCCAAGTTTAGAGACATTAATCCAGATTTAAAAGACTTAACTGTTAATGCTGGTTTTGGTTTCACTCAAGATCGCATTTGTTTAGCCTGGGACATGATTATTGAAATGAGCCAGAAAATTTGTTTTGCAAAGATATTGGAATTAGTAATCAACTAGAAAAGCGGTTTATTAAAGGATATCTGCCAACTATCCTAAATTTTGGAGGACTGTCCAGCGTTTCAGGGTCAGACTTTTGTATGGAATCTATATTTTTTTGCACACACACAATGCGCATATCATTCATTATTCCATGACAATTACAGTAGAGAAGTGTCCTTCATGCAAGGCAGGACAACTGTGGCTTAACTTTTTTCCAATCTTACCTCTTTACATGTCATTTCTTTATTTTTTGGTTGAAATAGTTGCTTGAGGATTTTTCAACAGAGCACCAGGATACCATGTGTCACTGCTGGTTAGATCCCAAGATCTGCAAAAAAGAGACCTAGTCATGGCAAGTCCCATCAGCTTTCAGTGATCTTGAAGAGGAACCAATCTTTTACTTTCATTGCTTAGTTATTAACCCGGTGGTGAATTCCTGTGAATTTTTTTATATTTGCTCTACTGTGAATTTTCTATTTTTGATCCAGCTTGCCTGACTGTCATAGCGACTCCAGACTCTGTTCACATTGCAGAGTCTGGCAGGCAACCTGATGCTTCTTAGTTGCTTAGCCAGAGTCAGACGTCAACTGTTCAGTGCTCTCTGGTTTTCGGTTTATCAGAAGTTAATTCTTGCTGGCTGATGAAATGCTGCTGGGGTCACAGGTTGCTGATGACATCCTATCACAGCCACCTCTGCCATATAAAAAATGGTGGAACCTAGCCTCACATGCTGAAGATAGCTCTAGTTTTGCTCTAACGTTACTGGTCTTTGTGCATGGTGAATCAGTTGTTGGTGTACTGTTGTATACTAGTGGTGAACTTTGGAAATATTCTTGTTGTTTGTTAATTTCCTCCCTGTACTTTATGTCTCCCTGAACATGTATTGTCTTTTCCCCTTGTGTGCTTGCAGTGAGTTTTCCTCTTTGCCTTTTGTTTTTCCCTGTCTGTCGGTATTTGTGGGCTTCTTTACTTCTCAGCCAACCCTCCCCGGGGGTGTTAGACCAAGGCTGCTCAGGAGCTATGGCTAGCTTGGTGGCCCAGACCTGGCTACCATCAAGAATACCTCTAGAATAAGAGACAGTTTAGAGCCCCTAGTCTGAGGGCCAGTCTAGGTGCCCTTACTCCTAGTTACCACTAGTGATTGGCGAACCCCCCGATCTTTGGGATCAAGATCCTCGCTCTCGCAAACCGGGGACTCCTCGTTTGTCTTCTGGTTTAGTTTCTCCCCGTACCCAAAGTCGCTCAGTCCGGTCTTCTGAGCTACGGATGCTGACCAGGGCTTTTTGGCATTCTGACAATAAGTGTCAAAAAGAGCCTACTGAGCATGTGCAGGATACCTATGGATCTTTTGCCACTATCTGAGCATGTCAGTGATATGGCACGTTCCTATTGGCCATGGTGACATCATCGGTGATCTGGTATGTTCACATTGGCCACCGTGACATTGTGACGCCCTGGGCAAGCCAGGGGTCACAGGTCATCACACCACCACACCCTACATCCCAGTTAGGAACACCAAAGCTAACCAGAAATCCTTGTTGCCTTCCTCCAGAGACTGATGTTCACACCAGGGGGTGGGCCAGGCGGTTGGTTCCGCCCACCGAGGAGTTCACAGCTCTGGAGGCAGGAAGTACCAGGCAGATAGAGTTTGGAGGAGGAAGTGGAAGGAGTGGAAGAGTTTAGCCCAGGCAGGGCTTGAGTGAAGATCAGTTAGGGAAGTGAAGGAGTAAACATGAGTTGAGTTAAGGAAGTGAAAGTAGAAGGAAGTGAAGTGGTAAAGGAGGAAAGCAAGAGTGGTGACAGGAAAAAAAAAGAGTGAGAAGCCTGAAGTTGGTCCAGCTGTATGTAGGACCGGGTCAGCAAGGTCAGCAACGACGGTGACTGTCCAGAGGGGTGACTGTTCGGGAGTTCCTGGAAGGACCGCGGACGGGTAGTGACCCGGCGGTCTGGAGCAGTGTGCAAAGGACAGTCAGCACCAGGGCAGGGGCCTCTCGGACCCCGGCAAGGCTAGGAGTCGCCATAATTTGCTGAATCCGTCAGTGAAGGGGACGTAGATCCCCCAACAACCAAGTCCCGATTGAAGGCAATAGTCCAACCATTAAAGAGGAACACCGCCACCACCAAGGCACCAGTTCCTCAGGGCCAGCGTCTGCGGGCAAAGTAGAGCTCCTCCGGTCCAGCTTGAAGCCGGGGAGCGGGTTACCGGTGGGGACCCATCGCTACCAACTTAGAAACATCAGGTGCAGGTCAGAGAGACATCACCGTCACCTACTGGGAGAGCAAGTGCAGCCGTCCGTGGGAACCGTCTTTCCAGCCGTGTGGTTTACCGTAAAACTGTGTCAACGTCTCAGGCTGAGTGAGTACCACAGTGCCGCAAGGCACAGCGCTGCCCCCGCGTCCCTGCGCCCACCAGGCCCTGCACCTCCCTCACCATCACCGGGCCCCGGGATCACCAACCCCTACCCACGGAGGGGCAACGCAACATCTCGCTGCTACACACCATCGTCCCCGGGCCTATAGAGCAGCGGTGGTGAAATCACCACAACCGTGGGTGGCGTCACGGACAATAAACTATCCCCATACCCATCACCCCCCTTTCACTCACGGGCGAGGAGTGCCGCTCGAGAACCCCCGGGATCCGGCCCACAGCTCGAGCCACCACTGAGCAGCGACCGCCGGACCCGAGCAGAAGGGGTGAGCGTAGTGTGCTGACACCCTCCTCCCCGCCCGCGACAACATCCTCGGTGATGTGGCACATTTCTATTGGTCAGTGACATTATCAGTGATGTGGCACATTCTTATTGGCCGCCATGACATAATCAATGACGTGTAGGGCTCTCATTGGCCAAAGGGGCTGGCTACATGTGGCGAAGTCCTACCGGACTGATTGAGGGACAGGAAGCAGGTTAGGGTAAGGAGTTGCCATAGTTAGGGTCAGTAGCAGGCGAAGCTAGGCTCCAGCGATATCGGGCTTGGGCGGCTTTGTGACCGATGGCTAATCGTCTGCACCATATAGCAAGCCGATATAGGAGCAGTACCCTGTACACTCACCACTGCATGTACCCTGAGCCTCTGCTAGCAGGATATGGCTAGTGTTCTGCTTGTCCGCCCCTATACATACTGTGTATGCTACATATATATTACCTTCTGTGAAGGAACAGAAGTGTAAGCACCATATAGACTCTGTGAGTTAACAGAGATTTGTTCATTTAATATAGTATTATTTTCTTATCTGACTGTCAGTTAATAGAGTTCAGTATACCTACTGCAATTAGAACATGGTTACTGCATGCACAGGTACTCTGTGATGGAACAGAGTCTTTACATCTTTTGGTACCTCTGTGTGACCTGTAACATAGAGTACCTTAATTATCGGGTTACTGTTAGATTTCAGTAGGGCCTTGTGCCACTAGCTGCAGTTCTGCCATCTGTGGACCATGACCACTGGCATTAGTTTATCTTCACCTATTGCTATATCAGGAGGTTCCCCCATAACACTCCCCCAAACATTTTGTAAAGTTCGTGTGCAGGGTCGGAGATAAGGCAAACTTGCGTCCGAACCCCGAACTTGGACTTTACAGTTATGTGATGTGGCGGGGGGGGCTGTAAAATAAGGAATATAGTTAATAATAAACATTGTCGTTATTCGTAAAAGTCCCGCAATGCGTCCTGCAGACTCTGTCTCCTGGCCGCTTCTGCTTCTGGGTCCGATCATTGCTGTGCCCTCGGGCAACAACCACTGACTACATGACCTTCCATGACGTCATAGGCATGTTACCAGTCTGGTGTGAATGCTGTATTACCTCGTGGGTTACAGACTGGTCACATGGCTATGGAAGGTCCTGTAGTCACTGGTGGTTACCCGGGAGCACAGCTGACTGGCCTCAGCTATGCTCTCTGATGAAGTCTCTGACAGCTCTTAGGTGAGTCTGTGTGAGCACACCTGTGTTTGTCTTCTCGCACAAATGTAGCAGAGCTAAAGATGCTCGCCTGCCTTTGGACTATGTCGGAGTTTTTTTTTTTGAGTAATAAAGATGGAGTCCTAAATGGCTTCTGTTTTTTTTCTAATAAAATATATTTTCTCTGTGTTGTTGTTTTATTTTACTGTTAAAATAACTGTAAAAATAAATAAATAATTTAAAAAAATGACGTAGCGCTCCGCAGTATTTTTGATTCTCAGCGCAGATAAAGCTCATGGCTATGGGTTGCCACTCCCATCTGCCTGGCTTTACTTCAGCTGGCAATCAAAATACAGGAAGCCCATTCATTTTTTTTTTTTAAATTATTTATAAAAATAATTTAAAAAAATGCGTGATCTCCTGCAATATTTTGATCGCCAGTCAGGTAAAACCAGGCAGCTGGTGGCTGGGATTCTCAGCGTGGTAAGGCCCAAGCGTTCTGGGCCCCACACGCTAAAAGCCGCAGCCCGCAATCGCCCCTGGAAGTGACACATTATTTCTTAATGCCATTTCCAGGTGCTTTTCCTGGCTAGTCCAGCGGCCTTGATGGTGGTCGCATGCCGGGTAATAAAGGGGTTAATACCAGCTTTGTATTCTCAGCTGGTACTAAGCTCGAAATTCATAGTCTCATGCCAAATTAGACATGGCCACCATGAATTTCTAGTAAACAGTAAAAAAAAAACCACAACACATAGAATTGTTTTTTTATTAGAAATAAAACAAAAACAACATTTAGTGACTCTATCTTTATTATAAAAAAAATCCTTAGTCCAATGTAGTCCACAGGTAGAGCAATGTCAGCTCTGCTTCATCGCACTGTACAGAAAAGTGTCTCTACAGAGCGAGAAGCAGGGAGAGCAATGTCAGCTCTGCTTCATTACTCTGTACAGACAAGTGTCTCTACAGAGCGAGAAGCAGGCTGACACTGAGGGTATAATTCCACTGGGGTATGACTCATGAAAGTCTTGCATTGCATCACCCCTGCACAGCACACACTCTCCTGACAGGAGTGCCTCAGCTTCATGGAAATACATGCAGCCAACCCCCTCCTGTTAGGAGAATGTCCACCATGTCGGGTGATACCAATGCGAGACTCGCACAGTGCCAGTCAAGTTCAATCAAGTCCATGAGCCATGGATTTAGGTAAGCCCTGATGTCACCGCGAACACAGCCGAAAACAGTCGAAGACTGCCGAGTGACAGCAGGGCAGTGAATACCCCCGGAAGTTAATGATCGGACCCGGAAGCAGAAGTGACCGGGAGACAGCAGTTGAGCGGGTCTGCAGGATGTGTCATGGGACCGGTAAGTATAATCATAATGTTTTTGAATAATGTGCTTGTTTTTACAGCCCCTTGAGCCGAACTGTACCCAAACTGTAACAGGAGCTTCCCAGGAAAGCTCGTGCACAGGATCGTGTGCACAAACACCCTGTGTTTGGTACGGACCCCGAACTTTACAGTTTGGGTTCGCCCGTCACTAGTTGCCACGTCATATCTGTGACACTGACTCTGCTAGGTATTGTCTGATTTTACCTCCATGTGTAATTTCAACTTAACCCCTTAAAAACTGACCCACTTTTGGTCTTAATGACATAGGTCTATTTTCCAAATCTGACATGCAGTATATCACTTTATGTGATAATAATAACTCTGGAATGCTTCTACATTTTCCAGTGATTCTGAAATAGTTTTCCCTATTTTCTTGGTAGCCCATGAAACATCTAAACAACAGTGTATTGCTGACAGTGATGAAATTGTATGTGAATGAATGATCCCATTAATGGTTGTTTCTTGGACAGTAGTAATGATTGCTCCATGTAAATGGAACTAAACAGGCTGTATAGTTGACCGACACTCATTTTGGGCACAAAATCCTCCCATATATAAAAAAAACATATTCTTTTTTCATTGGGGTTGTCTGGGATTTCAATTTAATGACATCTATAGGATATGCCACTGTGGCACCCTGTGCCTAGTTGCAACAAATAGTGTCTACATTTGTGTTTCAATCTGTATGGCATGCATTGTCACCTTTAATGAGATGTGGCTTTCTCTGCTGTTCACTACAAAATACACATTTGCCCACACTCCCTTACTGGGGCTGTTAACTTGAGATAAAACCAACTCTTGAATGTGAGCCCTAGAAGGAGATAGGGGACAAGCTTAGTTCTGAGGTAAATTCAGTCACTAGCAGCTAGGGTAAAGTGAGGAGTGTAATATGGAGAAGGTCCTTGCCTGAGGTAACTGATAAAACCTCTTGAAGGGCCAGCTACACATTGGCAGGGCATCAGTCCCTAGGCTACCAGGACTTTCAAGGTCAGTGGCAAACTGAGAGACTTCTATTAGCCTTCTTATCAAGAGCAGTGAATTTCCTGGGAACTCAGTGGCACATTTGAGTCTTGAAACTTCTAGAAGAGATAGTGTCATTTCCCCACTGGAGTCCGCTCCTGTGACTTCTGCTCCGATCACCAGGTGATGCTGTGTTCCCGCCATAGATAGTGCTGGTGATGGGAGAGGAGTCAGTGCCTGTGGCTCTGCTGAGCGCAGGCTACGCTCATCTACTAGGCTGGGTTTCCCTTGAACCTGCAGTACCACTGGCTGACTATAGGTGGCATGTGTCTTCCAGCTGAAGTTGCTATCATTCACCTGCAGCCAATGGGAAGACACTACACCATTCTTATTCCCCCTCCTGTCATCTGACCACTGCCAGAGATAGTTCTATTCCTGGTTTCGATGTTATTGGTATAGTGATTCCTGTGTGCTGATCTCTGCTTGTTTCCTGACTACCTCTCCTGCCTGCTGTTTATGTACCTCGCTGCCCGATCCGGATTTGACCACTGCTTGTTTTCTGATTACGTCCTTGCCTGCCAACCAATTACTGGTTTGACCCTGCCTGACGACTATTTTCTCGGACTGCAGCCTTCCACAGGTAGTGATCTCCAGGGCCCTGTGTAATTCCAAATCCCTGTATAGGGGTTCAAGGGTTTCAGGGTTCTGGGGGTCTTGCTTGGGGAGTAGCTTCCCTCTAGCCTGGCCATTACAGACCGTCTAAGTCTGTGGATCCAGGCAGGCGTTACAGATAGTGAGTTGTCCTTCAGGATTCCAGTCACCTGCTCGCCAGAAGGGATTAAAAATCCAGATTGGTCTTGTCTTGAAAATCCCAGGATACCAAGATACCTATTCCCAGGTAGAGAAATTGTATTAGAGGAAGAGTACACTATCACCACACAGCAGAGAAGTCAACTCTCATCAGGGCAGGAAGAACCACCATCATTGTATGCTGTGAGAAAAGTTCTGCAGGGCTCCAGTAAAAAGGAAAAAGCTCCCTGTCCTGTCTCTGGCTGAATTATTCTCTGCTGCTCATTCCCTACCTCAACAACCCCAGGAACCAGCCCTAGCTGGAGGGGCGAGAGGACAACCCTCTGGCACTGCGCATCACCACGTAACTCCTGGGGACCTCCAGCAGTGCCCAGCCATAACAAAGCAAAACTTCCATACTGGCATCAAAAGGTCTTTATTTATTTATTTATTTTATTTTCTCTTCCCCCTTTTTAATATTATTTTTACCCCCCCCCATTACAAAAGCCTGTCACTCGTGCCCAGTATGGCCACATCGCCGCTCGGACCCACCCTACCACCGTGACATCAGAGGTCTACCAGGGGCGGAACATCATCTTCAGTTTGAGATCAGTAGGAGTTCAATTCATGACACCACCATTAATCAGCTGCTCTGACTGCAGACAGATGTAAGCAATATATGGAGTAAAGTAGTGCAGCTCTGTATATAGTGTAGTGGCCACTGCTGAATACTGTTTATGTCTTGTTCTCCATGTTGATGATGATCATGGACTTCTGAGAATACTAACATCACAGCAACATCACTGAAGCTAATTGGTTGCAGCGCTGTTGACATAAGGCCCCTTTACACACTGAGACTTTCAGCGATCCCACCAGCGATCCCAACCTGGCCGGGATCGCTACAAAGTCTCTGGTGAGTTGCTGGTGAGCTGTCAAACAGGCAAACCTGGCCAACGACGCAACAGCGATCCGGACCTGCAGAACGACCTAGCTAGTCATTGGGGACGTTGTAAAGCAGCTTTTTGAATGGGAAGTCGCTAGCAAAGTCACTGTAAAGTCCCCTTTACACACTGAAACTTTCTAGCGATCATGCTGCACAGCGGGAAACAAAGGACCAAAGAATGGTCCTGAATGATTTGTAGCGATCAGCAACTTCACAGCAGGGACCAGGTCGCTGATGTGTTTCACACACTGCAATGTCACTGGGGAGGTCGCTATTACGTCACAAAACCGGTGACGTTACAGCGATGTAGTTTGCGATGTTGCAGTGTGTAAAGTCACCTTTAACATTAGTGCTGCAGACAATAACAAATACTGGGAGAAGTGGTGACAACTCAATGCTTGGACACAGAGAGGGTGAGTAAATTACAGATTTTTCTTTTAAATACACTCCGCCACGGGACAGGGGTTTTCTGAGGTTGGAAAACCACGTTATACCTTTTCAGTTTATTCTGTGATGAAGATGTTCTTGAATCTACAGAAATAATCTTCAATCCCATGGAGAGGTGATAACGGTCAGATCTGTGTGAGTCGCACTCCTGGGACACCCATTGACCACAAAACTTGTATCCTCCATTCTCCCCTTGTTTTTTTTCTTGTCACCAGACTGCAGACAAAATTATGATCTCAGAGTTCAAAAACTGAAAATTTATTTTTTTAAACTCAATCTCAAGTGTTGCATGAAAAATTACAACTAGAAACATTACAATTGGAAATATGTGTTTAGCAAAGCGAAAATCAAAATGCAGCATGAAATAAAGATCAGGTTTAAACATAATATCCCAATTCTGCCTGTACAAGGCGAGCTTATGTGTAAAATGCACATAGAAGAGAAAAAATATTGTAGCTGAAACCAATGTGACTTTATGCCTTTGTTTCCTAACATTTTATATTCAAATATCCAAGACAATAGAACTAAACAATATCGATAATTTGTGCAATACAAAAGCAATTTTATTAGCAAAAACATTGGAGCTGATACAAATTTCATTCTCCAGTGAACAAGTCAAATTTTAAATGGATACATTTTTTTACAGTATTAAAGCTGCTGCATTTTCATGGAATTTTTTGAAAAAAAAAAAACAAACAAAAAAACCCCCATTAACTGTTGCAAAATATTTTTTTAAAGAAAATAATTTTTTCAACTTAAAGTTTAGCGACTTTTTTATGTAATATGTACATACTGTATATTTAAAAGAGTATTTCAGGAATTGAAAGCTATAACCTTTCTGTAGAATAGGGGATACGTTTTTGATCTCTGGAGGTCAAAGAACTGGGACTAAGTAGATCACTGATATTCCCAAAATTGCAGAACCCTATCTTGAATGGAAATAGATTGCATAGACAATAAATGGAGTTGAGGTGAATCATGCATAAAGAGGTTCTCAAAGAAATGTGATAAAATAAAAAATAAATAAGATGCACCTTTATTTAGCAAAACGATATTCTTTATTTACTGCACTCTGTCAGGATCTTAAACATGGCAACTGTCAGGATATACCATAGGGCAGACTACGTGAAGCACAAGACAGACGCACTAAAACTGTCAGGCTGACTGAGATGGATGTTCATTCTCTGTCAGCTAAAAAAAAGTGTTTATCTTCTCCTTTAGACCACACCGTACAGTGTCCTGTTAAGTTTACTGAATAGTGGAATGTGCCTGACCATACACTGCTGTGATGTGACCCCTGCTTCAAGCTTCATGCAACCTGTCCTACTACATATCCTCTGAAATCTAGGACAGGTTGTAATTGATGATAGTTGCCATCTTAAAATCCGGACATAGTGAAGTAGATAAGTCATACCTTTTTGCTATCTAAAAGGTATTTAGAAAAATGTTCAATATTTTTATTTGTATTACTTATTTTATTTATTATTATTATTATTATTATTATTACTCTATTTTTCCTTAGTGCACATATTCCGATGCTTCCTGGGTCCCCCACCAGTCTCTGTGTCTCCTGCTTTATCTGTAAGCACATATAACCTCTGCAGCCAATCAATGACTTTAGTAATGATATGTTTGTCACTTTTACAGCCATTGTTAAACTAAAGTGATCACGTTCATCCAGATGAAGCATGAAATATGCTGGAGTGGAGCCTAATAAGAGCCAGAGCTTCTGGGGGTGTAGAGTGAGAGAGTTTGGCGAACAATTTTTGTGTTATTAATTTTATTCACAATATTTATTTTTTAATTTTAAGTTGCCCTACAATACTTTTTACTGTTCTCATTTTTGAAGAACTTTGTGTATTTTAGTCAAAATTATATAGCGAAGAATTACTTGTTCAGTATGTAAATTAGCTGATCCCAAGAAGGAAAGAAAGTAATCTCATATTAGCCAAGATAGGCTAGTGTCTAGGTGGTTAGTATGACCTTCCTTCCTTCCCTCCCTCCCTCCCTTCCTTCCTTCCCTCCCTCCCTCCCTCCCTCCCTCCGTCCCTCCCTCCTTCCATTCCTTCCTTCCTTCCCTTCCTTCCCTCCCTTCCTTTCCTTCCTCCTGCCCTCTCTTCCTTCCCTCCCTTCCTTCCTTTCCTTCCTTCCCTCCCTTCCTTTCCTTCCTTCCCTCCCTCCCTTCCTTCCCTTCCTTCCTTTCCTTCCTTCCCTCTCTTCCTTCCCTTCCTTCCTTTCCTTCCTTCCCTCCCTTCCTTCCTTCCTCCCTTCCTTCCCTTCCTTCCTTTCCTTTCCTACCAAGGAAGGAAAGGAGGAAGGGAAGGAAGGAAGGGAAGGAAGGGAAGGAAGGAAGGGAGGGAAGCCTCCCTTCCTTCCTTCCCTTCCTTCCCTTCCTTCCTTACCTTCCTCCCTTCCTTCCTTCCTCGGTCTACCTTGCTACCCAAAGGTGTTTCATGGGGTTGGTTCATAACTAGAGATGAGCAATCATGATCAGCAAAGCTCCGAAAATGTTAAAATCGTATGATTTTTGTCCGGATTGGACATCCGAACATTTACCAAAAAAGTCAACGATCTTGCCAAGGATCGGTAAATGGTTCGATTGTAAAAACTATCCTCTCCCTCCCATCACAGCCATCTCAAGAATTTAATGGGTTCGACTAGGATCGACAAATCGGATCGGCTAGGATCACCGATCCAATCAGGGAACTCAGGCGGATTAAACGATCTGGAACTGATCCGATCCTTGGTAGGATCGCTCATCTCTATTCATAACCTGATGCAAACACTATTCAAGTCCTTCCACATCAGGCATATAACACCATTTTTAATGGACTCGCTTTTACTATAGAGCTGTCTTTATGTGTGAACAGAAAAAAATTAATTTGCCTCTTGACTAATAGTAAGAAGAACACCAATATATAGAATTGCATTGTATGCTACACCACTGTGTTTGATGGGCCTAGCTTGTTTTGATACTTAAAGGGAATCTGTCAGTAGGTTCAACCATTTAAGCCATCTATATGGGCACACAGCTCATAGAAAGCTGAATAAAAGGATACCTTGTTATGTGCAATTTGATGTCTTATTCCAAAGAAATCCACATTTTTCTTATATGTAAATGAGCTGTTCCAGGTATTGGGCTGGACACTTATCTGCATGAGAATCTGCCCCTTGGCTTATATCAAATAGAAGGGGGAATTACCAGGGTGACAGCAACTGGCTGCTCTCTGCTCTCCTGATCTCATTGCATGACTGTGTGTGATTATAACTGACACATCTGCAGGTTCCTGGTATGGTCAGGAGACTGCTAATATTCCCATAAATATCTCATTCAATGGGAAACATCATCCCTTATCCAGAGATAGTGGCAACCCAAGGACTAAGATCCCCTACCCCAAAAAGTCAAGGAGGAAAAAAATGGAAAACCCAGAAAAAACAGCACAAGAGTGGTTGGTAACTAAGTGGCAGCAACTCCCTGACTATTTAAACACAACTAGAAATAGCGGTGGGTTGTGCCTACTCTACCTAGCTAGCCTCAAAGATGAAGAAAGGAATCCTAATTTGCCTCAGAGCAGCCCCAAAGGGATAGTTAAAGCCCCCAACATATATTGATGATGATATAAAAAATAAACAATACACAGTTGGTTAGGAACAGACTTGAGCAAAGAGAGGCCCTGCTATCTAAGACACAAAGGATAGGATAGATCCCTGGGTGCAGCCAGAAAAACCCTAATATCTGCCAACTCCTGATGATCAAAAATTCCCTTAGAACCACATGATCCTCCTCCTTCCACATCAGGGAACTCTTGTGCAGGGCAATGGGCAGGATTAGCATCCAAAAGAGGTTGTCTCAAAAATTGGCGAAGTATCAACTGCCGTAGGCAGAAACATATAAAATGCCCAACATAACTAATAGTGAGCAGTCCATTGATGTGGTCTAATAAACTATATACTAAGTGCAACAAAGTTAACATGCAAAAATGATGGAGAAAGGTCTTCACTGGATTCTCAGCAAGGTCTTTTTGTTAAAGTTCTTCAGTGGGAACCCAATGGAGCACAAACCCATATATGACCAAAAAACGCAGTACCATGCTCAGACAGAGAGAAAAATCTCCACTATGCATTTTTCACTGTGAAGTGAATGAACAGTCTTCATAGCACTTAAAAAAAAATTGACAGAATAAAAATAAACATTGCACATAAGAGAAAAATGCATGAAAACTGTTCAGTCACAGGTAGAAAACAAAATATTTATCTAAGGCTCAAAAAGGCGAGATCAGGATGACTAGGAAAAAAGCCAAAAATTGAATCCACAGAAGCAGACAAACTGTAGCAAATACACTGGAGATCTCCAAGAAAAAAAGACAAGCTGGAGCACACTGGAGAAGTGTCTGGTGGGTCGAAGACATACAGTCAAAATAACTGGATGACCTGGTGTTCAAGCCATGTTCACTGTAGAAAAACTAACACAGGAAACTGGCATCAGCTTGAGGCAGAATTTTTTCCTTTATACACCAAGGGCTAGTGTAATACTATTGTATGTACTGAGGATTTTGATTGCGTTAGGGCAATGACAACCAGAGACGAGTTCTTGGTGCAAAAGACGTTTTATAATATGTAACCGCAATATGTGCACAGAACAGAATATACACAATAATATGTAACCGCAATATGTAAACAGAACAAAATATACACAGTAATATGTAACCGCAATATGTACACAGAACAGAATATACACAGTGGAACATAAACACAGTAAATACCTGCCGGGTTCAGAGCAAAGGGGAATTCCCGGGGCCGCGCACTGGACTCCCCCAGGGAGACCGCCAGAAGCGAACCCCTATACAGGGGCTGTCCGGCAATCACCCCAGAAGGCCCAAATGTACAGCAGCCGGGACACAAAAAGGGCAACAGATATAGTCCAAAAACTGTCCGTACGTGATGTGAGTCCTAGGGTGGATATGAACGGAAGGGACCGGGCAGAAGTGCCGACCAGAGACGGCAGACAGAGTCCGAGCACAGTTGGATGAGAGGTGAAGTCCAGAGCTGGTGTCAGGTGTTTCAACCGGATCCAAACAGCAATCAGGAGATGAGAGCAGCAGGGCAGGAGTACACAGGAAGCAGTATACTCAGGCAACTAGACAAAGCTTAGGGGAGGGCTTTTAAACAGATGAACAGGAAGTAGGGCAACAGAACAGAAAACTCCATGTTAACAAAGGGCAAGATCCTTCAAAAGAAAGCTGGAAATCCCGGCACTCTGACAGTACTCCCCCCCCAGAAACGGCCTCAGGATGGATCAGGGCCAGGCTTGTCCGGGTACCTCCGATGAAACTGAGCAACCTTCCGGGGTGCTCGGATGTTACCCACAGGTTCCCAGGAATCGTCCTCGGGGGAGTACCCCTGCCAACGTACCAGATACTGAAGCCGATGCCGATGGAGCCGGGAGTCAATAATGTCCTCAACCACGAACTTCTCCTGGCCATCAACCATCACCGGAGGAGGAGGAGGCACGATACGACCATGAAACGTATTAGGGGAAACTGGTTTTAGCAGAGAAACGTGAAAGACCGGGTGTACCTTTAAATTGTGCGGCAACCTCAGCCGACAGGTCACAGAGCTCACTATCCCGGTGATCTTAAACGGACCAATGAATTTCTGCCCCAGCTTCTGCGAAGGAACACCTAATTTCAGATTTTTGGTGGATAACCACACCGAGTCCCCTACCTTATACATGGGTGCCTGTTTCCGGTGAGTGTCTGCCGACTTCTTGTAACGCTCCTGAGCCGAAGCCAAAGAGTCCTTTAAAACCTCCAGATTCCGTCATAGCTCCGTCAATCTGTCCTCCACCACTGGCACAGAAACCGCCACCGGTGACCTAGGCAAAATATTCGGATGGTAACCCAAGTTAGCGAAAAAGGGCGTTACCTTAGTGGAGGTGCTCTGAGTGTTGTTTTACGAGAACTCCGCCAAAGGAAGCAGCTGCAACCAATCGTCCTGCAGATGGCTGACATAACATCGTAGGTACTGCTCCAGGGTTTGATTAGTTCGTTCGGTTTGCCCATTTGTCTGGGGATGGTATGCAGAAGACAAACAGACATCAATATGGAGTGCCGAACAAAACCCTTTCCAGAACTTAGACGTGAACTGCACGCCCCGGTCAGAGACGATCTCATCCGGTACCCCATGCAATCGAAATATATTCTGGATAACCAAATCCACTGTCTCTGCGGCTGAGGGAAGACCGGTACATGGAATAAAGTGAGCAGCCTTTGTCAACCGATCCACCACCATCAAAATGGTATTGTTACCGCCTGAGATGGGCAACTCCACAATAAAATCCATTGAGATGGATCCCCAAGGGCGAGATGGTACGGGTAATGGTTGAAGGAGTCCCGTAAGAGCCACACGAGGGACCTTGCACTGGGCACAAACCACACATGAGTGGACATAGTCTTTCACATCCTTTAAACAGGTAGGCCACCAGAAAAACGACTCAGAAATTCCTGCATCTTCTGTACCCCCCTATGACCTGCCAACACGGAGTCATGGACCAACTTGAGAACCCGAAGTCTTACAGCCTCCGGGACATAAATACGTCGCTCTCTCAACCACACACCATTCCGAAGAACAAGAGTTACATCATTCGGGGGGACAGCAAGAAATACGTCACCATCATAGGCCAGCTTGATGTCCTTCCACAAGTCCTGGTCCCGGATTACTCCAACAAAATTGGCATCTGATAAAACGGTCTGAGACGGGGTTCCAGGCACGGAGTCCATGGCGTGCAATCGGGACAAGGCATCGGCTTTCCCATTACGTGACCCTGGACGGTATGTAACGATAAAATTAAACTGGTTAAGGAATAGGCTCCAACGGGCTTGCCGTGGAGACAGGCACCTGGCAGATTTAAGGAATTCTAGGTTACGATGGTCTGTGAGAACTATCACTTGTTGAGCTGCTCCCTGTAAGTGGTGTCTCCATTCCTTAAAAGCAGAAATAATCGCCAACAATTCCTTGTCCGCAATGTCATAGTTCTTTTCTGCAGGGGACAACCAGCGAGAAAAGAAAGCACACGGGTGCAAGAGACTCTTGTCCCCAGTCCTTTGTGAAAGGATAGCCCCTAATGCATAATCGGAAGCATCGACTTCCACAATAAAAGGGAGTGCGGGATTCGGGTGTATTAGTATTGGTGCTGAGGTAAAACAAACCTTGAGACGATTGAAAGCTTCCTGGGCCTGGGCGGACCACACAAACTTCTGCCCTTTTTTGGTTAACAGAGTGATAGGACGGACGATCTCTGAAAAGTTACGGATAAAGCGTCTGTAAAAGTTAGCAAAACCGACAAAGCTTTGTACCTCCTTGATGTTTCCCGGTTCTGGCCAGTCTAGAATTGCCCGTATCTTGCCAGACTGCATGTTCAGTCCCTGATGAGAGATGACATATCCTAAAAATTGTATCTTTGAGCAATGGAATTCGCACTTCTCCAGTTTAATATACAGGTGGTTATCCCTCAGACGGGTAAGTACTGTCTTGACGTGCTCCTGGTGTTCCTGTAGGGAATCAGAAAAGATCAAGATATCATCCAGGTAAATCACCATGAACTGGTCCATTATATCCCTAAAAATATCGTTGACTAGGTGTTGGAAAGCCGCTGGGGCGTTACAAAGTCCAAAAGGCATCACTAGATACTCATAATGTCCATACCGACATCTGAACGCTGTTTTCCACTCGCCCCCGGGACGTATGCGGAGTAGATTATATGCCCCACAGAGATCCAATTTAGTAAATATTTTGGCCTGTTGTACTCTCTCCAATAGTTCGGGAATCAACGGTAACGGATACCGGTTCCGGATGGTTATCTTATTTAGTTCCCGGTAGTCGATACAAGGTCTCAGAGTCCCCTCTTTCTTTTTCACGAAAAAGATGGGTGCCCCTGCTGGTGAGGTAGAAGGTCGAATAAATCCCTTGGCTAGGTTTTCATCGATGTAATCTTTTAGTGCTTGTAACTCAGGTGCCGCCAACGGGTAGACATGACCAAACGGGATCTCTGGCCCTGGGAGTAAGTCTATGGGACAATCATACGGTCTATGCGGGGGAAGCCGATCTGCTTTTCTTTTGTCGCATATATCAGCGAAGTCATTATAAACCGGGGGTAGAACAGGTACCTGTACAGTGCCCTCCGCATTCGGTGTTACTGGAACCGGTACAGTTGGACTAATGGTCGCACCACTCTGGGGTGGGAAGGATATTTCTTTAGTCTCCCAATCGATGACTGGATTTGTAGACCGCAGCCAAGGAATTCCTAAAATTATCGGAAAATGGGGAGAAGAAATCAACATGAAAACAAGGGTCTCCTGCTGACCTGGTTTCATCACACATTCAAGGGGTACGGTCTCCCGATCAACTGGTCCGGAAACTAATGGAGAACCGTCTACCATCTCCATGGTAACTGGTGAGGATCTTTGTTGAGTCTGGATACCGTGTTTCCTGGCAAAAGAAGAGTCCATGAAATTTCCCCCTGCCCCAGAGTCTATCATAGCAGATGTAGGAATTAACTGTCCCACCGTATCTGAATGGGAAGCAAGCAATGGGTGTATTTCCCTTCTGGGTCCTTAGGTGAAGTTGACATCAATGTCGAGGGAAATACCGCATCCAGGTGTAAACTTGCCTCAGAGATATCGGACTCTGCGTCCGTGTTGTCACACTCTGCTATTGCTGCCAGTACCTTACTCGGGCGATTTGGACGTTTTGGGCAGTCAATCAGAAAATGGTCCGATTTACCACAATAGAAACACAAACGCTCACGGAGCCGGTGTTCACGACGTTCGTTTGTCTCTCACTTTTGTAGAGAGTCCACTTGCATAGGAACGTCCTCGGCCTCCCGTGGCGTCTTGTGAGCGGGCTCTCTATAAGGAAACGGAAAGTTGGTTACCCGGTTTACAGCTGTCCATTTTTCCTGTCGGCGTTCCGTCAAGTGGGTATCGATACGCACACAGTGTTGGAGAAACAGTTCAAAATCCCGTGGAGATTCGGCACGAGCTAACCCGTCCTTGATGGTACTGGACAAACCCTTTCTGAACACTGATAATAGCGCATTATTTCCCCAGTCGGTGTCTACCACTAACCTTTTGAACTCAGTGGCGTATTCAACGACAGACCGCTTTCCCTGACGTAAGGAAAGCAGAGCTGATTCAGCGGTAGCACGGCGATTAGGATCATCAAACATTTGCGCCATTGCTGTTAAAAAGTCATCCAAGTTATTTAAACGGATATCACGATTCTCTATCATAGGATTAGCCCAAGCCAGTGCTCGTGAGGTTAACAACATGATTATACATAACACTTTTGACTGGTCAGACCAGTAATAATCAGCATGTACATCAAGTATACACTGGTTAACAAACCCACGGAACTGACTTCGATCACCACTGAAACGAAATGGGGGTAACCTAGGCATACCGGCAGCTGATACGGACGTAGTGGGGGCGGCTTCCTGAGCCTCCACTCTGGTTTCCAAATCCTGAATAGCCGGACCCAGTACCTGGTGATCATGGCCCAGCTGTACCTCCACTTCTCTAAGCTTAGTTTGCACCGCCTCCATCTCCTGCTGCAAGGAGTTAATCATGGAGAAAAGCTGATCTACTCGTGTCTCAGTCATTGCCCCAGCAAAATCCTCTTATTGGCCTGAGTATAATGTAATACTATTGTATGTACTGAGGATTTCGATTGCGTTAGGGCAATGACAACCAGAGACGAGTTCTTGGTGCAAAAGACGTTTTATAATATGTAACCGCAATATGTGCACAAAACAGAATATACACAATAATATGTAACCGCAATATGTAAACAGAACAAAATATACACAGTAATATGTAACCGCAATATGTACACAGAACAGAATATACACATTGGAACATAAACACAGTAAATACCTGCCGGGTTCAGAGCAAAGGGGAATTCCCGGGGCCGCGCACTGGACTCCCCCAGGGAGACCGCCAGAAGCGAACCCCTATACAGGGGCTGTCCGGCAATCACCCCAGAAGGCCCAAATGTACAGCAGCCGGGACACAAAAAGGGCAACAGATATAGTCCAAAAACTGTCCGTACGTGATGTGAGTCCTAGGGTGGATATGAACGGAAGGGACCGGGCAGAAGTGCCGACCAGAGACGGCAGACAGAGTCCGAGCACAGTTGGATGAGAGGTGAAGTCCAGAGCTGGTGTCAGGTGTTTCAACCGGATCCAAACAGCAATCAGGAGATGAGAGCAGCAGGGCAGGAGTACACAGGAAGCAGTATACTCAGGCAACTAGACTAAGCTTAGGGGCGGGCTTTTAAACAGATGAACAGGAAGTAGGGCAACAGAACAGAAAACTCCATGTTAACAAAGGGCAAGATCCTTCAGAAGAAAACTGGAAATCCCGGAACTCTGACAGCTAGACATGATTAGCCCACTGGGATTAGAGTCAGGCCCCGCACCTGTCTCACTGACAAGTTCAGAACCTGACTCACTTCCAGCACTGCCCACTAGAGGGAGCCCAGAAACATCATGAGAAATAATCTTAACCTCTACATAACCGACAATGGCCAAACCAACAGAAACACCATCCATAGCAGGTTCCTATTAGCTTCAGCCTCCATCTCACAGGCAGACAGTGTTGCAATATTGTTGCAATGCAGCAGAGCTGTGGGAGCAGCAGCAAATGTGTTTGTAAGAAAACAAAGTTAATTTCTACTGTTCTGTGTTAGTTACAAGGCTTATGGGGTAACACTCACTTCTATTAAAAATCCGCTCAGGAGGCACTATCTCATGGAGATTAGCGTCTGGCTCATAGCTTGGAACAGCTGATTTACATATAAGAAACGCATGGATTTCTCTGGAATAAGACATCAGATCTCAGATATCAAGGTATCACTTTATTGAGCTTCCAATGATCTACATGCCCATATTAAGAGAATTTAGAGGATTTATCCTACTGACCGATTATCTTTGAATTGAATGTTTGAAAATTTGAAAAATGACTATTGTTTAATTAAGTTTTCATGTTTCAAATATGAAAAAAAATAAGAAAACTTGCAATTTTTACACTGGCCAAAAACAATAATATTAGGCTTCTACTCACTTCCTGTGAATGCTGACAAAGCAATCGGCACTCATAAGAACACAGCATTTCTGCTGATCAGAGCAATGCTGAAGCATCGCCCTAATTAGCAGAAGTGATCAGACAAAGTAGCCATAAAGTAAAGAGTAAAACAAATAAAATAAAGTAAAAAAAAGAGTTTTAAAAAAATCTAAAAAAAAATTAAAAAAGTAAAAGTTCAAATTACCCTTTTTTGCCCCCTTAAAAATAAAACAATGATTAAAAAAAATATACTGTATACACATATTTCGCATCACCACATTCAGAAATGCCAGATCTACCAAATATAACATCAATTAATCTGATTGGTACACAGCGTAGCGAGAAAAAGATTCCAAACGCCAAAATTTTGCTTTTTTTGGATGAAAATGCAATAACAAGCGATCAAAACATTGCATCTACTCAAAAATGATATAATTAAAAACAACAGCTCAAGATGCCAAAAACAAGCTATCACTGAGCCCCAGATCCTGAAAAATTAGAACGTTATGGATCTCAGAAAAGTATGACAAAAGCGATATTTTTTTTTGGAAACTTCTAAATTTTTTTCATCATTTAGATAAAGGTAAAACTATACATGCTTGGTATTTACCAAATAGGGAACATGGTAAATAAAAAACAATAAAAACCAATTGTGCAATTGCACTGTTTTGCAATTTCACCGCACTTAGATTTTCCCCCCATTTTCCAGTACAATATGGGGCAGAATAAATGGTGTTGTTAAAGAGTACAATTCATCCTGCAAAAACAAGCTCTCATATGGCTAAATTGCCTGAAATATAAAAAAGTTATAGCTCTTGGAAGAAGGGGAGGAGAAAACGAAAGCGAAAAACAGAAAATCCCCTGAGGGTGAAAGGGTTAAAGTGCATATGCATAATATATCTAAAGATGATTTTAGAAGATTTAAAACCATGATCCATAGCATATCAAATGAATACCATGATAACTACATGAAAACAACCTGACACCGATGCCCCGATGCACGTTTCGCAAACTGCTTCCTGTGTGTTCCTTGAGGAAACAGTATGTGAAACATGCATTGGGGTGCAGTGATGTTATATTGATTTTGGGTAATTATTTATCATGGTATTAACTTAACATGCTATAGACCCCAGATGACAGATACACCTTGTCACAGTGGGATGGTTTACATTTTTTTGATCAAAAACAGTGTTTATATATGCCCTATCTTTATTTAAATGTACTATTGCTTTTTACTTATTTATTTACAGCTGGGTATATGTTCATTTTATCTTTAGCTTATTTTTTTTTGTTTAATTGCCAGTGTGAACATGCTCTTATGCTTTGCATGTATACCAGCTTATACTCTGGCTCATTTTTTAGATTTGCAGTAGTGGCTTGTACTCAATACAAATAACAGATGGCCCCCTTTCTGTGAGCTGGGCATTTCATTTATATAGCTTCTCATGGTTGGATGTCCATAGTCGTAACCAGATCACTCTTTGCCCTTACTCACATTTAGATCTGTTCTGACACATGGTGAGGTTTTAGTATTAGAGAATGCAGGACCATCTGCATTGGGATACAACTTGTCGCGGTAGGATGGCTTTACTCTTTTTTGTTCAAAAATAGTGTTTACTAGTTCGGCTGATCGGATCCACTAAAATCCGGGATCGGTGGATCCCTGCCGGATTTAGAACAAAAATCCGGATCCTCTCCGGGTTCTGGTGCCTATAAAAGTCAATGTGGACCAGAATCCAGAGATTAAAAACGTTTTTTGAAGGGATAGGGGGGTAGGAGCGCATGCTGTGTACTCACCCAAGGCTGTGCCATGACAGCTAACTCTTCCGGGTCACGCTTTTCCCTTCCAGAGCCGACAATTCAATATTCATTGTCTTGGCCACCCACCGGCGCGTGTAATTGGTTGCAGCTAGACGTGCCCCCACCCTGAGTGTCAGCATGTCAGCTGACTGCAACCAATCACAGGCGGCAGGATGGCCGGTGGGCGGGAAAAGCAGTGCAAGTGTCTGCGGGTCAGTATGGTGAACGTGCATGTTTTTCAGAAACACATGCACATTCCTGTCAGAAGTGTGTGGCTGTGCCGGTGATGAGCTGTCAGACTTGTACAAGTCTGACATGACATCAGCCGTCACAGCCTGCGCTCTCTGAGCATGAGTGTGCATGTACCTAGAAACACATACAGAAAATGAATGAGCTGCGCAATGAGCGGTGACATCGCTCAGGTCATTTGCGGTCACAGCTGGAGGTTCTCACGGTCCTTCACCTGTGTTCACAGGCAACCTGACCTCAGGTGGAGGACACTAAGTTCACAGACCTGCATCTCCTAGCAGAAAATCACAGATTTTTGGCCAAGAGATGCAGATTTGGTGCTGAAATTTTCACACCATATTCCTGCACTCAATCTACACTTCCTGGCAAAAACACCACGGTTTTTTGACGCTTTTTTTTTTGCCAGAAGGTGCACATTTGATGCTGAAATCATCTGCACCAAATTTCAGCACCAAATTTCCACCCCCTGGCAAAAATAAAATATTTTTTTTTCATTTTTAGGCCAAGGGATGCAAAGTTGATGCTGAACTTTTTGCACCACATTCTTGCATCCAATCTACACCTCATGGCAAAAAAACACGTTTTTTGACACATTTTTTTGCCGCGTTCTTTTTGCCGCTGTTTTTGCCATGATATTTGCCGTGGTTTTTTTGCCAGGAGGTGCACATTTGGTGCTGAAATCGTCTGCACCAAATTAGAGCACCAAATTTCCAACTCCTGGCAAAAACAAAATATTTTTTTTACATTTTTGGGCCAAGGGATGCAAATTTGATGCTGAAATGTTTACACCATATTCCTGCATCCAATCTACACCTCCTGGCAAAAATCTGCGGGTTTTTTTACGCATTTTTTTACCGCTGTCTTTGCCGCGAATTTTGCTGTGGTTTTGTGCCAGGAGGTTCATATTTGGTGCTGAAATCATCTGCACCCAACTTCAGCACCAATTTCTTTTTTACCAGGAGGTGTAGATTGGGTGCCGGAATCTGGTGTAAAAATGTAATAATCACCAAATTTACATCCCTTGGCCCAAAAATAAAAAAAAACAAGTCTGCTGGATGGGACTCCCGGCCCCTGGGCTGGTGTTGTGGCAGCTGAGGTGTTTCTGCTCCCCACAGGTGGAGCGGGTAACCCCGGGGAAACCGTTAGGAAAGTCTGTCGTAGGGACCGAGTGGATTTCAGCGGCAGGAGCAAGATGGCTGGGAGTTGTAGTCCTACTTGCAGTATCCTCCAGGGCTGACAGGGCACGGGTAGAACTAGACGACACAAGGGCTGCGGTCCAAGATGTTTACTCACAGATTGTCTTTTATGCCCGCAGGGTGCCGTTCTCCACCAAGATGGGCTCCAGGCGATCCCGAACTTCTCGGATCCCAGTGCCAGTTGTAACTTGATGGGCTTTTACTCCATGCAGTCTTCTTTAATTGGTGGGTCCCTATGGCCTGAAGCGTTTTGGGGTCCCCTCCTGGTCTTACAGTCCTGGCCCGTATGGCATTCAGCTTGAACCTCTCAATGGATTGGACCTCTGTCCCAGTTCCCAGGTTCCCTCTTTGCTGCTGTGCCTCGGACTCTGAAGTCGGTGAGGAACTTTGATGATTCCCTCACCTGGCAGATTTAACAGGTGAGCCTAAAGCGTCTTCCTGTATTAGGTCTCTGCACCCTGCCTGTGCTCGGTCCCGTGAGTACTGACACCGTACTCTCCCAGCGACCATACTCCTTTTGTCTCACCGAAGTCACTAGATGAGCTCCTCCCTGGACCGAAGTCCCCCTCTGACTGACTCTGTCAACGGTCAACTGTCAACTTTCAAATTTAGCTCCACCCATTTTACCTCAGACTGCTCACCCACTAAGATCCTCCCCCTAGATGGTTCCAGATACAGTGCATGGGGATTAAGTACCATAACCAGATTACTGGTCGCAATGCATTAAAGGGACCTGCCCCAGCCCTTATCTACTGTGTGAGCTAATAATTAGGTATCTGCAGGTGTTTGGTGTGGAACCGGCACTGATCACCCAGGAATCCGGGATGGGCACAGCAGCTAAAATCAGGTGATGTACCCTGTGGCGACTGAAGCCTCAGGGGTGCCACAAATGCACGACCCGGAAGCAGTGTGCTGCCATGACACCAAGTCTCGGTAAGTATGAAACGCTGGTTTATCTGTTTTTCATTATTTTTCAATTATTTTCGTCAGTGTCGGATCCGGACCATGCACCCGGAAATCTTTGAAACCGCGAGGATCCGGACGTTTACAGTACTCTACCCTATTTATTAGTACTCTATGTTCATTTACATGTCTTTTTGGTTTTTACTTAATTATTTATAGCCTGGTATATGCTAATTTTATTTATATCTTAGGTTTTGTTAGTTTAATGGCCAATGTGAACATACTCTTTTTCAGATGTGATCTTAATTATTAGTATACTCTTCCCCCTATATACCATCTTATCTGCATATTATTGCCTTGGAACTTGGGTATATAATTTCTTTATCACATATGATGAAGTATGTGTCTTAAATTATTTAATGTATACTATATTTTATTTTTTTCATTGAAGTGTGGTTTTCTGCTTTGTAGAATTTATGATTTACTCTTTTGGTAAACACATCATTGTTCTGTGGATTGGTAATCTAGTTTTAGGGTTTGTGGCTAGTGTGATATTTGCAAGATTTTGGATTTTTTCTATATACAGTGCCTACAAGTAGTATTCAACCCCCTGCAGATTTAGCAGGTTTGATAAGATGCAAATAAGTTAAAGCCTGCAAACTTCAAACAAGAGCAGGATTTATTAACAGATGCATAAATCTTACAAACCAACAAGTTATGTTGCTCAGTTAAATTTTAATAAATTTTCGACATAAAAGTGTGGGTCAATTATTATTCAACCCCTAGGTTTAATATTTTGTGGAATAACCCTTGTTTGCAATTACAGCTAATAATCGTCTTTTATAAGACCTGATCAGGCCGGCACAGGTCTCTGGAGTTATCTTGGCCCACTCCTTCATGCAGATCTTCTCCAAGTTATCTAGGTTCTTTGGGTGTCTCATGTGGACTTTAATCTTGAGCTCCTTCCACAAGTTTTCAATTGGGTTAAGGTCAGGAGACTGACTAGGCCACTGCAACACCTTGATTTTTTCCCTCTTGAACCAGGCCTTGGTTTTCTTAGCTGTGTGCTTTCGGTCGTTGTCTTGTTGGAAGATGAAATGACAACCCATCTTAAGATCCTTGATGGAGGAGCGGAGGTTCTTGGCCAAAATCTCCAGGTAGGCCGTGCTATCCATCTTCCCATGGATGCGGACCAGATGGCCAGGCCCCTTGGCTGAGAAACAGCCCCACAGCATGATGCTTCCACCACCATGCTTGACTGTAGGGATGGTATTCTTGGGGTCGTATGCAGTGCCATCCAGTCTCCAAACGTCACGTGTGTGGTTGGCACCAAAGATCTCGATCTTGGTCTTATCAGACCAGAGAACCTTGAACCAGTCTGTCTCAGAGTCCTCCAAGTGATCATGAGCAAACTGTAGACGAGCCTTGACATGACGCTTTGAAAGTAGAGGTACCTTACGGGCTCGTCTGGAATGGAGACCATTGCGGTGGAGTACGTTACTTATGGTATTGACTGAAACCAATGTCCCCACTGCCATGAGATCTTCCCGGAGCTCCTTCATTGTTGTCCTTGGGTTAGCCTTGACTCTTCAGACAAGCCTGGCCTCAGCACGGGTGGAAACTTTCAAAGGCTGTCCAGGCCGTGGAAGGCTAACAGTAGTTCCATAAGCCTTCCACTTCCGGATGATGCTCCCAACAGTGGAGACAGGTAGGCCCAACTCCTTGGAAAGGGTTTTGTACCCCTTGCCAGCCTTGTGACCCTCCACGATCATGTCTCTGATGGCCTTGGAATGCTCCTTTGTCTTTCCCATGTTGACCAAGTATGAGTGCTGTTCACAAGTTTGGGGAGGGTCTTAGTTAGTCAAAAAAGGCTGGAAAAAGAGATAATTAATCCAAACATGTGAAGCTCATTGTTCTTTGTGCTTGAAATACTTCTTAATACTTTAGGGGAACTTTAGGGGAACCAAACAGAATTCTTGTGGTTTGAGGGGTTGAATAATAAATGACCCTCTGAATAAACTTTTCACAATTTAAAAAAAAAAATAAAAAAAGAAATAACATTCTTTTTTGCTGCAGTGCATTTCACACTTCCAGGCTGATCTACAGTCCAAATGTCACAATGCCAAGTTAATTCCGAATGTGTAAACCTGCTAAACCTGCAGGGGGTTGAATACTACTTGTAGGCACTGTACATGACAGTGATAAGAGGAATTGAAAAAAAAATCAAATAAAAAAAACACTTAACAAAAACAGTAGTTCTTTTTCAATAGAAGCATTGGCTTTAAAAGTTGTTTTTTTTTTAATCTATGGGATTAAGCACATATTGGCAGTTTGTTGCTAACAACCTGCCTGTTCTGCTCTGTGACACTTCCTGCTCAGAGCGGTTACAGACCATCTTGCCAGCGATTCTCCTGCTTCCTGTAATATCAAATTGACAAAGCAGTTCCTTCTCTTCTGCTCTGCTCTGGTAATATCACTGGTTTCACTGCCGACATCATATTCATTGACAGTCAGCACTCTGCAGCATTAGGCTGAGGCGGCTCTCAATCAACATGACGTTGGCAGTAACCCAGTGACATCAACAGAGAAGAGCAGAAGAGAAGGAACAGCAATGTGATTGAGATATCACATGAAGCAGGAGAATCACCACGTTGTTGCCAGAAGATAAAAAGTCAGTGAGTATTGTAACTAGAGATGAGTGAACCTGAGGTTCGGTGTTTGTACCAAACACAGATTTTACAAAATAATTAGAGTTCGAATTCAGAGTTCTGATGCTTCATATAAGAACACCACTTACGCAAGCATCGCTGTACTCGGGTACGCTCAGTGCTCAACAAAGTGCAAACTGCTTACAGTGTTAGAATGGCTCGCACTAGGGGTAACAACAGCGTGATCGGATGTAGTGTGCACCCCAATTTTTTTTTAAAAAACCTTGCCCCCAGAAGTGTTCTGTTTATGGCTGGCTGCATATGGATGGAGACCCAAACTGCCCAATTAGTGACTTCACCTGGTGTTCAGGTCAAGTCCGGGTCCAAATTCAAACCTTATCTAAAGTCTAGCTGAACCTGCTGAACCGCAGTTCCAAGGCTCTGCTCACCTCTAATTGTAGCTAAATGCAAATAAATTTTGGTCCATCACTTCCTGGTGGCACAAATTGAATTTGTCAGAGGCCTTACCTTTTAATATACAGTTAGGTCCAGAAATATTTGGACAGTGACACAATTTTCGCGAGTTGGGCTCTGCATGCCACATACATTGGATTTGAAATGAAACCTCTACAACAGAATTCAAGTGCAGATTGTAATGTTTAATTTGAAGGTTTGAACAAAAATATCTGATAGAAATTGTACCGAAAAAAATAAAGACGGTACAACAGTAGAACAGAAAAAAGATGTTGAACTAAATAAAATAGACGTAAGAGAGGTTAACATGAATACAACAGTAGAAACAACAGGGATATTTAATATATCTGATCATATATTAACGAAGGACGAAAAATCACTCCTGAACCATGGGCTTTCTTATAGCCCCAACTCAGGATTAGATACCTTTTCGTTATACCTAGATCTGAACAATTTTTTCAAAAAAATCACAATACAAAGGCATTTCATAATAGAAGAGAAAGGAAAAGGACAGACTAAGCAAGTACATAACACACAAAAATACCAAGATAACACTGAAGATCCACAGTTAATTACTAGACATGTGAACCCGAGAAATAAAACCAGTAAATTCTACCCAATCCACCATAAGGGTTCACATGTGGAAACTTTCCAACAAATAATATTAAAAGAAATCAGAACCTATATTAATCCAAGAATAAAAAGGAATCTAACACCAGGAGAATCAAGAGCTATTGTCACTTTACGAGAAAATGAGAATATAGTTATAAAAAGAGCAGACAAAGGAGGAGGAATAGTGATTATGAACAGATCATGGTACATTAATGAAGGTAATAAAATGCTAAATGATAGAGAGTACTATGAACCAATAAAACAAGATCCCTCGACCCAGATTTTTACCAATTATAGTAGAATCATTAGGGAAGCCTCAGAGAAAGGAATACTAAATAAAAAAGAAGAAAAATTTCTAAATATTACAAATTTTATGACGCCATACTTTTATTACCTACCCAAAATACACAAGGACCCAATAAATCCACCAGGACGCCCAATAATTTCAGGAATAAACTCTATTACCAGCAACCTTTCTCACTATGTAGATCTATTCTTACAAGAATATGTAGTCCAACTGGACTCATACTTGAAAGATTCAACCCAATTAATAAAAGAACTATTAAATTTACCCCCTCTAGAGGACAGCATTCTAATTACATTGGATGTATGCGCTCTATATAATAACATAGCACACGATAAAGGTTTACAAGTCATAGATGAAATTCTGAAAAAAGATACAGAAATTCCCCCTATTCAAAGACAATTTATAGCAACGGCAATAGCATTTATATTGGAGAACAATGTATTTCAATTTGAAGGATCCTATCACAGACAAACTAAAGGCTGTGCGATGGGGACGCGATTCGCACCAAGTTATGCAAACCTGTTTATGGGTGCGTTTGAATCCGTCTCCATCGCGCAGTCAAAATATAGAGAACATATAGCCTTATACCGTCGCTTTATCGATGACCTCTTCATAATATGGAGGGGTCCACTAACAGAAGCAAAAGAATTTATAAAAGAATTAAACAGAAACAGTTGGGGTCTTTCCTTCACATCTAATTATTCAGAGAAAACTATCCAATATCTGGACCTACAGATCACCCGTAATGGAACTGGAAATATCACAACGTCTACACACTTTAAGACGGTGGATGTCAATAGTTACCTTAAATTTGATAGCGGACACCTACCAAGGTGGATACGTAACATCCCATACGGACAATACAGGAGAATTAGGAAAAACTGTACGGCCCATGATGACTTCAAAAATGAATCTAAAACTTTAAAGCAGCGGTTTTTAGAAAAAGGCTACCCAAAAAAACTTATCCAAGATGCTTATAAAAAAACAAATCTTCTCACCCAAGAAAAATGCTTACAACCTAAACAAGAAAACACAATGGAAAAAGAAAGAAAAAATAAATATTCAAAATGGAGTTTAATCACTACATATTGCCAACCGAGAACCCACATAGAAAAATTAATGAACAAATATTGGTTCATTTTGAAAAATGACCCTATTTTAACAGATCATATACCTCATAAACCAACGATTATATATAGGAAAAATAGGAGCATAGGAAATATGGTTGCACCCAGCAACACATCCATAAAACCAAAAATAATTAAAATAGATAATCCGAACCTCTGGGGATGCTACCCCTGTACAGCATCCAAATGCCTCTGCTGTCAAGTCATGAAAAAAGGAGCCAAAATTTTTGCCTCCAAAACTACAGGGGAAACCTTCCCAATAAAATATACTTTTAATTGTAAATCTACATATGTAATCTATCTTCTAGAATGCCCATGCGGCACACAATATGTGGGTCGAACAATACAAGAAATGCACTCCAGATTGAACAAACACCGACATAATATTAAAAATGGCTATATGCAACATAGTATCTCAAAACACTACAGCATTCAGCACAATAGGGATCACACAAAGATGACCCTTATCATTATAGACTCCGTCGATAATAAAGATCCAGAAGCATTAATGAAATTAACCAGGAGAGAAAGCTTTTGGATTTTTAAACTGGGCACTCTAGCCCCAGAAGGACACAATTTAACATTGGACAATGTAGCCAGATAAGATCACTAAATGTCTGATTCCTGTAGTAAAAAATCCCTTTTAGAGAAAAAAATCCCTTTAAGAGAAAATAAGAAAAATCCTTAAAGGAACTTCATTTATAACTAAAAAAAAATTTATAATACATGCATATATAGTAGAAAAATATACATAGTAGAAACATAGAGAACACAATCTTAATGAAATATACAAGGGAAAAATAAAACTCTGAAACGAATTTTAAAAATTATAAAATTTTATTAATTTTAATTCAAATAATTTTCTTCATATAATAAATTTTACTATATACTATAAATTTTATTTATACTATATAATTAATACCCTTAAAGGGATTTTTAACAACTATCTTTTTAACAACCATCTTATTATGAAACCAAATAAATTTTATTTTCACTATATATTTGGTATAAAGGAAACAAAAGTTCTAATTAATGGCACACCCACAAAAACACCACCTGTGCGACCCCTATATATTTATTGCTTGAGAACTACTCCTGTTATACCTGAGGAAAGCATTGATGTATTGCTGAAACGCGTTGTATTATCTGAATAACAGGAGCATTCAGAAATATTTTAACAATAAAACAACTTTAACTTTTATGGAACCTGTGCATTGTCAGCGCTCGCCAGACCGATAATCCAATTACCTACTATATGATAGAAATTGTAGGAATTGTACACATTTCTTTACAAACACTCCACATTTTAGGAGGTCAAAAGTAATTGGACAAATAAACCAAACCCAAACAAAATATTTTTATTTTCAATATTTTGTTGCGAATCCTTTGGAGGCAATCACTGCCTTAAGTCTGGAACCCATGGACATCACCAAACGCTGGGTTTCCTCCTTCTTAATGCTTTGCCAGGCCTTTACAGCCGCAGCCTTCAGGTCTTGCTTGTTTGTGGGTCTTTCCGTCTTAAGTCTGGATTTGAGCAAGTGAAATGCATGCTCAATTGGGTTAAGATCTGGTGATTGACTTGGCCATTGCAGAATGTTCCACTTTTTTGCACTCATGAACTCCTGGGTAGCTTTGGCTGTATGCTTGGGGTCATTGTCCATCTGTACTATGAAGCGCCGTCCGATCAACTTTGCGGCATTTGGCTGAATCTGGGCTGAAAGTATATCCCGGTACACTTCAGAATTCATCTGGCTACTCTTGTCTGCTGTTATGTCATCAATAAACACAAGTGACCCAGTGCCATTGAAAGCCATGCATGCCCATGCCATCACGTTGCCTCCACCATGTTTTACAGAGGATGTGGTGTGTCTTGGATCATGTGCCGTTCCCTTTCTTCTCCAAACTTTTTTCTTCCCATCATTCTGGTACAGGTTGATCTTTGTCTCATCTGTCCATAGAATACTTTTCCAGAACTGAGCTGGCTTCATGAGGTGTTTTTCAGCAAATTTAACTCTGGCCTGTCTATTTTTGGAATTGATGAATGGTTTGCATCTAGATGTGAACCCTTTGTATTTACTTTCATGGAGTCTTCTCTTTACTGTTGACTTAGAGACAGATACACCTACTTCACTGAGAGTGTTCTGGACTTCAGTTGATGTTGTGAACGGGTTCTTCTTCACCAAAGAAAGTATGCGGCGATCATCCACCACTGTTGTCATCCGTGGACGTCCAGGCCTTTTTGAGTTCCCAAGCTCACCAGTCAATTCCTTTTTTCTCAGAATGTACCCGACTGTTGATTTTGCTACTCCAAGCATGTCTGCTATCTCTCTGATGGATTTTTTCTTTTTTTTCAGCCTCAGGATGTTCTGCTTCACCTCAATTGAGAGTTCCTTAGACTGCATGTTGTCTGGTCACAGCAATAGCTTTCAAATGCAAAACCACACACCTGTAATCAACCCCAGACCTTTTAACTATTTCATTGATTACAGGTTAACGAGGGAGACGCCTTCAGAGTTAATTGCAGCCCTTAGAGTCCCTTGTCCAATTACTTTTGGTCCCTTGAAAAAGGAGGAGGCTATGCATTACAGAGCTATGATTCCTAAACCCTTTCTCCGATATGGATGTGAAAACTCTCATATTGCAGCTGGGAGTGTGCACTTTCAGCCCATATTATATATATATAATTGTATTTCTGAACATGTTTTTGTAAACACCTAAAATAACAAAACTTGTGTCACTGTCCAAATATTTCTGGACCTAACTGTAAATGTGAAGAAAAACCTTTTCTTCGTCAGTTGAAAGATTATTGCAACTCTGGTTTCTGAAACTGGGAAAATCATTTTCTGTTCTTTTTGGGTCTGAATGTTAAATTGTTTTGTGTGCGGAGCTTAGTTGAATTCGCCTTTGAGGCTATTTTATTTCCAAGAGATAGAGGAAATGGATTTGATGTTTAATACGTTAATCATCTTTTGTGCATAGGAACAGGTTCAAGTTACTTTCTGATTCAGGTTGAATATCAAACTGAGTTTATTATATAAATCTCAAATCAATTTTTAGCTCAGGATTCCAAACTCCATTTACGCTTTAGCTTTATTAATCCATTAACTTAAACATATTGTAATTAAAAGTTGTATATGTTTTAAATACCCATAATGCATTAATAACAGGGCTGACTGGACCCAGATTGTAAAAGTCCAGATCCACGCATTATTAAAGAAGTACAAGTGCCGGACATGATCTGGACTCGGCACTGGAGAAACTAAAGGAAAAATAAAGAGAACAAGAATGAAGCGAGCGTTTCATACTTACGGAGACTCTGTGTCATGGTGGCAAACTGCTTCTGGGTCACGCATTCACTTCCTGTACTGCGCAATAGGCTCATCACATACACACAGCTTTCCATGCTTTCCACGCCCACCGACCGTCCTGTCATCTGTGATAGGTTGCAGTCAGACACGCCCCCAGCCTGTGACAGTGACTGCCTTCAGTCACTGCTCATCGCAGCTCAGTCATTGTCTGCACTCACAGCAAGCGTTTTTGTTTTATGGCTACTCACTGTGAGATGTAGCAGAGCTGGACGCGGCGTGGGACCTCGTGTGGATTATGCCGGACCTGGAGGGGTGTGATTTTGTATTTTATTCAAAATAAAGGATTTTCCTCTGTATTTGTACTTATTTACTTTCATTTACAGGTTAGGGATGCAGGTATCTCATAGACTCCTGTGCCATCATAACCTAGGGTTTAGTAGCAGCTGTGCGCTGTTAATAACCTCTGTTATTACACCAATTGCCACCGCACCAGGACAACAGGAAGAGCTGGTAAATTATAGGGTTTGCCACATTTAATGGATGTGGCAATACAGGGCAGCTGCGGGCTGTGAATACCAGCCCCCAGCTGGCTTTATCTTGGCTGGGTATCAAAATTGGGTGGACCGCACGTCATTTTTTTAAAAAAATATTTATTTAAACAAAAATAAATCCGTATGAGGTTTCTCTTAGGCCAGAGTCACAATTGAGAGGGACTCGGGCGAGTCTCGCATCGCCTCACCCGGCACAGCCACACACCCTTCTGACAGGAGTGGGTCGGCCGCATGTGTTTCTATGTACCTGCATGCTCATCTCATGTTCTACATCTGCAGCAATTAAAGCAGTAATTTTATCAAAACTGCAGCAAGCAGCTCTGTGACACATATCCGGAATCAGGAGCTGTGTCACTGCATCATGCTTCTGTTAAATGGGACAGCAAAAACCTGCTGAGAGATTCCTTTAATATTCTGACAGGATTAAAAACCCGCTAGCTGGTGCTCGGTGGTAAAAGGCCACAGCACTGCTACATGAAGAACCTACACTCTGCTAGCAACATTTTCATGTTAGTGGGACGCCCTGGCAAAACCAGGTAGTCACAGATGACTGTACCCCCACCACGGGTACAGGAATTGCCTCCTCCTTGGGATTTAACACCACATCCCACACACAGGAATTCTAGCCACAAAGCCTAGTCGAGCCTAGTCGCCACCCCATGACAGCCAGGACACACCAGTGGGCGGGACCAGGTGGATAAGAACGCCCACCTAGGGGTCTTGAGGTGACAAGGGGTGGGAACCAGTCAGGTTTTAGTTAAGGGAGTGAAATGAGTTGAGTTTGGTTGGAGTTGAGGAGCTGAAGTGCAGTGTGGTCAGGGTTGGAGCCCTTGGACCACGGGAGAATCGACTAGGTGGCAGATGGCAGTGTAGGGCCACAGGCGATGGAGATCCGGTCGCGGGAGACCTGAAGTGGACCGGTGCAGGGTTGTAGCCCGCCAATACCGACAATGGGAATCCGGTCTGGAGGCCGTGCACAGGCGGGGAACCTGGACACTAGGAAGAGGCAAGATACAGGCCCCTTATTAATTGACCAGTGGGACAAGGTACCAGGCCTTGTTTCCGAAGTAAGAAGCCCAGAGAGAGCAAACTGGCAGCCCAACGCGGGGGATAGGGTGTCCGCCAAGAACCCATTAAAATCCCACGGGTCACAGTTTGCGGGCAACAGCTCCCTCTGTGGACAAAGCTGCAGGGGAGCGGATTTCTCCCATTCCAGCGGGTTTAATCACCACACAGCAAGACACAAGTGCAGGAGAAAGGGTCCCTATCTTGCTAACCCGTGTGCGGGACCAGCACACCTCTCCAATGGCAACTGGCATCTGGCCTTGGTTTACAGTACAGACTCTGTGTGGATTATTTCTAATCGTGAGTACACCGGTGTCACCCGGTCCAACCTGCCGACGGTGTCCCAGCACTGCTCCCTACCTACACCTGGGCCCCAGGACTACACCTCCCCTACCATTGGAGGGGATACCACCTTGTTGCCCAAAACCATCGGTCCCGGACACTTGCCCCAAAAGGCAGCGGCGGTGCCCCCATCCCATCACCGCAACCCATGGGTGGCGTCACAGACAAAAACTAACTCCCCTGTAAATATCCCATTTTTTCACTGTTGCGAGAATGGGCGGTTGCACGAGCCCCGGGTCCGGTCACCACTCGAACCCCAGACACAATCCCGGATCCAAGTGCCCTCGAGCAGCCCCTTTACCGCAGTGGAGGCAGCACCCGTCCGCGACATTAACACATACTTATAACAATCAACATCAGTTATACTGTATGTTCTGTATAAAACATCTTTCCCAGTACAGACAAACAACATTTAGCATAAAACAATGTAGAGACATCACCACCTCTACAAATTTCTAGCCTTAGGGCGGCGTTATGCGCAATAATTTATCGTGCGTTCGCATAAGCGATTGTACCCGCCCCCGTCATTTGTGCATCACGGGCAATTCATTGCCCGTGTCGCACAAAGTCGTTAAACCCCCGTCTGTAAAAACATTAAAATTAATACATCTAGTTATCAAACATTTTATAGTAGGACATATATGTTCATAGTTCTGTTTATGTTGGAGGTCATAGTTTATTGATAAAGTTCTTATAAGGACTAAATATTAAAATATCCATATTGAATATACATAAGTGCTGACATGGAAGGATATATATATATCTAGAAGCTTCTAGAGATTACACCATGTGACATGCGTCCAGCAGTAATTTCCCTATATGATTTGAACAGTTGTCATATAACACACGATAGAGGGGGCTATTGCTGCTCCTGCACGTCGTCAGTGGTCCCAGAATGCTTACAGGCTGCAAGATGAACATATGCTGAGAGGCTACGGTATATCACCCCTGCCTTGCCATTCAGAATCCAAGGAGAGATGGATGAAGATTTTCTATTGATCAGTATGGACTAATTGAACTCTTTTCCGTAAGTTAATGAAGTATATTATTTTTCCTTTCTGTAACTGAACCCTGGCAACCATTTTAAATAGATAAAATACATTTATTTTTTACATTTTTGAAGTTCTTTCTTTCATGCGCTTTTACGTATTTGAAGAAAAATATATTTAAGAGTATATTTTTAACATTTTGGCGAGCTCAGTCATTCGTGTTTTTTCATTTTTGTACTTCTTCCTTCACTTTGCATAAGGGGGGACAGACAGAGACATATGCCTCCTGCAAAGTGACAGGGAATCGACAATTTATAAAAATCACGCAGAACCTAGGAAATATGTATAAGTCAAGTTGCATGAATGTTTTTTTAAATGAACTTTAAAGACTTTATAAAGCCACAGAAGTTAATTTTTGACGTATTTTTGAGCAAGAAAGATAAAGTCAGTCCATAAGAAGTATTGGACGTGCTGGACAAGGTGAATCAAGTCTTAGAGGATCATCTATCTGATCATTTCAGGTAAGAAAATGGATTTTATCTCTTCATATGTTAAGCAAAGTAAAATTCAGTTCACTTATTCAGATATTTCTAATGTGGAAGAGCTTTGGTTACGCTTTTATGAGGAGTGTGAACTTGAGAATTCACGTATAGAATGTGCAAGGTCTTTTAATAGAGAGAAACAGAAAATCAGAAATGTGTGTCATTTAGTCTATGAATTTCACAAGTTAATCGTAGAAAAATGTAAAAATGGTGGAAATAGACAACCTGAATTGTCAGGAAAGTCAGTGATAGAGAAATCCAAAGACTGCTTAGAACCTGGAATGTCAGTCAGTGATATTGTGAATTCTGACTGTAATGTTGCAAATGAAAAGTCAGATTTAGACTGTAATTTTGCAAATCAGAATCTTGATAATAGCGGCAGACATGTGCTGTGTATTCAAGGTGACTTTCAGGATACTGGGAAAGAAGCAGGAAATGACGTAGAAAAGCCAGAAGGGGGAGGAGCCAGAGTGGGAGACGTGCAGAGAGAAAATGGTGACGATCAGTTTCTAAAAATAGAACAGACTAAGTTAGGAATTAAACTTAGAAAGAATCTATTGGACATATGCAAATTAATTCCCGCATATAATCCTAAAATACATGTTTGCAGAAATTCAGAGATATTTGAAAGCTCCGTTGAGAAATTAAATTTAACCAATAGTGAGAAGACTCAGGTATTTGATATGTGGATACCTCAGCATTTCTTTAGACAATTGGCATTAAAAAGTCTTCTGACAATGAGACATTTGATTGTTCAAATGATAACGATATCATAAGGCTGAAAAATCTCATTTTCTGTGCAAGGAATGAAGCGAATCCAGATTATGAGATATTAAAGGAATTACAAATTGAACAGAATGAAAGTACGTTCTCATTTATGTCCGTTTTTGAACGTTTATATAGGGCGGTCATTCCAAATGTCAGATTAAAATCTTTAATTTCCACATTCATAAGGAAATTTAATTTCCTTGACGATACAACCTGTACGGTGGCATTAAGTAAAAAGTCCCTATTCGAATGTACGACATTTATCGATTTTGTTAGAAATCACCAAAGTCAATCAAAACAGAAATTAATTAATTCTGAAAAACCAACACGAAAAAGGGAGAGATTCTGTGAAAAGCCAACAGTGTCTCCCAGATCCAGATATTTTTGTGACAGGATGTATGAAATTCGCAGGAAATTGCATATGTGTTACAAAGCATACAATCCATCCCAATTATTGTCATCTAAAAATCTTTTTCCACAGGAAAAACCTTTGTTTCCCTTGTCTTCAGTGAAGGGATTGGTCACAGGGTCAGATATTGATGATCCCAGACAAATGATGAGTAAAAGCTTTGAAAGACAGAAACAGGTGTCTTGTGCAGATTCTCTCCCCGGGTTAGAATTTGACAACCAGCAACAGCTGGGTGGTCTTTCATAGAGAGACATTCTTTCTCATTTAAGAAAAAAACTTGAGTTACAAAATAATTTCAGAGATTCCTACAAGTTGAAAATGAATCTAATAGATCGAATCTTTGAAGAAAAATTTAGGTTTGGTCTTCAGCTAAATAAAGTGGATTTCTGGGTAAATTAATTTTATTATTTGATAAATATGATTATTCATATACAGTGAATCTATACATATATATATATATATATATATATATATATATATATATATATATTAAAAGTAGTGATAGTAAATCAAGGTCATATTTTCATTTAGTTAACTGATAGTTTAATGTTATAAATTAATAATTTGATCTCTGTATATGAATAATAATATTTAAAATGTAATAATAAGAGAAAGTAACTGATTCTAAGTGTTTCATTTTTTATTAATAAATATGATAATAATTTTATTCTTTTATTTCCCTCAGAATTTATCAGTAAAGCAGATTAATGAAGTATTAACTTTTTATTTCTACATTTGTTCTTGTCCTCAATCAGGTAACATATATCTTATTGTGTAAGGTTAATCGTGAAAGCATGATTAATAATAATTATTATTTTCTCAGGTACCAATTGCCAGAGAACCATTAGTTTAACGTTTCTTTTATGAATATATATCTTCCTTAGAGTTATTAGAAATGAAACAAGGTTTTGAAGTGGAGTAATTAAAACTGCTTGCTGTTTTGGAATGGTGTTCTTTGCACGTGACCAGAGCATGTGACACTTGAATTATTAAAGCTAATAATAATAAATGTCTGTCCTATGGTCAAATGTACAGTATGTGACTATCAAAGGTACCTATTTCTCATGAGTATATGTAATAAATTATTCGTGTACTTCAAGAAGTTTTGAGATGCGCATAGAGAAATTGAAAATCAAAAACAGGGATTTGTGTCTGTCAATGTTTCTACGTGGATATATGTTAAAGAACCATGACAGTCTTGTGTGCATAGATGTGTCTATGTATGATTGATTGTCTGAGCAGCTGCCGATGTCAAGTACTTGGATAAGAGGTCTTTGAAGCTTCCAATAGGAAAAAAAAAAAAGGGAATTTTTGTTTTAACTTCGAGGTTATAATATGTATGTATATTATTAGAATAAATAAGTTATAGTACATAAGTATAAATAATGAAGGAATTTATACCGAATATATCTTTTTCTTAGACATATTTCTTTAGTATAGAGATGTTAGGATCTTTATTAAAGGTTTATTCCGAAGAATTACATTCTAGAATAAGGTTTTAACGTTTTGATTTTTATACAGGTATGTGTTAGTTACTCTTTTTACTGATACACAGATTGGTAATCATTTTTCTTTTTAAACATGAAAGTGATATTTATAATATGGTCTTGAAGATATACAACATACATTTTAATTTAATTTAATCTTGACATATTAATTTTTATAACATCATATTTGATGACATTAAAAGGAAAAGGTTTGGTCTCAATCACACATTTATATTTGATAAATATATGTGTTTACAGGATACTTTAATAATTAATATTTCAAGTACAAAGGAAGAATTGGGAATAAAAAAAAATATATTTGAAGTATATCATAATGCATTTATATACTAAGAGAAGAGTATTATTTGCAAAGTTACATGACTTAATTATTTTTATAGGTTACTGATATGATAGGTATGGAAATCCTATAAGATACTGGTAATATTAAGGTTATGTATTATTAAAGACATAATTGTTATATACATAGAAGGCCTTATTTTTATTTAAATTTTTATTCCGATTTTCATTTTTCCTTTTATTCCTATTTTTTTTATATTAATTATTTTTATTTAATATTCAAATTTTTAATCAAAATTTTAATTCTACAATTTTTTATTTTTCCTTCAAATTTTTAAATATCTCAATTGAGAAAACACTTCAATATTTAGTTAAGTAATATCTAATATAAGAATATTACTTTATTAAATATGAATCATATTAAAAGGGAAAGTTCCACTTTTTGGAAGGAAGGAACACTTCATTCTTCAATGTATTCAATTATTTACTTCCTAGTAATACATTATTTTTATATTATTGATGTTAACACAATAAGGATGAAATATTACTTATAGTTACACATTTTCTTATATAGTAGGTTATTTAATAAATAATAGACAGATCAAATAAATTAAATTAGAGTAATAAAGATGGAAGATCGAGGTACATCTAGGCTTACCTTCCTATATTTAAAAATAATATTTATATTATATTTTCAATCAATAATAATTTATAATGGGTATTATTGTGTTTTGATGGAATCATCCAGTCTTTCCTAAAAAGTTATTTGCTTTGGTTTATAATTTCACAAATGATCTAACTAAATAAGCTACATTGTTGCCTTTCATATTTATAATATGATACATGTTATAGGTACACATTATATTATTTCATATTTTATATTACATTTTGGTTACATTAAACCCATTGCCACCTATGGGTTTGGAAGGGTAATACACCAATGACAAAAAAGGTTATTACATGAGAATACTATTGTCTATACCATTATGCAGTATTTTATCATTCTAAGTATCAATTATATTAATACTTCTACGATAATAATAATGACATGGTATTATAGTATTAGAGTTATGATACGCTGTGACATTTATTAGTGATAGTTATTGCCATATTTGGTATCTAGATTAGGGAATGAATCAGTCTTCAATCAAGATTACAGAAGATATAAAGACTTTATAATTTTTCTAAAGTTAAAAGGGATTCTGCAAAAAGGTCCAAAAGGTAACGTCTCAAATAAGACTGTGTTACATACAAAATACTTACCGCGTTGGCACCTCAGAAACACAGTGATCCTATGGTTCCAGGATGGACAATGACACATGGTCTGTGCCTTAAGACCTCACTACAGTTACTAAGAAAAGCTATGACGTGTTAAAGTTAACCCCTGTCGTGCTGACCAAGAACGTCTTAACATCTGTTCCAGGATTTGGCAACAGGCAGCATGGAGGATAAAGGTGACTAATGTAAATTACACTGCACAGACATCAAAGACTTATGCTATTCTTCTACACTCATGAACTGTGGTTTATCAACATTGGTTATGGACTTTGTAATAAAGAATAAAGTTTATGGACTTGATCTAACGATGATAAACGCAATACGGGACTGTAATAAATTGGTAACCATTCATCTTTTATCAAAGGATTTATTTCTAAGAGACTGTGTTTATGCCGGATTACATCGGAGATAAGAAGACATCAACCCAGAGGACATCATATGGTGACCGGATTTGTTTTGCATTTCTTTTTAGGTCTAGCGAAGTATAATTATATATTTTTATATGATTAATCAGTCACGGCCTACCATAACATGAATCCACATTATTATATTATTGAACTTACAACATGATTAATGCAAATTGATTATTATTCATCATTATTATTGATATTAATCCATTATCGCCAAATAAGGAAAGAAGATTTGTTATTTTAATGATGTATTAATTAATTTTCGGGGTTAATTCACCCGCTTCAAGGGGGAATTGTAAAAACATTAAAATTAATACATCTAGTTATCAAACATTTTATAGTAGGACATATATGTTCACAGTTCTGTTTATGTTGGAGGGCATAGTTTATTGATAAAGTTCTTATAAGGAATAAATATTAAAATATCCATATTGAATATACATAAGTGCTGACATGGAAGGATATATATATATCTAGAAGCTTCTAGAGATTACACCATGTGACATGCATCCAGCAGTAATTTCCCTATATGGTTTGAACAGTTGTCATATAACACACGATGGAGGGGGCTATTGCTGCTCCTGCACATCGTCAGTGGTCCCAGAATGCTTACAGGCTGCAAGATGAACACATGCTGAGAGGCTACGGTATATCACCCCTGCCTTGCCATTCAGAATCCAAGGAGAGATGGATGAAGATTCTCTATTGATCAGTATGGACTAATTGAACTCTTTTCCATAAGCTAATGAAGTATATTATTTTTCCTTTCTGTAACTGAACCCTGGCAACCATTTTAAATAGATAAAATACATTTATTTTTTACATTTTTGAAGTTCTTTCTTTCATGCGCTTTTACGTATTTGAAGAAAAATATATTTAAGAGTATATTTTTAACACCGTCACACGTACTTACCTCCCTAATGACGTCGCTGTGGGCGGCGAACATCCTCTTCCTGAAGGGGGAGGGACGTTCGGCATCACAGCGACGTCCCACAGCAGCCGCCCAATAGAAGCAGAGGGGCGGAGATGAGCGGGACGTAACATCCCGCCCACCTCCTTACTTCGTCATTGCCGGCGAGACGCAGGTAAGTTGTTGGTCGTCGTTCCCGAGGTGTCACACGTAGCGATGTGTGCTGCCACGGGAATGACGAACAACTGGCGCGCAGGAGGAACAACATTATGGAAATGAATGATGTGTCAACGAGCAATGATAAGGTAAGTATTTTTGCTCGTTAACAGTCATTCAGAGGTCTCACACGGTACAACATCTCTAACGATGCCGGATGTGCGTCACGAATTCCGTGACCCCGACGACATATCGCACGATATATCGTACCGTGTAACGCCGCCCTTACTTTCATGTTCTGAGTCAAAAAATATTTTATGAAATTCCCTTTGGGCAAAATTTTGGAAACAGTTCTTGAGTGGTTGACGGGAACACGAAATGGAGGCTATGTCAGGGCAGGTAACAGAACTGAGACTCGGGAAAAATATGCTTCAGTAAGCCATTGACTCTTATTGTGCTTGGTACTTGAGTTGAGTATTTACGAGCGTCCGACATGCTCGATTCAAGTATCGAGCACCCGAGCACTTTTGTGCTCGCTAATCACCATTAATGATATAACTTTCATTACAAAATCTTCACTTTGATTCAAATTAGTACATACAAAAATAAGAACACTAAACATCAAAAACAACTACGACAGCATTTTGTATAATCAGTATGATTTTTAAGTATGGCACCGAGTCTGGAATGAACAAGTTGGTGATATATTGCAACATCTATCTTTTTCCATTGTTCAAGAATGACCTCTTTTAGAGCCTGGAAGCTGCATGAAGAGTGATGACAACTTGTCTTTTCAGAATCCCTCATAGGTGATTCGGTTGGGTTCAGATCAGGAGACATACTCTCACAGGTGGGATTAAAATTTTTAACAACAGGTTCTCTGTAAACTACCCATTTGAAAACCCCACCCATTCTGTAACCACACCCATTTTGTTACCACACCCATTTTAACGCACTTTCCTCAATCAAAAAATACAAGTAATTTAAAGTAAAATCTCTTTCCCCTTCTTACCCTTCTATAATTTTACTCTCTTGTCCAGTACCAGTTGTTCCAGTCCCTGTCAGTCATATTATATTAAACGGTTTTTCTACAAATTTTAAAAATTATTACTAAAGGAACCCTGCTAATATTGGAACGGACGACCTTCCCCCTACAGATCCCATCCCATGTGGTCTTTTCCCTTGCATATTCCATCCCATTATGACCTCTTTCCCCTACATATCCCATCCCATTATGGTCTCTTTCCCCTGCAGATCCCATCCAATTATGGCCTCTTTTCCCTGCAGATCCCATCCCATTATGGCCTCTTTCCCATGCAGATCACTACAGATCCCATCCCATTATGACCTCTTTCCCTTGCAGATCCCATCTCATTATGGCCTCTTTGCCCTGCAGAACCCATCCCATTATGGCCTTTTTCCCCTGCAGATCCCATAATGGCTTCTTTCCCCTGCAGATGCCATCATGGCTTCTTTCTCCTGCAGATCCCATCATGGCCTCTTTCTTCTGCAGATCTCATCCCATATGCTCCTGTTCATCTGCAGATCCTGTTCCATATGGCTCCTTTTCCCATATAGTTCCCATCTTATGCGGCCTCCTATCCCCTCCAGATCTCTTCCCATGTGGCTCCTTTTCCCATTTAGTTCCCATCTTATGCGGCTCCTCTCCCCTGCAGATCTCATCCCATGTGGCTCCTTTTCCTATATAGTTCCCATCTTATGCAGCTCCTATCCCCTGCAGACTCTTGTCTCCCTGCATCTTTGTCTCACTGAGCGCTTACCTGCTCCAAGCACCGGCGGTCTCTCCTCTGTCTTCTGTCTTCCTCTGTGGCACTGTGCAGACACACTGATGCTGGCAGGCGGCAGCAGGATAAGCAACCTCACCACGCTGCCGTGATCTCTGCAGCGAAAGCGCGTCGCTGCACGCCAGGTCAGGGAGCAGACAGACTCCACTGAACCCGGAAGTGTGGTGCATATGGAGGTACGGGGAGTCGTTTGTGCTAGTGTCTTAAAGACACTAACACAAGTGAATACAGAGAACCGGATCGCCGGAGCCGTTTCTTGCCGGTTCGGGGAACCAACTGCTATTTTAACAACCGGTTTGCCCGAACTGGACAGAACCGACTGAATCCCACCCCTGCATACTCTTCATCCAGCATCCAGGGTCTACCATGGATCCTTCTTGAAAAATGGGAAAAAAATAGATGTTGCAATATAGTATGTTGCCAATTTGTTCATTCCATGCCTAAAACACTTGGTGGTGTCTTTAAAAATGATGTCAATCATCATATATAATACTAGATATGGGGGTAATTCATTTTTGCATCAGCTAATTTGAGTAAAACTAAAGATTTTGTAATAAAATGTATATTTTTCATCTTACTTTCATGTTATAAGGTTCTTGTAACACCTGCCTGGATAAACAGACTCAGGAGGTAGGATGTAATGGACAGACTAAAGGGAAGCCCCTCACCAAGCAGGACCCCAGAACCCTGAAACCCTTTAACCCCTATACAGGGATTTGGAATTACACAAGGCCCTGGAGATCTCTACCCGTGGAAGGCTGCAGTCCGATGAGAGTAGTCGTGAGGCAAGGTCAAACCAGGAACAGCAGAACAGGGACAGAATCGGCAGGCAAAGGCGTAAACAGAAAACGTAGCAGTGGTCAGATCCGGGTCGGGCAGCGAGGTACAAAACAGCAGGCAGAAGGGTAGTCAACAACAAGCAAGTCAGCGCACAGGAATCACAAAACAAACAGCACATGAGCCAGAATCAGAACTATCTCTGGCAGAGGCCAGCAGACAGGAGGGGGAATAAGAAGGGTGTGGTGTCTTCCCATTAGCTGTAGCTGAATGATGGTACTTCAGCTGAGAGACACCCGCCACCTACAGTCAGCCAGCGGTACTGCAGATCCCAAGATAACCCAGCCCAGTGGATGATTGGAGCCTGCGCCCACCGGTGCTGCTGGCATCGACTCCTCTCCCATCACCAGCACCATCCACGGCAGGAACACGGCGTCGCCTGGAGATCGGAGCAGAAGTCGCTGGAGCAGACTCCGGCAGTGACGTAACAGTTCTATGAAACTCAGTATTGTCAGTTTAAGGCTATGTGTGCACTAGAAATGTCCTTTTTCTCAAGAAACTTTCTTGAGAGACATTCTGGGAGTTGAAGATTCCCGCACCTGCGGGAAAAAAACGCAACAAATCTGCAGTAAAAACGCATGCGTTTTTACCATGGATTAGCCGCGATTTTACTGCAATTTCACCGCGGATTTTCCGCAGGTTGTTCCTGACACATGCAAGTATAGAAATTCCGGCGGTATTCCGCAGGTAATAATGAACATGCTCATTTTCTCAAGAAAGTTTCTTGAGAAAAATCCGCAGCGTGCGCACAGCTATTTTTTTTAACACATAGGTTTTGCTGGGAAATGTCTGCAGAAAGATTTCTAATCTTTCTCAAGAAATTTCCGCGGCAAATCCGCGGGTAAATCCGCGGGTAAAACGGTCTAGTGCGCACATAGCCTTAGGAATTGTTCCAGCATTCAGTGAGATATTGATCAAGATCTTACTTTTGAAAGCGGGTGTACTCACCTTTGTTGAGCACGGTATATGATCATCACATCACCAGACCAGATATTTTTCTTGAGAAAGTAAACAATACTTCCCATTCAATGACTGCAAGTGGAGATCTTGAAAAAAGGAAACTGATTCACACGGCATATTAAAAAAATATTTGTGGAAATTTCAGTACTTCTTTAATTTGTTGGATGTAGTAAGAATAGACAAATTGTAAATGGACCTATATAATTATAAATTAGCAGCTATAGTACATTATGCGCCTGGTTACACTCAGTGTGTGGAAACAGGATCTATTCAATAATGAACATGTCCTAATGTTCTCTGAATTAATTATTTCCATCTCACGTATTATAAGCAGAATTGACAGATTAAATCTTCTATGCAAACATCATTTGTCAATCTCGGATCAGAAATCCAGGTGTAATTAAGTACATGTATCTTGCCTTATTGTCAAGTTTACTAGCAAACGAAGAGTTAAGAGAAGTCTATTACTGCATTTTGTCACTTTGTCAACGATCTAATGACCATCAATAATAGTTGAATAAGAATTGATGGTGAGAGAGATTTAATTAACCCTTGTGTCAGCAGCTCGCATTGCTGCCTGTTTGTGTGTTAATGGAGCGACTCTGCAAAACGTCTCTTGAGCATAAGCTGTCTCAGCCAGCGGCAAGACAAAAAAACTGTTTAATTCATCAGAAAGCCCTTCTGGTGCCATTCAAATAACTTCATGTGAAAGCAACCAAATCTCTGGTCCAAAGCTATCACACACCAAATCAAGCAGCAACAAGATTTATATGTTGTGTCACTCTATAATTTAACGTGGTACGCAAGGGTCCATTTGTGAATTATCCACAGTTTATCCATAAAATACTCTCTCAAATGAAGTCAGGACAATGGCTCCGTTTTAGGATTGTAGGATTTTTTTGGATACAGAAAACGAGAAACTAAAAAATTGCTGCTTATTGTGCGTTCTCAGCAGAAAAGAAAAGAAACCGGAGAATAAAAGAAATTAATTAATCACACTGTATGACATCAGCAAGCCCCCTAGATGTAATGAGACATTTCATAGCTAATGTGCCCTGCTAGGCAGATTGCTTACAACTAGTTCATAAAAGCGAGTGTTCACGTTTCCCTGGAAGCCTACAAAATGCTTAAGTCCTGACCATGGAGTGTTTCACTGGTACTCAAACTTTACCAACAGCCAGGCCATGAATATGCAGCCTGACAGCAAGCAGAAAACACCTGGCAAGGCAATCTGATATACCAATCCTTAACCGTTAAAGATCTTTAACTTCCTAGGACTCGCGGATTCATGTCTCTTTTTATTGTTCCATTACAAAACCCATAACTTTGTATCTGACAACAGAGCCATGTAAGGACAAGTTTTTGTGCAAGATGACCTGTAATTTTTGGACTGTAACTTTTTGTAAGACAGACGTAGAGGCCTTTATGAGTAACCGACATTGCAAATTCGATTTATTAGCAGTATTTTCTGCTGATTTGCAATGAAGCATTTCAAACAAGAACAATTTAAACACCTCAATACAATTCATATAACAAATAAAGTCTCCAAATTACACAAAATGTCACTTTTACTGCCAACTGCAGTCTCAATCCCTTCCTGACAAATATATTTTTTTACTCAGTAAACTCCTTGGATAGTTTGACCTGCTACAAACATCATATATAACCAGACACCAGCTTCTGGTATAATGCCTGAGTAATCTTAGCTCATTTCTCATGAGCAATGCACTCACTAATATTCATGGTTTTGTGCTCTATAATATCCTTCTTCATATACCATCAAAGAATTTCTATGGGGCTCAAGTTGTGTGACTGATGGAATCTCCAAAATGCTCCATGACGTCTTTTGAAACCAAACCGTTGAGGTATGCTTGGTGATCATAGTCCTGTTTGAAGGTCCAATTACGCACATGCTTCAGCTTCTTCACAGAAGGCATGACATTTATTTCTAATATTTTCTAATACTTGATTCAATACAATCTTGTCCTCTACACACTGCAAGTTTTCAGGAACACCATTTTACTGGATTATTTTAAGAGCCAAGAAGGGGTAAAAAAAATATACACACCTTGCCTTCCCCCGTCCTGCTGTGGATAAAGGCCCAGTTTTTTGCTGGTCCCCACTTTCAAAACCAATCAGGGGGCTGCAACAACAGGATAAGTGGAGGCCAAGTAAGTTAATGTATACTATATATATATATATATATATATATATAGTAAAATAAGTATTGAAGCACCTGGTTGTGGCCGGTTTATGGGGAAATTATGTTCTTTCCACTTAGGGATTATGGCTACAACAGTGATGTTACACTTGCCGGGTATGACAAGCGTGGCGGGGGTGATTTAGACCTACGTGCGTCTGATGCGCAACAAAAACACAGCAAACAAAGAGGACACCAGAGACACAGTCACAGCGAAGGGATCCTGGAACTAATGAGAGGGGTAGGTGGGGTACCTCCTATCCTCACCTGCAGCTGTCCCTACTCTGCTAGCCAGTCCCTATACAGTCTCTGCAACTGTCGCCAAGCAGCAACCTGAGACCCTGATGAGACCTTACAGATGCCCTGGCTAGTGAGGGGAAGGTAAGCTTCACTAGACACACCGCTGGGCTGACAAGACACAAAGTAAGGTAAGACAAACAGGGGGGAATAGCAACAAAAAAAGGATAAATCCTCAGAACAAGAAAACTTCACAGCAGAACCTTCCTCCAAGGTGGCCAGAGAACAGTAAGTTTGTACCTTCAGCAATGATTGCTGGGAACCACCTCTATTTATACCTGAATGGGCGAGGCTGCACAGCAGCTGCAGCTGAAACACTCAGCTAGGAACTACTGGAAAAGCCGCTAGCAACAAAGAGGACATTAACCATTTCAGTAGCAAGTGAAATCTGGAGAGAAATTACTGTCGATGGAAATATACTTACTTAGAACATTGGTGACATGTTCAATACTTATTTAACTTGCTGTGTGTGTATGTGTATATATATATTTTTTTTTTATAAATGTATATATATATATATATATATATATATATATATATATATATATACACTTTATTGTATGTTTGCATGTACTACATACAGTACATTAGAAAACCATGAATTTTGAAATCTTGGAATAAAAATTGGATAAAATAAAATAAAACCATGACTAAGAAATAGCTAAAACGCATAGTTTTTTTCATTCTTGTGGTGTTATTTTATACTCTTGTAGTAGAGCACCTTTAGCTGTTATGACCTGCTGCAAATGTGAACTATGGCAACACATCAACTTCTTGCAGCATTTCTAAAGAATAATAAGCCATAACATTTTTGGGTGGAAAAGAAAGTGTTCGAAAGGGTGAAATGTGGGGAAAAGTTGAAAAATTCAAGGGGGCCGAATACTTTTGCAAGGCACTGTATATATATATATATATATGTATATATATATATATATATATACTAGAAGGTGGCCCGATTCTAACGCATCGGATATTCTAGAATTTATTGTGTAGTTAATGTATGATTTTTGTTATATATATAGATATTGTTGTGTGTAGTTGCCAAATGTTTGTGTAGGGCGCTGTAAATGTTCTGGGTGTTGTCTGGGTGTGGGGGTGTGTGAGAGTGGTGTTGTTTGTGTGTTGCGTTGTTTGTGGAGCGCTGTGTGTCTGCAGTGTTGTCTGTGTGTGATTGTGTGTGTGTTTCGCGGTTTGTGTGGGTGTGGGGTGTGTGTGTGTGTTTTGGGGGGAGGTAGGTTTTGTGCAATGTGTGTGTGTTGCGCGGTATGTGCGTATATTTGTGTATGCGGCGTTGTCTGTGTGTGTGGGTGTCTGTGTAGGGCGGTGTTTGTGGTTCCCAGTGTGTGTGTGGTGTGTTGTGCGGTGCGCGTGTGGAGGTGTGTGTGTGTTTTGGGGGGAGGTGTGCACCCCCATCGTGCTCCATCCCCCATGCTGCTCACCCCCCATCATGCTCCTTCCCCCATGCTGCGCATCCCCCATTATACTCCATCCCCGATGCTGCGCACCGCCCATCGTGCTCCATCCCCAATGCTGCGCACCCCCCATCGTGCTCCATCCCCCATGCTGCGCACCCCCCATCGTGCTCCATCCCCCATGCTGCGCACCCCTCATCGTGCTCCATCCCCCATGCTGCGCACCACCCATCGTGCTCCATCCCCCATGCTGTGCACCCCCCATCGTGCTCCATTCCCCATGCTGCGCACCCCTCATCGTGCTCCATCCCCCATGCTGCGCACCCCCCATCGTGCTCTATCCCCCATGCTGCACACCCCCCATCGTGCTCCATCCCCTATGCTGCACACCCCGCATCGTGCTCCATCCCCCATGCTGCGCACCCCCATCGTGCTCCATCCCCCATGATATAATAGTTCTCCTATAATACTCAGAGAGGAGTATAATAGGAGGACTATAATAGAAGGAGTATTCCTGGGGAAAGAGGAGTATAATGGGAGGAGTAGTCCTGGGGAAAGAGGAGTATAATGGGAGGAGTAGGCCTTGGGTAAAGAGGAGTATAATGGGAGGAGTAGTCCTGGGTGTCATGATGTATTTTACCTTCTCACTGTATTTGCTGTAATACTATGTCAGGATGTGATGTCACTTTCCTTTGGTTGTACTTACTGAACACTTTGAAATGTCTTGGGATGTAAGTAACCATACCTTCCCCCCATCTCCTGTGTCTCTGGGCCCATAATGCAATTATCTCTTGTCCACACAGCCAGGGGAACTTCTCATTGTTTCGTAAGCAGTGGATGACGCCAACTACACAAACCTGTAGACATCTCGGAGCCAACCTTCTAGAATCTTCTAGTGGGCCCAACCATTGCATAGACCCCTACCCTTGAGGGGCGGGCCCACGAGCTCAAACAATTCACTCCTGTTTCTAAGTGCAGTTGGGAGTTGAGTTTTTGAAGAGGAAGGGAGCGAGATCTGAATCTGCGGACAGACCTCGCCGTCCAGTGGATTGTGTGGGACTCTGAAAAGGACTATTACGTTGTGATCTGGCACTTTGGATTATCGGGAGGTGCCCCCGAATCTGTTTTATTTGGACTTGTCGTGTGCTGTTCCTGTATTCCTGTTAGTAAACCTGTTGGATCATCCTCGGCCTGTTGTCTCTCTTTGCTCTGATGTACACCCCGTCACAAACTGGTGGCAGCGGCGGGATCAGAGCAGAAGAAATGGAGGACAACAGCCAATCGACGTCTGAAACCAGAACCTCAGGATACAGGAACTGGACCGTGGCGAGTCTACAAACAATGGCCCGTGAATTAGGTGTCGGCTACAAAGGACTCTCTAAGGAGCAACTAATTGAGGCATTGGAACACGCTTGCCTGCAAGATGGCACCGAGGAACAATTTCCACAGCAAGGGGAGCAAAGACGGGAGCCGGAGGTGAATACCCAAAAAAGTCAATGGGTTGTGTGGTACAAGGAAAAGATGGCACTGCTTGGAGATGAGGCCACCATAGAAGATAAGAGGGAGGCCATGCGTGGAGCTGAAGAGAAGGAGCGCAGGATGGAGGAGATGGCATTGCTGGATAAGCAGCTCGCTGTGGAAGCCGCGAGAGGTTCCAGACAGACTGTAACCCCAGCACCCATCATGAGGGAACTTCCCAGAGTGTCCCGCAAAGACTTCAAGCAGTTTAATGAGGCTGCTGGTGACATTGAGGGCTTCTTCCAGGACTTTGAGCATCAGTGTCGATTAATGGAAGTCCCAGAAAGGGAGCGCGTCCGGCATCTGGTTGGGCTCTTAGAGGGTGGAGCTGCTGCAGCCTATAGAGCTATGGACCCTCGGTGGAACTGTGAGTATGCGGATATTAAACAGACTATTCTAGAACATTATGCTGTAACGCCAGACACTTACAGGACTCAGTTCCGTACTCTAGCATGTGATGAGGAAGTGTCCTTCAAGATGTATGCCCACAAACTCAAACATCTGTGGCATCGTTGGTTGGAGGCAGAGGAGGCCTTAACCTTGGAGACCGTCCTCCAGGTCCTCCTAAAAGAGCAGTTTTACTTCAAGTGCCCCGCTGAGATCCGGGAATGGGTGCGTGAAAGGAGACCAGCCACTGTGGAGGAAGCTGCAGCTCTAGCTGATGAGGCTCTCACCATCAAGCCTCAGTGGAAAAAACTACTACCCAGTGAGAAAAAAAACACCAACCCCCCAACGCTGGTGGCCCCTGGTCCTTCTGGCCCCAATGTTCACCATCACCCTAGACCGTCAACTCATGGGGACCTTCGTGTGACTGTGCCTCGCATTACTCATGCTCCACCTTTGGGAATACGACGCGGAGGAAGAATCCCAGAGCGCAGATGTTATGGATGTGGGCAGCCTGGGCACATGCAATTCCAATGTCCAGGTGTTCGTAGACAAAACAGCTACAGACCGCCTTTGCCTGTTCATTACCTACAGACACCTTCACCAGGAGAAGAGCTGGATTCTGTGCCTGATGACTTGCCAAGTGACTCAGATATCCTGGCTCCCCTACCCGGAGTCTATGGGGTGCGAGCTCCAGCCACCTGTTCTTCTGATCTTCAGGACAAACATCTACAGGAGGTCGTGCTGGATGGCCAAAAAGTTGTTGGCTTCCGTGACACTGGGGCTTTCCTCACCATAGCCGATCCCCGAGTAATTCAACCACAAGCAATTCAAAAGGGACCAGGAATTGCCATTGAACTGGCAGGAGGTACCCAGAGATATATTCCAAGAGCGAGTGTGACCCTGGATTATGGCTTTGGGGCAAAACAATGTGTGGTCGGTGTGATGAGCGGCCTCCCTGCAGACGTTCTTCTAGGAAATGATGTGGGGAATCTTCATTGCCACTTTGTCGGTGCGGTAACCAGAAGTCAAGCCAAGAGAGCAGCCCATGTGGACGTGTACAACCCATCCATGGAACTGAGGCCACCAGAACTGCCATTACAGCCGGTGAGTGATTCTTCTTGTGGGGATAATATGAATGTTACTTGGGATAAAGTTCAGTTTAGACAAGAAGTAGAGACTGACCCCACCCTTGCTAGTTTTAGAACTCGGGCTGAAATAGGGCAGCTAGGGGAAAACGGAGAAAGAATTATCAGAGAAAATGGACTTCTGTATCGGGTTGCCAATGCCGACTCCCTAGATAAGCCCTGGACTTATAGCAAACAGCTGATTGTTCCTCAGAAGTACAGAATTCCCCTATTACACCTGGCTCATGACATTCCTACGGCTGGCCATCAAGGCAAAACCCGCACCGAGAGACGATTGACTCAAACTTTTTATTGGCCGGGGATTTCCCAAGCAGTGGCGCATTTCTGCCGAACTTGTGACATATGTCAGCGTAGAGGGCGACCCGGAGATCACCCAAAGGCACCCCTGCAACCGCTCCCTATAATAGAAGAACCCTTTCAAAGAGTAGCTGTTGATATCATTGGACCTCTGGCTAAACCAAGTAAATCTGGAAAGCAGTAGAGATGAGCGAACCGGTCCCGGTTCGGCTCGAGGCCGGTTCGCCGAACGGGGGTCCCGTTCGAGTTCGGTTCGTCGAACGTTCGACGAACCGAACTCGAACGTATAGGCTATAATGGGAGGCAATCACAAACACATAAAAATGCATTATAAATGTACACAAACAGTTAATAAACATTGCCATAACACTTACCGGTCCTCGCGATCCCTTCTGCACTCTGTCTCCTGCCGCTATTCCATCCGATGATCGCTGAATCCTCCCGGTGACCTGCACTGCCAGCAGAGAAGCAGGACCTATCGTGACGTCAAAATAGCCATGTGACCAGTCACGTGGCTATTATCTCATTGGCTACAGACTGGTCACATGACTATGACACGTCATGTAGGACCTGCGAGTGCATCTCTCCGGTACACGGTGCACATATGTGTATCGCCGTGTACCGGCGACATGCTCTAGCACACGGTCGACTCCCCGTTCCGTTAGGGACCGGCTGACACAGCCGGTCATTAACGGAGATCACCGTTGCCATAGCAACGCAGTTAGCGGTGACGTCACCGCTAACCGCGGCTCCGGGAGCACCGTTGCTATGGTAACGCGTCTGTCAGCGTTACCGCTAGCAGCCAGCAGTGATCACTCACGGAGTGAAGGCTGCACGCTGCTTCCCGATTGTAGTGAGCATTGTAGTTAGGATGGAGGTTCCCCAGCCCCAAGTGATGCCCCTCACTACAATCGTCACTACTACTACACTAGAAAGAAAGAAGACAGAAGAGCAGGATCGTGGAGGGCTGACAGGGGTAATAAAGATGGAGTCTCTAATGTGTCTGTGTATTTATTTCTATTAAAGTATTTTTTCTCTGTGTGGTGTCTTTTTTTAACCCTTTATTGGAGATTCTTAATGGCCGGGTCAAACGTGCCTGACATTAAGAATCTCTGGCTTAATACTGGCTGGTAAAACAAAGCCAGTATTAACTCATGATTACCCAACAAGCCACCCGGCTCCAGGGCTGTTGGAAGAGTTGGATACAGCGCCAGATGATGGCGCTTCTATGAGAGCGCCATTTTCTGGGACGGCTGCGGACTGAAATCCGCAGCAGAGGCGCCCACAAACCTCGGGCTAACCTGTGCTGCGGATTCCAATCCCCAGCTGCCTAGTTGTACCCGGCTGGACACAAAAATAGGGCGAAGCCCACGTCATTTGTTTTTCAATTATTTCATGAAATAAGTGAAATAATTAAAAAAAACGGGCTTCCCTATATTTTTGGTTCCCAGCCGGGTACAAATAGGCAACTGGGGGTTGGAGGCAGCCCGTGGCTGCCAGCTGTACCTGGCTAGCATACAAAAATATGGCGAAGCCCACGTCATTTTTTTGGTGGGCAAAAAACTTCTGCATACAGTCCTGGATGGAGTATGCTGAGCCTTGTAGTTCTGCAGCTGCTGTCTGCTCTTCTCCATACAGACAGACAGCAGCTGCAGAACTACAAGGCTCAGCATACTCCATCCAGGACTGTATGCAGAAGTTTTTTGCCCCCTGAAAAAATTATGTGGCTTCGCCATATTTTTGTATGCTAGCCAGGTACAGCAGGCAGGTACGGCTGCCCCCAACCCCCAGTTGCCTATTTGTACCCGGCTGGGAACCAAAAATAAAGGGAAGCCCTTTTTTTATTATTTCATGAATTTCATGAAATAATTAGAAAACAAATGACGTAGGCTTTGCCCCATTTTTGTGTCCAGCCAGGTACAACTAGGCAGCTGGGATTGGAATCCGCACCACCGGTTGGCCTGAGCTTTCTGGGCCCCACTGCTGCGAATTGCAGTCTGCAGCCACCTCAGAAAATGGCATTTTCATAGAAGCGCCATCTTCTGGCGCTGTATCCAACTCTTCCAGCACCTGCCTGCTATACCTGGCTAGCATACAAAAATATGGCGAAGCTCACGTCCTTTTTTTGTAGCTTTTTGGCAAAAAAAAAAAAAAATGCTTCCCTGGATTTTCCATTGCCAGTGAAGGTAACACCAAGCAGTGGGGGTTAGCAGCCAGTAGCTGCTTGGATTACCCTTAGCTAGCAATACAAAAAATGCAGTGGGAGCTAACATATATTTTTTTTAATTATTTATTTAAATAACTAAAAATAAAATGGGCTTCCCTGTATTTTGATTGCTGGACATCACAGTGCTGTAAAAATAAATCTTTAAAAAAATGACGTAGCGCTCCGCGGTATTTTTGATTCTCAGCGCAGATAAAGCAGACAGCTATGGGTTGCCACCCCCATCTGCCTGCCGTTACCTTGGTTGGCAATCAAAATACAGGGAAGCCCATTAATTTTTTCTATTTAAAAAATAGTTAAAAAAAAAAAATTACGTTGGGTCCCCCCATTTTTGATAGCCAGCTAGGGTAAAGCAGACGGCTGTAGCCTGAAAACCACAGCTGGCAGCTTTACCGTGGTTGGGGATCCAATGTGGAGGTCCCCTCAGGCTCTTTTTTATAATTATTTTATAAATATTAATAATTACACAATAAAAGTAGGGGACCCCCCAAATTGGATCACCAGCCAAGGTAAAGCGGACAGCTGTGGTCTGGTATTCTCAGGGTGGGAAGGTCCATAGTTATTGGGCCTTCACAGCCTAAAAATAGCAGGCCGCAGGCACCCCAGACGTGGCGCATCCACTAGATGCGCCAATCCTGGCGCTTCACCCCAGCTCATCCCGTGCCCTGGTGCAGTGGCAAACGGGGTAATAAATCGGGTTGATACTAGCTGTAAAGTCACCTGAGATCAAGCCCAGCAGTTTGTGATGTCATGGCGTCTATTAGATACCCAACATCATAAACTGTCAGTACTAACAAAAACAAAAAATCGACAAAAGAAATTTATTTGAAAAAACAGTCCCCAAAACATTTCCTCTTTCACCAATTTATTGTAAGAAAAAAAATAAAGGGGTCCCACGACGACTCTGGACCGTCTAGAATATGGGGGGGAGACACTCAGGGAACGTATCCCCCATTTTCTAGGAGTGCGGACCCTTCATGTGAGGAGTGTGGGTGCAATGAATCTGCACTCACTCTCCCCGGGTCCACAGCAGCAGAGTCCATGTCGTAATGGTTGCTACCAAAGCTGCAATGCCCTGCTCATGAGGTAAGGGCATGCCTAATCAGGAGAACTACTGTAGAGGAAGCTCTGCTCACTGGTATATAGGTGCTCAGAGGTAATAATAGATAAAATTAGTGAGTAACCTCGGCACTCTATATCTCCCAGACTAAGTCAGTAAGTCACAACGGATAGTAATGCAAAATCACTCTTTATTGGTCCGTATTAAGAAAATTTTTTTTTCATAAGCATATATGTTTTTGTCCAAAACAAGTTACAAATGACGTTTCGGCCTGAGCCTTCGTCAGATTGGACTTATCTGCATGTAATCATGAAAAATGACAATAATCAGTATCACATAAGAGTGAGAGAACAATAACATAAACTCGAACAATGTAGAGGTACAATTGGGATGCAGCAAAAAAATTGCAACACAGCAAGAAATGAAACACATGATACAAATGTCATAATACAGTACAAGGACAATATAGTAATGACAAATATGGGGTCAGAGTAGACTTAGACAGCTCTGGTACGAAAGAGATGTCAATCATAAAGTAACATGTGCAGTAGGTGTAGAGCTACACTATGCATGGCAGAGCTAATGGGTAGACCGACCATAGAAAAAGTAGAGAAAAAGTGGAGAAAAAGTGGAGAATAAGTGGAACATAAGAGGAGAAAAAGTGGAGAAAAAGTGGAGAAAAAAGTGGAGAAAAAGTGGAGAAAAAGTGGAGAAAAAGTGGAGAAAAAGTGGAGAAAAAGTGGAGATTAAGAGGAGAAAAAGTGGAGAAAAAAGTGGAGAAAAAGTGGAGAAAAAGTGGAGCATAAGTGGAGAAAAAGTGGAGAAAAAGTGGAGAAAAAGTGGAGCATAAGAGGAGAAAAAGTGGAGAAAAAGTGGAGAAAAAGTGGAGCATAAGAGGAGAAAAAGTGGAGAAAAAGTGGAGAAAAAGTGGAGCATAAGAGGAGAAAAAGTGGAGATTAAGAGGAGAAAAAGTGGAGAAAAAGTGGAGCATAAGAGGAGAAAAAGTGGAGAAAAAGTGGAGAAAAAGTGGAGAAAAAGTGGAGAAAAAGTGGAGAAAAAGTGGAGATTAAGAGGAGAAAAAGTGGAGAAAAAGTGGAGCATAAGAGGAGAAAAAGTGGAGAAAAAGTGGAGAAAAAGTGGAGAAAAAGTGGAGAAAAAGTGGAGAAAAAGTGGAGATTAAGAGGTGAAAAAGTGGAGAAAAAAGTGGAGAAAAAGTGGAGAAAAAGTGGAGCATAAGTGGAGAAAAAGTGGAGAAAAAGTGGAGAAAAAGTGGAGCATAAGAGGAGAAAAAGTGGAGAAAAAGTGGAGAAAAAGTGGAGCATAAGAGGAGAAAAAGTGGAGAAAAAGTGGAGAAAAAGTGGAGCATAAGAGGAGAAAAAGTGGAGATTAAGAGGAGAAAAAGTGGAGAAAAAGTGGAGCATAAGAGGAGAAAAAGTGGAGAAAAAGTGGAGAAAAAGTGGAGAAAAAGTGGAGAAAAAGTGGAGCATAAGAGGAGAAAAAGTGGAGATTAAGAGGAGAAAAAGTGGAGAAAAAGTGGAGAAAAAGTGGAGAAAAAGTGGAGATTAAGAGGAGAAAAAGTGGAGATTAAGAGGAGAAAAAGTGGAGAAAAAGTGGAGATTAAGAGGAGAAAAAGTGGAGAAAAAGTGGAGAAAAAGTGGAGCATAAGAGGAGAAAAAGTGGAGAAAAAAGTGGAGAAAACGTGGAGAAAACGTGGAGAAAAAGTGGAGAAAAAGTGGAGAAAAAGTGGAGCATAAGAGGAGAAAAAGTGGAGAAAAAGTGGAGAAAAAAGTGGAGAAAAAGTGGAGAAAAAGTGGAGAAAAAGTGGAGAAAAAGTGGAGAAAAAGTGAAGATTAAGAGGAGAAAAAGTGGAGAAAAAGTGGAGAAAAAGTGGAGCATAAGAGGAGAAAAAGTGGAGAAAAAAGTGGAGAAAACGTGGAGAAAACGTGGAGAAAAAGTGGAGAAAAAGTGGAGAAAAAGTGGAGAAAAAGTGGAGCATAAGAGGAGAAAAAGTGGAGAAAAAAGTGGAGAAAACGTGGAGAAAAAGTGGAGAAAAAGTGGAGAAAAAGTGGAGCATAAGAGGAGAAAAAGTGGAGATTAAGAGGAGAAAAAGTGGAGAAAAAGTGGAGAAAAAGTGGAGAAAAAGTGGAGAAAAAGTGGAGCATAAGAGGAGAAAAAGTGGAGAAAAAAGTGGAGAAAAAGTGGAGAAAAAGTGGAGAAAAAGTGGAGATTAAGAGGAGAAAAAGTGGAGCATAAGAGGAGAAAAAGTGGAGAAAAAAGTGGAGAAAAAGTGGAGAAAGTGGAGAAAAAAATGGAGAAAAAGTGGAGAAAAAGTGGAGAAAAAGTGGAGAATAAGAGGAGAAAAAGTGGAGAAAAAGTGGAGAAAAAGTGGAGAATAAGAGGAGAAAAAGTGGAGAATAAGTGGAGAAAAAAATGGAGAAAAAGTGGAGAAAAAGTGGAGCATAAGAGGAGAAAAAGTGGAGAAAAAGTGGAGAAAAAGTGGAGCATAAGAGGAGAAAAAGTGGAGAAAAAAGTGGAGAAAAAGTGGAGAAAAAGTGGAGCATAAGAGGAGAAAAAGTGGAGAAAAAGTGGAGAAAAAGTGGAGCATAAGAGGAGAAAAAGTGGAGAAAAAGTGGAGAAAAAGTGGAGAAAAAGTGGAGCATAAGAGGAGAAAAAGTGGAGAAAAAGTGGAGAAAAAAGTGGAGAAAAAGTGGAGAAAAAGTGGAGAAAAAGTGGAGAAAAAGTGGAGAAAAAGTGGAGATTAAGAGGAGAAAAAGTGGAGAAAAAGTGGAGAAAAAGTGGAGCATAAGAGGAGAAAAAGTGGAGAAAAAAGTGGAGAAAACGTGGAGAAAACGTGGAGAAAACGTGGAGAAAAAGTGGAGAAAAAGTGGAGAAAAAGTGGAGAAAAAGTGGAGCATAAGAGGAGAAAAAGTGGAGAAAAAAGTGGAGAAAACGTGGAGAAAAAGTGGAGAAAAAGTGGAGAAAAAGTGGAGCATAAGAGGAGAAAAAGTGGAGATTAAGAGGAGAAAAAGTGGAGAAAAAGTGGAGAAAAAGTGGAGAAAAAGTGGAGAAAAAGTGGAGCATAAGAGGAGAAAAAGTGGAGAAAAAAGTGGAGAAAAAGTGGAGAAAAAGTGGAGAAAAAGTGGAGATTAAGAGGAGAAAAAGTGGAGCATAAGAGGAGAAAAAGTGGAGAAAAAAGTGGAGAAAAAGTGGAGAAAGTGGAGAAAAAAATGGAGAAAAAGTGGAGAAAAAGTGGAGAAAAAGTGGAGAATAAGAGGAGAAAAAGTGGAGAAAAAGTGGAGAAAAAGTGGAGAATAAGAGGAGAAAAAGTGGAGAATAAGTGGAGAAAAAAATGGAGAAAAAGTGGAGAAAAAGTGGAGAGAAAGTGGAGAAAAAAATGGAGAAAAAGTGGAACACCCTTTGGTACCTTTCATGTGGCACTAAGGGGTGCTTAGCTTTGTATTTAGCCAAAAAAATGAAAAAAAAATGACATAGGGTTCCCCCTAGTTTTGTAGCCAGCTAGGGTAAAGCAGACGGCTGCAGCCTGCAGACCACAGCTGGCAACCTCACCTTGGCTGGTAATCCAAAACTGAAAAAACACGTAGGGGTCCCCCAAAATTGGATCACCAGCCAAGGTAAAGCAGACAGCTGGGGCCTGATATTCTCAGACTAGGGAGGTCCATGGTTATTGGAATCTCCCCAGCCTAAAAATAGCAGGCCGCAGCCGCCCCAGAAGTGGCGCATCCATTAGATGCGCCAATCCTGGTGCTTCGCCCCAGCTCATCCCGCGCCCTGGTGCGGTGGCAAACGGGGTAATATTTGGGGTTAATACCAGATGTGTAATGTCACCTGGCATCAAGCCCTGGGGTTGGTGAGGTCAGGCGTCTATCAGATACCCGACATCACCAACCCAGTCAGTAATAAAAAAAAAATACACGACAAACACATTTTTATTTGAAAAACCACTCCCCAAAACATTCCCTCTTTAACCAATTTATTAGATTGAAAAACAAATCCAGGTCTGGTGTAATCCAAGGGGTTGCCATGACGATGCACACTGTCCCAGTCAATGAAGAGCAGGATGTTCCCCATTGGCTGGGAGAGCAGTGCAGTGACCTGAGCTAACATGTGTGTGTGTGTGTGTGTGTGTTTGTGTGTGTGTTTGTGTATGTGTATGTATGTGTACATGCCGCGGGCAGGAGGGGGTGGAGCGAGCTGAGCGGGAAAGTGTGGGCTTCCTGCACGTAACTAAGATAAACATCGGGTTACTAACCAAAGCGCTTTGCTTGGATACCCGATGTTTATCTTGGTTACCAGCTTGTGGCAGGCTGCCAGCGATGGCTCCTGCTCACTGTAGCTGTAAAAAGCCCTGCTTTTTGCTGCTAGAACCGTTCTCGAACGTATCTAGAACTATCGAGCTTTTAGCAAAAAGCTCGAGTTCTAGTTCGATCTCGAACAGCCCAAAAATCACTCGAGCCTAGAACTGGAGAACCACGAACCACGAACCGCGCTCAACTCTAGAAAGCAGTACATTCTCACTGTTGTGGACTACGCCACCCGATATCCAGAAGCCGTGGCCTTGTCAAGTATCTCTGCAGCCAAGGTGGCCGAGGCCTTGGTTATTATTTTTATCAGAGTAGGATTCCCCAGTGAGATCTTGTCGGACCAAGGCTCCCAGTTTATGTCAGAGTTGGTCCAGTGTCTGTGGCGCACCTGTGGAGTACGAGCGATCCGAACGACCCCGTATCATCCCCAAACAAATGGACTTTGTGAACGATTCAACGGCACTCTGAAGAATATGCTGAGGGCCTTCACGGACCGAGATTCAGACTGGGAGAAGTACCTACCCCATCTCTTGTTTGTCTATCGGGAAGTTCCCCAGGAGTCCACTGGGTTCTCCCCCTTTGAACTACTCTATGGAAGAAAGGTCCGAGGACCCTTAACCCTGCTCAAGGAATACTGGGAGGGGCAAGTTGAAGATACAGGAACCCCTGTTGTCCCTTATGTCCTAAAGCTGCGAGAAACCTTGGCCCAACTTGCTAGTTTTGCACAGAGTCATTTGCGTATGGCTCAAACCAGACAGAAGACATGGTATGACCGTAACGCACGCTATCGGGAGTTTGTAGAAGGACAACAAGTCTTAATGATTGTTCCCCATCGGCAGAATAAACTGCAGACCACATGGGAGGGTCCCTTCCGGGTTCTCAGAAAACTGAATGATACCAATTACCTTCTTGCTTTAGATGATCAGGGGCTAAGGCAAAAGACTGTCCATGTGAATATGATTAAGGAGTACCATGACCAGAACATTCCAATGATAGCAAGCTGTCGGTTGGCTTCAGAAGATGGTCAAGAGGATGAGGACTCTCTACCTGATCTCGTGGAAGCAGCGAGAGCCCCATCCACTGTGGAACAGGTTCCCCTGGGAGATTACCTGGACTCCTTACAGAAAATCCAGATGCTGGAAGTGCTTCAACAGAGACGGGCTGCTTTCTCATCCCAACCAGGTCGAACCACCGTCACCCAACATCATGTGGACACTCAGGGCATCCGTCCCATACAACTGGCTCCTTACCGGGTACCTGAATCAGTTCGAAACACCATGCAGCACGAACTGGAGGAGATGTTACAGCTTGGGGTAATCCAGGCCTCCCATAGCCCTTGGGCCTCCCCTGTGGTGTTAGTACCCAAGAAGGATGGGAGTACTCGATTTTGTGTGGACTATCGGCGACTAAACGACCATACCGTCAGCGATCCTTACCCAATGCCTCGTATTGACGAACTTCTAGACCGACTGGCTGGGTCCCGATATGTCACTACCTTGGATCTCAGTAAGGGATACTGGCAGATCCCTCTAACGGATGAAGGGAGAGAACGGTCCGCTTTTATAACCCCCTTTGGTCTGTATGAATTTCTAAGCATGCCTTTTGGAATGAAAAATGCCCCGGCCACCTTCCAGAGAATGGTGGATCAGATCCTCCGGGGATGTGATGACTTTGCTTGTGCCTACTTGGATGATATCGCCGTCTTCAGCCACACATGGGAGGAACATCTGAATCAAGTAGCCATTATTTTGGACCTGATTCTTGCAGCCGGCCTAACTATTCGACCCGATAAATGCCAATTGGGGATGGGGGAAGTCCAGTACCTAGGACATCAGTGTGGAGTAGGAATCTGCCCTTCCCGTGGTTGTTCCTTCCCGGTGAAAGACCTGGCTAGTTTCCTGCCAGCGTTGAGAAACACGTGATGGTGTCTCCACGGCTTTCTTATTTGCATACTTCCCAGGGGGCAATGCTCAAGAATCACTGCGTTGAGAAACACGTGATGGTGTCTCCGCAGTGGATATGTTGATCTCCCTAAGGTCAACAATGCTTGCTTAAGTAGTCTTTTACTAGGCATTGCCCCCACTAGCCAGATTCCTACTCCACACTGATGAGGGGCAAATACCCCGAAACGGCTGTCTGTGGATGGATACCATGTTTGGTATAGGTGGTCTCCTTGACTGGAGACTGCCCTTCCCGTGGTTTTTCCTTCCCGGTGAAAGACCTGGCTAGTTTCCTGCCAGCGTTGAGAAACACGTGATGGTGTCTCCGCGGCTTTCTTATTTGCATACTTCCCAGGGGGCAATGCTCTAGAATCACTGCGTTGAGAAACACGTGATGGTGTCTCCGCAGTGGATATGTTGATCTCCCTAAGGTCAACAATGCTTGCTTAAGTATTCTTTTACTAGGCATTGCCCCCACTAGCCAGATTCCTACTCCACACTGATGAGGGGCAAATACCCCGAAACGGCTGTCTGTGGATGGATACCATGTTTGGTATAGGTGGTCTCCTTGACTGGAGACTGCCCTTCCCGTGGTTGTTCCTTCCTGGTGAAAGACCTGGCTAGTTTCCTGCCAGCGTTGACAAACACGTGATGGTGTCTCCGCGGCTTTCTTATTTGCATACTTCCCAGGGGGCAATGCTCTAGAATCACTGCGTTGAGAAACACGTGATGGTGTCTCCGCAGTGGATATGTTGATCTCCCTAAGGTCAACAATGCTTGCTTAAGTAGTCTTTTACTAGGCATTGCCCCCACTAGCCAGATTCCTACTCCACACTGATGAGGGGCAAATACCCCGAAACGGCTGTCTGTGGATGGATACCATGTTTGGTATATGTGGACTCCTTGACTGGAGACTGCCCTTCCCGTGGTTTTTCCTTCCCGGTGAAAGACCTGGCTAGTTTCCTGCCAGCGTTGAGAAACACGTGATGGTGTCTCCGCGGCTTTCTTATTTGCATACTTCCCAGGGGGCAATGCTCTGGAATCACTGCGTTGAGAAACACGTGATGGTGTCTCCGCAGTGGATATGTTGATCTCCCTAAGGTCAACAATGCTTGCTTAGGTTGTCACTGTAACGACTATGTCACTGTAACGACACAATTTTGGAGCAAGACAGACAGACAGACAGACAGAATAAGGCAATTATATATTTAGATATATATATATATATATATATATATATATATATATATATATATATATATATATATATATATATATATTAACCTGTTCCTGGCCCTAACAAGATGAAGTTCGCATTATGGCGGCAGGCTAGTAACATGTTTTACATTTTGTAAATACCTTTTCCTGACAGTCATGGCACATTTAGCGTTAATTAAATTTGATGCACTTCAAACTTCCCAGCCGAATTTCAGTGAATCTGGAAAATTTTGGAGATGCGCTCATCATTGCTAGGGACTTTCAATGCCTTTGTTATCATTTTTGTATATTTTTCCATGTTTGTTCAAATCAGTTTTCTCTTCTTTGAACACTTTTTTTTCCACCCAAAAGTTTTATGGCTTATTATTCTATAGAAATGCTGCAAGAAGTTGATGTGTTGCCATAGTTCACATTTGCAGCAGGTCATAACAGCTAAAGGTGCTCCACTACAAGAGTATAAAATAACACCACAGGAATGAAAACAATTATGCGTTTTAGCTATTTCTTAGTCATGGTTTTATTTTATTTTATCCATTTTTTTTCCAAGATTTCAAAATTCATGGTTTTCTAATGTACTGTATGTAGTACATGCGAACATACAATAAAGTCCCTTAGCGGGATTAACAAATAATAAAAAAGGTAAAAAGGAGGAAAATACTCAAAACACCAGAAATGCTTTTATTGGTCACCAAGAAGTAACAAGAAGTGATCAAAACTAGATATTTTTCTAAATTCTCTTAATACTAGTAAGTCAGATTCCAACCAAACATGAAACAATAGAACACATTACAAGTTTCACTATAAGATTTTAAAATACTTAAGTAAAACTGTCTTTGGTGCATTCCTGTTGGATTATGTAAAACATCAATGTTATATCAATGTTTCCTGTTTATATTAAGAGTCCTAAAAAAACCCCAGATTAAACATAAAGCATAATATGTACTTGAAAATCGCATAAGGAAAAAAAGCTAGCAACGCAAAAAAAAAAAATCCCCCACACAGCTCCATTGATGGTAATAGAAAAAAGCTACAGGTCTCGGAAAAAAGGTGTTCTAGACCTCTTTGATGGCATGCCAAGGCTGTAAGTGGTGATAAATCTAAAAATAAGAAGCACTGATAGGGTAACACCAGATGACAAGTGTGGTATATAAAGGAAATATACACTCATCTACTGTGGTTGTGAGAGTCACAACCACTGATAAGAACGAGATAATGGCGTCTGCTGCAGCCCCACGTGGATGAGCATTCAAACAGGAGTAGAAAAGGGGTTAACGCTGCGCATCAGCCAGATGAAAGTGTAGAGATGTTGATGAATAACTTTTTTATTTCATTGGTCTACGCGTTTTGAGGTATAAACCTCTTCCTTAGGACCAGGACATCAACAAAGCAGCTTTGTTGATGTCCTGGTCCTGAGGAAGAGGTTTCTACCTCGAAACGCGTAGTCCGATGAAATAAAAAAGTTATTCATCAATATCTCTAGACTTTCATCTGGCTGATGCGCGGCGTTAACCCCTTTTCTACTCCTGTTTGAAGGCTGTAAGTGGTGGGATCTCAGATTGTGGTGCTCACACTAGACAATGAAGAAACCAAGTGATATTCAAAATTTTATTAATTTTTCAGCATTTGCATATCAGTGCTATTATTATTACTATTATTATTATTATTATTATTACTATATGTCAACAGATTCAGTGATTTCTATTGTCCCATGATGTTTTATTTGTGTTACAATTTCTATGCTGATGGGTGTATATATATATATATATATATATATATATATATATATATTTATTTATATAGTATATATACACTGTATATATGTATAAATATATACATGAGCTGGAGCATATTTAACATATTTCCCATGATAACTGAGCATTTCCATCAGTCGACGTGCCTATAAAAGAATTTGAAAATTAATGTGGGTCTTAAGAAGCAGATGACTTTTCATTTCCTTCCCCTTTCCTGCATGATCAATTTTCCTCACCTCGCTTGGCATTTGTAAAGGTTTAGAAGTGTCAGTGGAACTAAGATGAGCTTATGATGTAGTCTGATTAAACATAGGGTTTTGCAGTTGTTCAAGGACACACAATAGGACAATATCGATGTTTTATCTAAACTTGAATGCAGATGGATTTTTCAGACTGTCCAATATCATACATATTTAAATCACATTTATGGATATTAAATAATAAAAATAAGTAAATAACAAAATAAGAAATGCAAAGGATGACATTAAAAACTGTTAGTACAATTCACACCTGGATATCTGTTTAGCTTTTGTTGAAGTTGTTTTTTAACCCCTTAGTGACTGAGCCAATTTTCACCTTAAAGTTAAGCCAATTTTTTTTAAATCTGCCCAGTGTAACTTTATGTGGTAATAACTCTTTAACGCTTCAATGTATCCCAGTGATTCTGAGACTGTTTTATCATGACACATTGTACTTTATGATAGTAGTAAATTTAGGTCGATATTTTTTACGTTCATTTGTGATAAGAGAATACTGCCAAAAAGTTCAAAAATTTAGCAATTTTCAAACTTTCAAGTTTTATATCCTTAAACTAGTTACTCATGCACTATAAAATAATTAAGAAATAACATTTGCCATATGTCTACATGACATCTACATCTTGTTTCAAATGTCGTTTTTTCATCGTTAGGAAGGTTAAAGTTTAGCAGCAATTTCTAATTTTTTCAAGAAATTTACAAAACCGGTTTCTTTAGGGACTTATTTAGATTTAAATGGACTTTGAAGGGCCTATATATTGGAAACTCTCCAAAAGTGATAGCATTTTATAAACCAAACCCCTCATGTTCTTCAAAGCTGTTGTCAGGAAATGTTTTAACCCTTCAGGTGCTACATATTAATTAATGCAAAGTGAAATAAAAAAAAAATGTAATTTTTACTCTAAAATCTTTCTATAGCCCTAAGGTTATCACTTTTACAAGGGATAGCTCTACAGTGTCCATTTTGGGACATGATTATATATCAGTGTCAAACATCAGAAATACCTTGTTTGATTACTGATAACTAATCACTAACAACTGATCACTGACAACTGATAACTGATCACTGGCATCTGATCACTGACAACTGATCACTGACAACTGATCACTAACACCTCATCACTGACAACTGATCACTGACAACTGATTACTGACAACTGATCACTGACAACTGATAACTGACACCTGATCACTGACAACTGATCACTGACAACTGATCACTGACAACTCAGACTGAGGATCAGGGCCAGAGCAGAATGTTTAGTTAATCTCATGAGGCAAGAAATACAGCCAGCCACCATGTCTCCAGTCATCATTTGTCAGTGATCAGGTGTCAGTTGTCAGTGATCACGTGTCAGTGAACAGGTGTCAGTGATCAGTTGTCAGTGATCAGCACCAGCTAGAATATGACATGCCCAGACTTCCTAATATTGTTGCCTTAGGATCTTGGCTAGCAGGCAGTACACTAGGAAGCCACCTAGTGGCCATGAGTTTGCAGTCAGTTCTTGAGTGGGTACAAACAAAAATTTACAATAAAGTAGTTTGATAAAACCAGCGCCCAAAGGTGACGATGATGGTCTGATGTGCCCCTTCTCCAAAGACTCCTTAATATAAGTCCACATAGCAACATGTTCAGGTACAGATAAATTGAAAAGACGCCCCTTAGGAAATTTACAAGGCACTAATTCAATAGCGCAATCATAGTCCATATGCGAAGGCAAAGACGCGGCCTCGGTCTCATTAAATACATCCATGAAATCTGCCAAATAGTCAGGGACCTCCTGTGTCTGAGATGAAATAGCCAAAACAGGAGTATCACTATGCACACATTGGCAGCCCCAACTAGTCACAGATAAAGAAGTCCAATCAAGAACTGGATTATGGGCTTGCAACCAAGGGAATCCCAGTACCAAAATGTCATGCAAATTATGCAAGACCAAAAACTTACAAACCTCCTGATGGTCAGGCGCGACCCGCATCGTCACCTGGGTCCAAAACTGGGGCTTATTTTCTTATTTTCAGCTAAAGGAGTAGCATCAATACCCTTCAAAGGGATAGGAGCATGCAAAGGCACCATGGGAAAACCACAACGCTCAGCAAACCAAAAATCCATCAAGTTCAAGGCAGCTCCTGAATCAATAAAAGCCATAGCCGAAAATGACAATAGGGAACAAATCAAAGAAACCGACAAAAAAAACTTAGACTGTAAACCGCCAAAAGTAAATGAATGGGCAAATCATTTCTTGTGCTTAGGGCAGAGAGAAATAATATGAGAGGCGTTTCCACAGAAGAAACAAAGCTTATTATGGAGTCTAAAATCTTGCCGTTCTGCCCTTGAAAGAACCCTATCACACTGCATAGGCTCCGGAGACTGCTCTGAGAGCGACACCCCTGCTCGCATTGTTTTACGTTCACGTAAACGTCTATTAATCTGAATGGCCAATGACATAGAGTCATTGAGACCAGAGAGGACAGGAAAGCCCACCATAACATCCTTTACAGGCTGTGCCAACCCCTTCCGAAAGAGAGCCGCAAGTGCCGCAACATTCCACTCTGTAAGGACCGCCCACTTACGAAATATCTGACAATATACTTCTGCAAGTTCCTGACCCTGGATCAAAGCCAATAAAGTTTTCTCGGCTTGATCAATAGCATTAGGTTTATCATATAACAACCCCAGAGCCTGAAAAAAAAATTACACATCAGCAAGAGCAGGATCTTCAGGCGCCAGGGAAAAGCCCCAATCCTGCGGGTCACCACGCAGCAAGGAGATAACAATCTAAATTTGCTGCCTGGAAGACTCTGAGGACTTAGGTTTCAGGACAAAAAATAACCTACAATTGTTCTTGAAGTTCAAAAATTTAGACCGATCACCAGAGAACAAATCAGGTAAAGGTATATTAGGTTCTAAAGCAGGTGTCTGGGCAAAATAATCGGATATATCCTTAACCTGAGATGTCAGCTGATCAACTCGCTCAGCTAATTGTGTAACATGCTAATTGTGTAACATCCATAGCAGCACAAGATCCTCCACGGCACCCAGAAATAAAGAGGAAAAACACACACAAAAAAGTTCTAACACACTTTTTTTTTTTCCTTCTTTTGAGTACCCTAGAATCTTAGGTAAGGCCGGTGCTACTGTTATGATTCATGGACCGAGGAGGATCAAAAATGCGGAAACCCAAAAAGTAACTGCAGACCTATTCCTTACACACAACTAGAAGTAGCCGTGGGACGAGCCTACGATGACCTAGTCGTCTCGAGTCGACACAGCCGGAGGACTAAATATTCTTACAGATAGAAATATAAGAAAAGCTAATCTGCTTCGGAGCAATCCCCAAAGATATAGATAGCCCCCTACATGTAAAGATTATGGTGATATAGAAAAACATAATACAAAGCTAGAAAAACAGGTTCAGCAAAGGTGAGGCCCAAACTATCTTTATAGGAAAGGATAGGAAGGAGCACTGTCTGCAGTCATAAAAACCATGATAAATACCAGCACGTCTGATATGGAAAAACCCTGAGACCAAACGGCCTCTCTCCCACTATATCAGCACTCTGATGTTACAGGGATCCAAAAACACTAATATAGATGAGGGACTGAATTAATACCAAGCATGACAAAACACAATACATTGCAGAATCATGGAGCTAAATATACAGACACTCCCAGTAGGGAATGATCCAATTCCACCAGGAACTGTACACAGGCAAAATAAGAATCAAGCATTAGTATCAAAGCAGAAAAAACAACAAGAAAGTGGAAACATTAAGCAGAGGTACAAGACCAACTTATCTGAGAGAAGTTCTGGTAGAGAGCAGGACTAGTTTCAGAATGTCCTTAACACACAGGATATCCATTGAGCACCGGCAAGTAACAGGAGAAAACTACTCAGCTATATAGCCCAATCTGAGAGACCTAATTGCCAGTCCTCCACAGGTGTGTGGCTTTCATTCCACAAATCAACTGCACCGCCAGCACTGACCACAAGAGGGATCCCCAAACTGGAAAATGTATTCACAACACAGTTCCTTACCCACCTGATTATAGTTTCCCCTAGTCCTTGCTTCTGGATCTTCTTTACAAGACTGATATGTAGCACAGTATCAAATGCCTTTGCAAAGTCCAAATATATCACATCAGTTGCAATACCAATATCCAGATTTGCACTTACCTTCTCATAGAAACCCAACATTTTGGTTAGACATGACTTATCTTTAATTAATTCATGTTAGTTATCAGTTATCATATTATTCTCTCTAATACATCGTTGCATGTCATCTCTTAAAATGCCCTCAAAAACTTTGCTCATCACTGATATCAGACTTACCAGACGGTAGTTGTCTGGATCTTCCCTCTTTCCTTTCTTAAATATTGGCACCACATTAGCTATTCTACAATCCTGAGGTACCAACCCTATTACAAAGGAGTCTAAGAAGATAAGATACAGTAGTCTGTCAATTACTGAGCTCGATTCCCTCAATATTCATGGATGAATGCCATTTGCCTCTGGTGATTTGCTAATGTTTAATTTACTCAGATACAGGCGTACTTCTTCTTATGTTAAATTAGTTATATCATTGATTTTTGCCCTGTTGAATGATCCTTGGAACAGTCAGTTCCTTGGGGAAATCTAATGAAAAGTGCCTGTTTAATATCTCAATGTTTTCTTTACCCTCTATAATTTTCTGATTATCTTTTATGGGGCTGATACCATCCTTTTATTCTTTTGGCATTGATGTATTTATAAAATTTTGGGGGCTTTATTTTAGTGTCTTTGGCGATTTTTGTTGTTCCAGTAGCTAACTTTGCTAGTTTGATTTTTCCTATTGAGAAATTTATTGTCCTGAAATGCTATTTCTGTACCTTCAAGATTTTGATAGTTTGTCTACATATTTTTTTATTAGAACATAAAAAAGACACCACGAATCTAAGGCTTAGAACATAATATTCAGTGCTTTCTGAATGTATTCACCACCTTGGCTTTTTACAAATTTTGTTGCATTATAATCTGTGTTTAAATATTTTTGTAATCTGAATTGTCTGTGATACAATAGCAGTAAATAGTCTAACTTAGGGAAGTGAAGTGAGAAAAATATAGGTAAAAATTAAATTTATGTTCTAAATTAAAAATTGCCATGTGCATATGTTTTCACCTCTTTTGCTATGAAGCCCTTAAAATTCTCTAGTGGAATCAATTACCTTCATATGTCTCATGATTAGTGAAAGGAAGTCTAAGGGGTACTTTGCACGCTGCGACATCGATGGCATCGGCTAGCGATGCCGAGCGCGAAAGTGCCCGCCACCGTCGCACATGCGATATCTTGTGATAGCTGCCGTAGCGAACATTATCACTACGGCAGCTTCACACGCACTTACCTGCCCTGTGACGTCGGTCTGGCCGGCAACTCGCCTCCTTCCTAAGGGGGCAGGTCGTGCGGCATCACAGTGACGTCATACGGCAGGCGGCCAATAGAAGCGGAGGGGTGGAGATGAGCGGGACGTAAACATCCCGCCCACCTCCTTCCTTCTGCATTGCCGGTGGAAGCAGATAAGGAGATGTTCCTCGCTCCTGTGGCTTCACACACAGCGATGTGTGCTGCCGCAGGAATGAGAAACAACATTGTATCTCCTATTGGTGCAATATTATGAAAATGACCGACGCTACACAGATCATCGATTTTCGACGCTTTTGCGATCGTTATCGGCGCATCTAGGCTTTACATGTTGCGACGTCGTTACTGGCGCCGGATGTGCGTCACTTTCGATTTCGATAACCCGATGATATCGCAGTAACGATGTCGCAACATGCAAAGTACCCCTAAGTGTCACATGGTCTGTCAGTATATACACACCTTTTCTAAAATGCCACAGAGGCTGCAACACCATTGAAAGGCACCACTAACCAAACAGTTGTCATGGTCATCTCTCTTTTGTAGAGACTAGTGAAAGGTTCAGGGCCCGAGTCTCTTTGCCTTGACACTCTGAAGTTTACATGTATTACCTTTCCTTTAGGGAGGAGAGGGTTAATGTCTGTTTTCCTCGCCAGCAAGTATTCTCATCACCTTATTAGGTGTTTCTGGTTTGGACCATTCCCAGTCCTTATATGTACGCTCTACTCCCAGGAGAGGATGCCGGTTATTCTCATTCATTTGGATGCTTGACTTGGAGGTGGAAGGAGCTGGTGGAGCTCTTTCTGCAAGTTGCTGTGTTGGCTGCAGTCTTGTTGCTGATTGCAGCAGTCTGTGGTGTGCTTATTGTGTGGTGTGGAAGATTCATGATTGTTTTCCCCTGTGCATGTTTCATTGCTCCTTTGTGTTTGATTGCTGTGTGTACGAGATTTTATTTTTTCCCCTATCCGTGTTTAGTTGTGAGGTTTTTAACTATGGTCATGGCTCACCCCTTGGGTGGAGGAGGGGAGGGAAGTTACATCAGTGCTTAGACAGGAGTTAGGGTCACGCTGGTGACTCAGACCTCGCTACTATCAAGCGTACCTCTGAGCTAAAGGATAGTGCAGGGTCCACTGTCTGAGGGTTAGCCTAGGTGTCACAATCCAGTAATCCCACTCCACATGAAAACATCATGAAGACTAGAACTGAGCATATGTGTTAGAAAAAGGTTCGCCAATCTCAAATTCAGCACGAAACTTGCACATTCGGGTTTGTTTTCGGATGCCCAAGGACTTTTCTCAAAAATCATCAAAGTTCTGCTTTGTTCAGTAACTGTTCACATTTACACTATTGCAGAAACCATAGACCATTTGCCCCATCACAGCCATGTCAAGTATTGGCATGGCTGTGATTGGCCAGGTAAATCACTGTAGAAAAAAAATAATTAAAATGGTTAAAGCAAGACATCGTTACCGCTCAGGTAATAAAAAAAAAATAAGGAAAAATAAACAAAAAAAATAATAAAGCAAGCGGGCTGTACTTACTGAGTCTCCGACGGAGCTGTAGCAGCTCCGATAGCTGCTCATTCACTTCCAGGGCCGTTTATTATCTTTCATGCATACACACTGTTTTCCCCGCCTACCGGCATCTGTGATTGGTTGCATACACAAGTTAGGCCTGGCTCAACAATATGATATATCAGGTGCTCAGAAAAAAAAGTTCCAAATATATAGAGAAAATTCTGACACTAATGAAAATCCACAAAATAAAAGTACTTTTTCAAATGCTTTTATTCTCGTATAATTCTTGTGAGGGCATCAAAAACAAAATTTTCAAGTCCATTGTTACGACCACAATCTTTGGTCTTTTTCAAGGACTCGGTGGACTATAGAATTGCACGTGTCACATGCAATGGTCTATTGCAATTGTCAAGAGATGTTCTCTTCTCATAACATGCCTTTTCACCCTCGCATTAATGTTCAAGGTTGAGCATTCCTTTTATCCATTCTGAATATAGAGCTTGATCTAAAAAGAAAAAGTATCTCATGGAAGCCAGGACCATTAAGAGAAGGGATTTAATAGAAGGTTGGATACACCTTAAGAGAACCGGATTATTTGCTGGCTCCAGTTTTTATAGCTTGGGATCTATTAGTAATGGGAAATAAGGGTCCCCTGGACACCAGGACTGTACAATGAGAATCCCCCATGGGTGACGGTTTCAAGGTGTATTAATAGTGTCTGCATAGGTGATTCATGTGGTGATTAGTGCCGGGAAGTCTTTGTGATTGGTTGCAGTCAGATGCTCCCCCACGCTGAGTGAGAGTGTCTGACGCTTCCAATCACAGACCCCATGTGCGCATCTATATCGTGCAGTAAAATAAATAAATAAATAAATAAAATATTTGGCATAGGGTCCCCTCATATTATGGTACCCAGTAAAAATAAAGCATACGGCTACAGGCTGCAGCCCCCAGCTGTGCGCTTATCTTGGGGTTGTGTATCAAAATAAGAGGAACCACATGCAGCTTTTATTTTTTTTTAAATGATTTAAATAAATATTTTAAAAAAAACAGCATGCGGTCCCCTCTAATTTCAATAGTTAGCCATGATAAAGCCCGACAACTGGGGGCTGGTATTCTCAGAATGGGGAGACCCATGGTTATTGGACCCCCCAGCCTAAAAATCAGCGGTGACACCAGAAGCATTTTTTTTTAACCAAGTTAGACCCGCCGATCCCAGTTATCTGTGAGTCTACCCATCACTAGTTACATTGCAAAAGGAAACTTCTTGGTCATGGAGAGCACAGTGTGATCTGGAGAGTCTGCAGAAGGGATGTTGTCACTCCAAAGAGGAGAAGAATGGCGCTAGACACCAGAAAGTGCAGCGATAGAGGAGTAAATGCATACGCCACACTACATTACAAGCACATACATTTAATTATTTTCTGCAACTCTGCCCATCACTAGTTACATTGTAAAAGGCACTTCTTGATCATGGAGACTGTGGAGACACGGGGCTCAGTGGGTGCTCTTGTCCACTGAATCATCCGCCTTTAGAAAGACAGCGTGGCTCAGGGCTCATCCCAACTGAACGCCGACCTCCTTAACCGTGGGCGTAACACTACTCAGACAACACAGGGTGAGGGAACCACAATAATTAGACTTTATTGGATCGCCAAACAATTAACGGCACATAACACATAACCAGCAAAACACAAATGTAACAGGCAACAGAGTCTCACCCTTCCGCTGGCTCACCAGGGATTAGACTGTCCGTGCCTCAGAGCTTCCAGGGCCACTTACTCCAATCCAGCAGCACCCCGCTTTCGGCGGGCACCCACCATGACTGGAATAATGCCATATTTAGGAAGCTGGCTGAGGTCTGCAAAGTCTGTAACAGGTGACTGAACTGTCCCAACCTGAGTGTCCTCCTTAGGTAGTCCTGGTATGATGATACAATCCTGGCAGCCGGAGTCGAAATCCCTAGGCTGTGGATATGGTCTCCAACCGGAACCAGAGTCCCTAGATTGAAGCCATAAGATATCCTGATCCTCTAGTCAGCTCCGAAGAGCTTAGACTGGATCCATCAGCATCCATCAACAACCACCTGGTGGCTTAAAGAAATCCCTTTTATAGCCACAACCTTCCACTTGGATACACTGCGTCCTCATCGATTGGTTGGACAAGATCGCCTCTCCCATTGGATGAATCTCAAGCTGCATGGACAATGTTCATCCAAATGATGTCTACAGAAAGACTGAAGATATCTACATGGAGTCTGCAAGTCCCAGACTCGACAATTGCTACTAAGGTAATTTACATTAGATTACAATACACAACTACATTACAATGAATGCTCCGAAGGGTCTGGTCCCAAACAATAGTTAAGCAAACATGAGTTACCACACAGTAGAACAATACGTCTGGCTGAATGTTAAGAAACTTTAACCCATGAGAGTCCATGTCGTCACATTCCTCCCCCTTCTTAATATTAGCCAGACATGATAGGCTTCCGATCATCCGTCTCCTCTTGACGGCATTGTCCTTTTTAATGGTGAGGTCAGCAACAGAGGCTCGCATCTATACACCTCCCCCTGATTACCTCCCCCAAGTTGAGCAGCCATATTGCGGATAAGCACTAAGGTGGGGTCCATGAGTTGGGCCTGCATACATTGCTTACTATCAATCTTTCCCAAGTCAATAGCCACAGTGTGGTTAGGCTTACTCACGGTTCTTGGCTCAGAAGTGGATGCTGGAGACTGGGAATGTGAATTATCCTTGGAAAAGATGTTAGAAAGATCCACATCAGGGTCCTGCTTGGCTTGGAAGTGGGTGATGGCTGCTTCAAACTGACTGGATAGTCCTCGTCCTAGGTCATTCTCCAAAATGACTGGTGTGAGCAGGTAATCCCCAAGCCCCACTTTCACTTCCCTCTGAGTGGCATCCGAAACAACAGGCTTGGTGGGGACATCTATGAACCCCACTTCAACTTCCTCCTGGCTAGTCCCCGAAACAACAGGTGTGGGGAGGCTGTCCATAAACTCCATATGGACCTCTTCCTGGTCAGACCCCAAAGTAACTGGTGTGGGGACGGTGTCCATAAGCTCCACATCAACCTTGCTCTGGTCAGTCTCCACAATGACAGGAATAGGGAGACTGTTCACAAGTCCCACATCGATCGCTTCCTGGTTAGTTCCCAAAATACCAGGGGTGAGGATGCTGTTCATAAGCTCCACATCAGCCTTGCTCTGGTCAGTCTCCACAATGACTGGTATGGGGAGGCTGTTCACAATCCCCACATCGATCACTTCCTGGTTGGTCCCCAAAATACCAGGTGTGGGGAGGCTATCCACAAGCTCCACCTCGACCTCTCCCTGGTCGGTCCTTAGGTCCAACTGCACACATGCCAGAGGGAAGTCCGAGCGCTGGCCCTCAGCCAGGGAGATGGATAATTGGGAATATGATAAATGGTCTTCTGGGGAAACAATAACTGGGCTTACCAGAATGATGGAAGATCCAATGTCTCGAAGTCCCTGAGCCTGTATATCACCGACCTTGACCGTGTGGATATGGGGATGGAGGTTGGCTGGTGTACGGTGTCCGGCCTGCCGTAGGGTGTGGACTGGATAAACCACTTCCTCAGCTATTGGTGTTTCTTGGGAGTAGCATTCCTCAGGTCTCGTTGGTTCATCTCGGCATATGTTGACTGGTTGGAGTGGCAGACGGGCTCCAAGCATGCGGCCTCGGTTTTGGAGACAATCTTTACCTACAGTGCCTACAAGTAGTATTCAACCCCCTGCAGATTTAGCTGGTTTACACATTCGGAATTAACTTGGCATTGTGACATTTGGACTGTAGATCAGCCTGGAAGTGTGAAATGCACTGCAGCAAAAAAGAATGTTATTTCTTTTTTTATTTTTTTTTTTAAATTGTGAAAAGTTTATTCAGAGGGTCATTTATTATTCAACCCCTCAAACCACAAGAATTCTGTTTGGTTCCCCTAAAATATTAAGAAGTATTTCAGGCACAAAGAACAATGAGCTTCACATGTTTGGATTAATTATCTCTTTTTCCAGCCTTTTCTGACTAATTAAGACCCTCCCCAAACTTGTGAACAGCACTCATACTTGGTCAACATGGGAAAGACAAAGGAGCATTCCAAGGCCATCATAGACAAGATCGTGGAGGGTCACAAGGCTGGCAAGGGGTACAAAACCCTTTCCAAGGAGTTGGGCCTACCTGTCTCCACTGTTGCGAGCATCATCCGGAAGTGGAAGGCTTATGGAACTACTGTTAGCCTTCCACGGCCTGGACAGCCTTTGAAAGTTTCCGCCCGTGCCGAGGCCAGGCTTGTCCGAAGAGTCAAGGCTAACCCAAGGACAACAAGGAAGGAGCTCCGGGAAGATCTCATGGCAGTGGGGACATTGGTTTCAGTCAATACCATAAGTAACATACTCCACCGCAATGGTCTCCGTTCCAGACGAGCCCGTAAGGTACCTTTACTTTCAAAGCGTCATGTCAAGGCTCGTCTACAGTTTGCTCATGATCACTTGGAGGACTCTGAGACAGACTGGTTCAAGGTTCTCTGGTCTGATGAGACCAAGATCGAGATCTTTGGTGCCAACCACACACGTGACGTTTGGAGACTGGATGGCACTGCATACGACCCCAAGAATACCATCCCTACAGTTACAGTCAAGCATGGTGGTGGCAGCATCATGCTGTGGGGCTGTTTCTCAGCCAAGGGGCCTGGCCATCTGGTCCGCATCCATGGGAAGATGGATAGCACGACCTACCTGGAGATTTTGGCCAAGAACCTCCGCTCCTCCATCAAGGATCTTAAGATGGGTCGTTATTTCATGTTCCAACAAGACAACGACCCAAAGCACACAGCCAAGAAAACCAAGGCCTGGTTCAAGAGGGAAAAAATCAAGATATTGCAGTGGCCTAGTAAGTCTCCTGACCTTAACCCAATTGAAAACTTGTGGAAGGAGCTCAAGATTAAAGTCCACATGAGACACCCAAAGAACCTAGATAACTTGGAGAAGATGTGCATGGAGGAGTGGGCCAAGATAACTCCAGAGACCTGTGCCGGCCTGATCAGGTCTTATAAAAGACGATTATTAGCTGTAATTGCAAACAAGGGTTATTCCACAAAATATTAAACCTAGGGGTTGAATAATAATTGACCCACACTTTTATGTGGAAAATTTATTAAAATTTAACTGAGCAACATAACTTGTTGGTTTGTAAGATTTATGCATCTGTTAATAAATCCTGCTCTTGTTTGAAGTTTGCAGGCTCTAACTTATTTGCATCTTATCAAACCTGCTAAATCTGCAGGGGGTTGAATACTACTTGTAGGCACTGTATATGTCCATGGCGCCCACATGTATAACAGCGCCATCGATTGGGCAAGTCACCGGCCCTGTTTGTAGTCTTTTGTTTTGGTGCAGCTTCTGCTGGGTAGCGGGACCATCCTTCTCGAGCGGCTGGTGCTAGCAGTACGGCAGCTGGAATCCCATAAACATATTCCAGAACCCAAGCCCTCTCTTCTCTTGAGGATCTAGGCCCCAATGCATCCAACAACGCTGTGGCTTGGGCCATTTTGGACAAAGTTGATTCCCGATTGTCACTAGATCCATGATGTGGCACATAGTTTAAATCTTCTGGGTCAATATCGGTGGGATCCTCATCGTCTTCTGCATCATTCTGGGCATCCCAACGGACTAATTTCTGGACCAAGTCCGACCGAGTCTCAGCGTTCCAGTAGATAATCTTTCGCCTCTGGCACTGATCCTGTAGCATCCATTTACTGCTGCGGTCGTAACTCCTCTCTGGTCCTTGTCCCATGTCCCATGGTGGGGTTGGACATGGCAGCGTCCGAAACCTGAATACCTCCCCTATGGCCTGCTGGGTATGCTTATGTGCCTCCCTGGTTGTTGAGCCCTGGACAGTGTCCGCGAACACCAGTCCTCTGCAGCTCTCCTGGGTAAACCAGGCTGAGTAGTGTCCCACTCCTGCCACAAATTGTGGAGACACGGGGCTCAGTGGGTTCTCTTGTCCACTGAATCAGCCGCCTTTAGAAAGACAGTGTGGCTCAGGGCTCATCCCAACTGAACTCCGACCTCCTTAACCGTGGGCGTAACAATACTCAGACAACACAAGGTGAGGGAACCACAATAATTAGACTTTATTGGATCCCCAAACAATTAACGGCACATAACACATAACCAGAAAAACACAAATGTAACAGGCAACAGAGTCTCACCCTTCCGCTGGCTCACCAGGGATTAGACTGTCCGTGCCTCAGAGCTTCCAGGGCCACTTACTCCAATCCAGCAGCACCCCGCTTTCGGCGGGCACCCACCGTGACTGGAATAATGCCAGATTTAGGAAGCTGGCTGAGGTCTGCAAAGTCTGTAACAGGTGACTGAACTGTCCCAACCTGAGTGTTCTCCTTAGGTAGTCCTGGTATGATGATACAATCCTGGCAGCCGGAGTCGAAATCCCTAGGCTGTGGATATGGTCTCCAACCGGAACCAGAGTCCCTAGATTGAAGCCATAAGATATCCTGATCCTCTAGTCAGCTCCGAAGAGCTTAGACTGGATCCATCAGCATCCATCAACAACCACCTGGTGGCTTAAAGAAATCCCTTTTATAGCCACAACCTTCCACTTGGATACACTGCGTCCTCATCGATTGGTTGGACAAGATCGCCTCTCCCATTGGATGAATCTCAAGCTGCATGGACAATGTTCATCCAAATGATGTCTACAGAATGACTGAAGATATCTACATGGAGTCTGCAAGTCCCAGACTCGACAATTGCTACTAAGGTAATTTACATTAGATTACAATACACAACTACATTACAATGAATGCTCCGAAGGGTCTGGTCCCAAACAATAGTTAAGCAAACATGAGTTACCACACAGTAGAACAATACGTCTGGCTGAATGTTAAGAAACTTTAACCCATGAGAGTCCATGTCGTCACAGAGACCGCAGTGTGAGCCGGAGAGTCTGCAAAAAGGGTGACATCACTACAAAGTGGAGAAGAATGGCGCTAGACACCAGAGAGTGCATCGGTAGGGGAGTAAATTAATACGCTCACACTACATTACAAGCACATACATTTAATTATTTTCTGTGAGTCTGCCCATCACTAGTTGCATTATAAAAGGCACTTCATCATAGAGAGTGCAGTGTTATCCGGAGAGTCTGCAGAAGGGGTGACGTTACTACAAAGCGGAGAAGAATGGCGCTAGACACCAGAGAGTGCAGCGGTAGGGGAGTAAATTAATACGCCACACTACATTACATGCACACACATTTAATTATTAAAAATCTTAATGGAACGGCTTCTTTAAGTCATATCTTTCACTGAATCTGCTCCAAGTTATGTATTTAATAATAAACAGAGTAACAATTTAGTATGTCATAAGCCTGATTTTAATTGTTTGTTGTTGCCAACATTTTTCACTTTAACTTGTTTTTAAAATTTGAGGATAACATCTCTTGTAGTGGTTGTACCTATGATGCCTCCCACACCCTCTCCATCATGAATGTAGCTTACAAATGGATTGTTAGATATTAAGAAGGCTTTGAGCAGCGTCACAAGTGCTCAGACACTGCAATATAAGATTCTACCCTGATAGTCAATATAATGAAAGCTACTTGTGATCTAATTAGTAATCATATACATAGCTAAGGGCAGACTTCGTTCGAGTCTTCTACCTGAACCAGCCATCTTCAGAGCGTTGTGCACCGTAGCATTGCTGCACATATTTTAATTTTACATAATCTCGAAGCCCATGCGGCACAATAGCTTCTCTTCCATAAAATTGTGTTAGTTTGGCTCACGCTGAGTGTCTGGAATGCGTGCTGCCCTCTGAGAGATGAATGACAGGTAAGTGTTAGAACATGAAAACCAATCACATCTGAAAATGAAAGAAAGCCGAAGTGTGAAGAGGAAGAAGACGGTGTCAGACCAGGCAAATTATTTCAGATCATAACAGGTTGCCGGGAAGATATTTACTCCTTTCCCATCGTCAGTGTGTGCTCTCCCTGTCAATTAAGACAGTCTGAGCAATCTCTCCCTGTAGTTCAGTCACAATGGAAAGGTTGATTCCATGATGTCTTAGAGTTTGCTCTATCACACCGCTCTATGATCTCTTTTCTTTAAAGTGACCTTTTTGTTGCAGCTGACTTTTGTTATTGAAGAAAATAATGCGGTCATCTGTGCTCTGTATTCTGAAATCGCTCCATCCATGCTTGTATGACCAGCCTAAAAAGCCTAATATTATATATGTTCCCTCACCTCTGATTCTGTGATCCTCAAACATTGTGTATTCCTAAAAAGTAACAAGTGAATCCCAGCTGATGTCTATGACACAAATTTTAGTACAAAAGTTAACTTGCAAGATAAATACAGTGACTTGAAAAAGTATTCATACCATGTGAAGGTGTCCACATTTTTTCATGTTATGCGCACAAACTTAAATGTATTTTTTTTAGGGATTTTATGTGACATACCATATATATATATATATATATATATATATATATATATATATATATATATATATATACATATACACACATACATACAGGGTGGGCCATTTATATGGATACACCTAAATAGAATGGGAATGGTTGGTGATATCAACTACACGTTTGTGGCTAAATAGTATATGGGAGGGGGAAACTTTTCAAGATGGGTGAGGACCATGGTGGCCATTTTGATGTCGTCAATTTTGAATCCAACTTTATTTTTTTCAATGGGAAAGAGGGTCATGTAATACATCAAACTTATTGAGAATTTCACAAAAACCAATGGTTTACTTGGATTCAACGTAACTTTATTCGTTCATTAGTTATTTACAATTTTATGACCACTTATAAAATATGTTCAAAGTGCTGCCCCTTTTCCACTCTTGACACACTGATAGCAACATTGCAGAAGACATGCTAACACAGGCTTCCAGTATCTGTTGTTTCAGATGCTGCACATCTTGTATCTTCACAGCATAGACATTTGCCTTCAGATGCCCCCAAAGATAAAAGTCTAAGGGGGTCAGATTGGGAGACCTTGATGGCCATTCAACTGGCCCATGATGATCAATCCACTTTCCAGGACACTGTTCATGTAGGAATACTCAGACCTCACACCCATAATGTGATGGTGCACCACACGTACCAGAAAAACACGGACATTGAAAATAAAAAACATTTTTTACTCACCTTCTCCAGCGCTGCTTGTCTCCGGCCTCTGTTCCCTGCTGCTTCAGAGCTGGCTAATTATGGCATGCATATTCATGTATGCAGGAGCAGCCAACCCCAAAGTAGCTGCAGTGGGGTCAGTGCCGGCCGGAAACACAGCAGAGCCGAAGAGTTCAGCACCACGGATAGCAGGAGCAGGGACAGGTGAGTATAAGTCTATGTGCAATCACAAATAACGGATCACGGATCACGGAGTGCACATGGACATCCCATGTTTTCCGTGAATCACGACACATGGAGGGACATATGCGTTTTTTACATGTGAGTGAAAATTGTCTGTGTTTTTCACTGACGTGTGAAACAGGCCTCAGTAAGATTCATCATCACTACCAAGGAGTCATTTCCTCTCTATTTATGTTGCGTCCCATCATTATTATCTGATAGTTTTATGCTCCAATCAGGGAGCCTCTGCCCAATAGTTTACCAATGGAAATATAACTTTTCTTTGATTTCTTGTGTGACTAAGGGGTAATTATTGTTATTTTGCCAATATAACCTTTCAATCCAAAATGTCTTTCATATTAGTTAATATGAAGAGAACTCAATGTTTTCAGTTATTAATAACATTTATAATGAAGCACATGAAATATTTCTTTCTAAGGAAACAACAATTAGATGAGGAGCCGGACTGCTTGCATATTGTCCAGGTATCATACTGTTTATATTGCCATTTGCAGGCACTGATGCTGGTTACTCCATTTCACCTGACAAGACAAGCATTCAGGTTTCCCTTTCCCAGTGTAAACATATCAAGCTTTGGACAGCCAGTCGTCTAATAAATCAGATCATCCATACCACAGAGTGGCATCCTATTGTTCTGCGGCCTCTGATGTTTACTGTGCATGGTTTGGTATCGTCTGTGTCGGTGCACTCGGCTGATTTTTTAGTGCAAACCATTGAAATGTGACTTATAGATGGAGCCTGAATCATTTCATACTCAGCATGTGCTCTGTGAGATCTCAGCTCTATAATAATTGCATGGCTTTTGAGGATTTATGGCATTTTAACAAGAACTTGCAAACTGCATATGAGTTGCTAAAACATGTCTGGATCATTTCTAATTACAATAATGGTAAAGCAAACACTGGCTTAAAGAATACACTTAACACAAACACAAAACTCTCAGGAATTGAGGTGTACAGGTAGGAGGGTTGGAGGGTGGTAGTAGTTGGTGGCTAGAAAAATCTATTAGGATGATCGTGATGCCACCTGTGGTATGTGGCCAGGTAGGTAGCCAGGGTCTCTCTCCGGGGCAGATGTCAGGTGCAGCCGGGATGGTATCGCTTCCCAAAGGCGAAGCGGGCCCTGGCAGGATGGTGGGGGCACGGTAGTCCCCGGGAGCACCGGAGCACAGGGCAACAGCAATCAGAGTCAGAGTCAATAAGTGCGGGTTCCAGGTCTTTACTTATTGGTTTAACGCCACACCCCGGGTACTGGTCTCTGCTGTGATGAAGCTACGATCGATCCCGGGTAGGTCAGAGGTTAGGTCCGGTATGGCAGTCTCTGTGGGTCTCTCCTTTTCTAAGATACGCTGTGTATCGGACCCCTGTGGCGTGAAGCACTTGGGGATCCTGGTGTCAGTAAAGTTTCCCGTTCTGTATGCTGATAGCGTGGTTCTGTTATGGGGCCGGTCCTCAACCCCGGATCCTATATGCTATTTAGGTGCAGACTCATGAGACAGGTCTGATGACTGTTCTAGTCGTTCCCCCATGACCCTTGCAGAATTGGCAGACAACATGAAGTATACCTGCCCTAGGATTCTGTATCCTGATAGCACCAGTCCTGTGGAAGCAGCTGCCCTGCTTCTCCCCAGCGACCATATTGAACTTCTCCGTCCCACAAGATCTACCGGTGCCGGACTCCTTCGTCTCCCGGTGTCTCCAGCCCTGCCCTGGTCTGGCCGATTCTACCCGAAGGAGCTCCTAAGCATGCCCTTGACCGTGTTATTCTGTGTCCCAGACTGATCTAAAGAAATTCTGTCTCTGCTCCTGTATTTCCCAGTGCTCCACCCTCCCTTTGGATGAGTCACCAAGCTAGGGATTTTCCAGTTGTCATAGTGATCACCTCTACTCCAATTAGTGAGAAGCCACCTGCTGTATGTGTTATGCAAGGAAATTGCTAACTCATTCTCTGTGTGGTTTAAGTGAGACATTCTAGACATTAACCTCTCCATACGCGAGATGGATACTGCGCCTTAAATGAGTTGCAGTACCCTGTGGTGACCAAAAGCCTCAGGAGCGCCACATATACAGGGAGTGGTCAGACAAGGGACAGTATATATTGGATAAAAATATTAAAAATATGTTTATGTACGACATATTTATGGTCTATTCATAGGATAAGTCATTAATATCAGATATTTGGGGATTTGACAGCCAGCAGTCCCACGATCAGTTGCTATTTACTCCATTTCATTTGTAGCAGCCAGTGTTTGATACAATAGAACAGCACCTAGCAGCAGCTGCTACACATTGAATGAAGCTAGGCTATGCATCATTCAAAGTGTATACATCCGGCCACACTGCAGCTAATTACTGTCTAATGGTGGAGTTACTGGGCGTCGTACACCCACTGATCTGATATTGATGACCTATCCTGTGGATAGATTATGAATATGTTGTGACCAGACAACCCTTTAATTATTGTGAAATATGTATTCTTTCAAGTTAATAAGAATGCTGGGAAAATCTACAGTTGAAACCAGACGTTTACATTCACTCTCTAAAAAGACACATCTGCAGGTTTTTCTCACTGTCTGATATGAAATCAGAATAAACCTTTCCCATTTTAGGTCAATTAGGAAATAAACTTATTTATGTTTGCCAAATGACAGAATAATGAGAGAGAGAATGTTTTAAGGCATTTTAAATACTTTCTGCAAAGTCAAAACTTTACATACATTTCATTAGTATTTGGTACCATTGCTCTTAAACTGTATGACTTGGGTCAAATGTTTTCAATATCCTTCCACAAAGCTTCTCACAATAGTTGGTAGGAATTTGGGCCCATTCCTCCTGATAGAAATGGTGTAACTGAGCCATGTTTGTAGGTCGTCTTGCTTGCACCTACCTTTTCAGCTTTGCCCATAAATTTTCAGTAGGATTGAGATCCGAGCTATGTGATGGCCATTCAAAAACATTGTCCGACTTTCATCGGATTATTGGATTGCACTCAGCCAGCCATAAAAGTGCAGTCCCAACTGAGTGCAGTCCGGTTGTCATGGACTGACAGAATGAAGACAATGATATATTTTTTTTCTTTATTTTCGATCATCCAAGAGAATCGTATCACACTATGCTGATACTTAGATCAAATAATCAGAGTTTGATCAGAGTGTCATTTGCATACTCGGACCATTTCTCTCTAGGATGAGAGAAAATACTGCCGTCTGAACCTAGCCTAAGGGGCACTTTGCACACTACGACATCGCAAGCCGATGCTGCGATGCCGAGCGCGATAGTCCCCGCCCCCGTCGCAACTGCGATATCCTTGTGATAAATGCCGTAGCGAACATTATCGCTACGGCAGCTTCACATGGACTCACCTGTCCTGCGACCGTCGCTCTGGCCAGCGACCCGCCTCCTTATTAAGGGGGCGGGTCGTATGGCGTCACTGCGACGTCACATGGCAGGCGGCCAATAGGAGCGGAGGGGCGGAGATGAGCGGGATGTAAACATTTCGCCCACCTCCTTCCTTCCGCATATCCTATGGAAGCCGCAGTGACGCCGGTAGGAGATATTCCTCGCTCCTGCGGCTTCACACACAGCGATGTGTGCTGCCGCAGGAACTAGGAACAACATCGGACCGTCGCATCAGCGTAATCATGGATTACGCCGACGCTGCACCGATGATACGATTACGGCGCTTTTGCGCTCGTTAATCGTATCATCAAGCTTTTACACACTACGATGTCGCATGCGATGCCAGAAGTACGTCATTTTCAATTTGACCCCACCGACATCGCACCTGCGATGTCGTAGTGTGCAAAGCCCGCCTAAGAGTGAGGCAATTTTAAATCTAGCGCTTAATGCTCAACACTTGTTCTTCATGAGATGAACTAATCTAATAGTATATAGCAGCAACTTGCTACACTCACCCTACAAAGAACTCATGAGTGCTCAGCCAAGCTGAGTGTTCCAGTGTACGGGAAAACAGGAGAGATGGCTGTTGAGCAAGTATTCACCTGACAGATATTTCAGTTGTGTAGGCAGCTTAACGCTATTAAATTATGTAAAATCCTCAAAAAGACCAGTCATTAATAACATCTCATTAAAGGGTGTCCACCACTTTTGACTTCTGTCTGTGAACTAGGAAAGACAGCTTGCAGTCCCTGTATAATATGAGTTGCCATTCATTTAATTGGCTGATAAGTAATACTACATTTCCATTGTACTAGATATGTATATCCCCCTTAAAAGGTTTGGCCAGGCTTTTCACAAAAGTAGGCAGTGACTATTCTGCAGACTGCGCAATTTGCTATTTGATATCCCACTACGTGTGATTTGAGGATTCATCAGTCTGCAATCACATAGAGTCCCTGTAAACTCTCATGATAAGTCCAGGGAACCCCTCAAAGGAGTATTTACATGGGCCGATTGACTGTTAGGCCTAAGACACACGGCATGAAAATCGGACCGAGTGGAGTGCGATAAAACATCGTATTCCACTCGGACCAATATTAGTCTATGTGTCAGCACCCATGAGCGATTATTTTCTCGGCCCCAATCGGACCGAGAAAACAATCGCAGCATGCTGCGACTGTAATGCGAGACTCTTTCTCTCGCACCCATTCAAGTCTATGGGGCGAGAGAAAGATCGCACTGCACTCGCGATACACCGGTGTACTGCGAGTGCAGTGCAAGAATGGCAATAGCCGACTACGGAGGAGAGAGGGAGATAAATCCCTCCCTATCCTCCGTCCGTGCCAGCCCACACCTCCTCAGCACTGGCCCGCCTCTCCTCAGTGCCAGCCCGTCCCTCAGCAGCTGAGGTCCGATCGCATGATTGGACCTCAGTCGCAGTGACACTCGCATGACACTCGGCTCCTGCTGTGCTGCCAGCATGAGCCAAATGTCATGCAAGGATCGCATTAGTCCCCGTGTGGCCCCAGCCTTAAAGAGAGTTTCCACCTGAGAGCAAACTTTTGGCAAGCAGAACATCTTAACTGAATAACTTTGTGTGTTGTATATACTGTATATTGTTAGAATTCTCTGTGCTACACTGCATTTAGCTGGGTGTGCACCCTTTGCCACAATCCAGCTGATGTAGATGCTGGGGTCGGCGGGCGCCCTTTATCCCAAGGCCCATTATGCCTCTGTTGAGCTGTGCAGTCTCAGCAAAGGATGCGCAGCGCATCTCACCCAGTCTCTTTGCCTCTGCTCACCGGGCCCCACACAGTAATGGCAGTAATATCCTAATGTTGCGCTTACAGTATGGGCAGTGTGCTACTGCTGTATATGGGTTGAACGCTGTTTATGGTAGTGTGTGAGTGCTGTATATGGGATGTGATTGGTGGGTACATTATACTGAATGGCCAGTGCATGTGTGCTGTATATGGCCAGTATATGAGTGTTTGTGCGATATATAGTATGGCCAATTTGTGAGGTCTGTATGTCGTGTGCCAGCGCATGAGGGCTTTGTGCATATTAGAAGGTGGCCATGTTCCTGAGACTGAAGACACCAACCACACTGTCATAATATGATGTTGTCATGTATAATTTAATGTGAAATGTTCCTACATGAAGTAATGTAAGAATGTATATTATAATATAAAAGGGAAGATGTTGCCACCTAGTGGCTGTACAGATAATGCTTGTAGAAACAGGTGACAGGGGTATAAGAAGGGGTTCAGTTGTGGGATTAGCCCACAAGGGAGGAGTAAGTGCCTGTGGGTAGAGGAGAAACTCCATGTTAGATTTATTTGGAGCTACGGCCAGAGTGAGAGTAGTGTGGCCAGGGGTCACGGGTGTGTCATGGTTGACAGACAACCGTGGGGTATCCTGCTGCAGATGGTCACTGCATTTGGCTGCTCAAACTGCTCCTTGATATTCCATTATTTCTTCCTTGGTGTGAATGAAGTTCTATGTATCGTCTCTGTTAAGGTTAACTCTTTCTCTTTTGGACCTTGCAGATATCTTGGCTGTTCAGCAGCAAATCTTTACCCCCACTCCCTGTGTATATATACTGTATACCTGCATTTCTCCTTGGTTTGTTGCCGGTGAAAGAGTTTACTCCAATTTCATCCAGATAGCAAGCAGTCGGCTTGAAATTTCTGTAGAAACTCGTTGCTCTATGTTGCTGTCTTTCTTCCAAAGTCATCTTGCAGATAAGTTGTCTGTTTGCATTCCGCTATTTATTTTCTCTTTCCGTTCTTTAGATCTTAGTAGGTTGACTAGTGCTCTTCCCGTCTGGTCAGTACCTAGCTCCTATTTCAGGGTCAGCCAGGGACTATGTATCCTTGTCGGCATATAGGTGCAGAACCACTGTCCAGGGACGTCAGGTGCATCAGGGGAGCCAGGGACCAGCGGTAAGTTTTACCATGGGTCATCATCTTCCCCTTCCCTAGAGACAGGGTTTCCCTTCCCCCCTTCCTTTCACTGTTTGTCTGGTATTTCTCCATACCAAGCGTGAGATTATCACCTGCGTAAAAAAAGACTGTTACACAGGCCTTTATTATGTATCTGTCTCTGGAGGTAGCAGATCTTCCTTCAGCTGTTCAGCAGGGGCAGCAGTCGCAAACTCCAGGCTTTGGAGATTTTGCAGGTAAGCAGGTCCAGCCTAAGCCCAACATTGCTCTGCCAGACAGTTGTTTTGGAAGAAGAGACAAACTTTTAGCATTCAGGGAAGCTGGTAAAGTGTACTTTAGGTTTCCATTATATTCCAAGGGCAATGAGGAGCATTGGGTGGAGATTGTGATTTTTCTGTTGTCAGGAGATCCCCCTCTTCCACCCGGCTCTGGTTGCCTCCGGTTGGTAGATGGATTTTTTGACACCTTAGGTCTCATCTATGATGATCCTGACCGAGTGTGTGTCCTTGGCTGAGTTCAGGCTGTGTTGCCGTCATTAAGGGAATCGGTGAGCAGAGACTAAGGGGTACTTTGCACGTTGCGACATCGCTACTGCGATATCGTCAGGGTCAAATCAAAAGTGACGCACATCCGACGCCGGTAATGACGTCGCAACGTGTAAAGCCTAGAAGCACCGATAAACGATCGCAAAAGTGTCGAAAATCGGTGATCTGTGTAGTGTCGGTCATTTCCATAATTTCGCTGCAGCGACAGGTACGATGTTGTTCCTTGTTCCTGCGGCAGCACACATCGCTGGGTATGAAGCCGCAGGAGCGAGGAACATCTCCTTACCTGCGTCCCGCCTGCAATGAGGAGGAAGTAGGTGGGCGGGATGTTTACGTCCCGCTCATCTCCCCCCTCCGCTTCTATTGGCCGCCTACCATGTGACGTCACTGTGATGCCGCACGATCCGTTCCCTTAGGAAGGAGGCGGGTCGCTGGCCAGAGCGACGTCGCAGGGCAGGTAAGTGCGTGTGAAGCTGCCGCAGCGATAGTGTTCGCTACGACAGCTATCACAAGATATTGCATCTGAGACAGGGGCGGGGACTATCGCACTCGGCATCGCTACAATCGTCACAGCGTGCAAAGTACCCCTTATTGTTCAGAATTTTGTAGATGGGCAACTGATTCCAAATGAAATGACACAGCTCTTAAAAGCCAATTTTGTCAGGGGCTATCAGCAAGTGTGACAGATGATTTAGTTAATTATTAGATCACTGACTCCCTGCAGGCCGCCATGTCCTTGGCTATACGTTTGGATAGACGTCTCCGAGATACGTTGGTGAGACCTTCCCTGGAGACTATCTTTGGGCAATCTAAAGTTGAACTATCACTCATGGGTTTGGAGAAGCCTATGCAGTAAGTGGGAGCTACACCTTTGCATGATTGCACTGAGATCTGCCTTAATAAAAAGCTTTGTTTCTTTTTTGGTAAAGAGGTCATTTTATTTAAGTCTGCAACTCGGTTCCTAAACAAAGAAGAACAACTGGGAATCGGCTTACCTTTAGTAAGGTGGAGGTGGGCATTCGCGGTGTGTGTTTTTCGTCGACATGTAATTCTCGGTTTATCCTAAAGCGGGCTTTACACGCTACGACATCGCTAATGCGGAGTCGTTGGGGTCACGGAATTTGTGACGCACATCCGGCCGCATTAGCGATGCCGTTGCGTGTGACATCGATAAGCGATTTTGCATCGTTGCAAAAACGTGCAAAATCGCTAATCGGCGACACGGGGGTCCATTCTCAAATCTCGTTACTGCAGCAGTAACGAGGTTGTTCGTCGTTCCTGCGGCAGCACACATCGCTGCGTGTGACGCCGCAGGAACGAGGAAGCTCCCCTTACCTGCCTCCCGGCCGCTATGAGGAAGAAAGGAGGTGGGCAGGATGTTACGTCCCGCTCATCTCCGCCCCTCCACTGCTATTGGTCGGCGGTTCACTGATGTTTCAGTGACGTCGCTGTGACGCCGCACGGACCGCCCCCTTAGAAAGGAGGCGGTTCGCCGGTCACAGCGACGTCGCCGGACAGGTAAGTATGTGTGACGGCTGTGGGCGATGTTGTGCGGCACGGGCAGCGATATGCCCGTGTCGCGCAACAGATGGGGGCGGGTACCCACACTAGCGATATCGGGACTGATATCGCAGTGTGTAAAGTAGCCTTAAGGCGGGCTTTGCACACTACGATATCGCAGGTGTGATGTCGGTGGGGTCAAATCAAAAGTGACGCACATCCAACCTCGCTGTCGATATCGTAGTGTGTAAAGCCTTTTTGATACGATTAACGAGCGCAAAAGCGTCGTAATCGTATCATCGGTGCAGCGTCGGTCATTTCCATGATTTGGAAATGACTGATGTTACGATGTTGTTCCTCGTTCCAGTGGCAGCACACATCGCTGTGTATGAAGCCGCAGGAGCGAGGAACATCTCTTACCTGTGTCACGGGCGCCAATGCAGAGGGAAGGAGGTTGGCGGGATGTTTACGTCCCGCTCATCTCCGCCCCTCCGTTACTATTGGCGGCCTGCCAAATGACGTCGCTATGACGCTGCACGACCCGCCCCCTTAATAAGGAGGCGGTTCGCTAGCCAGAGCAACGTCGCAGGGCAGGTGAGTGCATGTGCTGCCGTAGCGACAATGTTCGCTACGGCAGCAATCTGATGATATCGCACCTGCGACGGGGGCAGGGACTATCGCTGCAGCGTGGGTAACACATTGTTACCGATGTTGCAGCGTGCAAAGCCCGCCTAACAGCAGAGGTGGTGCTAAAGAGCAAAACTGAGAATATTTCTGTGTTCATGGACAGTTAAGCAGGAGTTAGTGTACCGCCCCGCGCTCGGCAGCAGCCTAGCCACATGGATCCGGGCTCGTTTGGTGGGTGGCTCGAGCGCCTCCGGACCCGGGGGTCACGTCGCTCTGCAAGGGATTGCTGGCGATCTCGATGGGGGTGGTTAGGTAGGTGTACGGCCGGAGCCGTGTTTTGAGTTTGTGACGCCACCAACGGGACGTGGTGAAGGTGTAGACATAACCGCTGCAGTTACGGGGCACCCGGGGGAGATGGTTGTGCAGCAAGATGTTAACCCCTTCGTGGGCAGGGATGGTGGCCCCGGGACCCATTTGGGAAGTGTGTAGTGGCTGTGCGCTGCAGGGCGGTGCGCGGCGGGATGGCACTGTTGTACTAACGATTATTGATACACGCAAGTCTCTGGTAAACCAAATTGGTGATGGTCGGTGCCCATGTCGCGGGCGGGGAGGACGCCGTCGCTGCTGAGCTCTTGCAAATGCTAGGGTCCGGCGCTGCTGTGGCTGCTGCTGCTGCTCGGTGGCTCGAGCGGTGGGCCGGATCCGGGGACTCGAGCGGTGCTCCTCGCCCGTGAGTGAAAGGGGTGGTTGGTTTGGGGGATTTAGTCCGTGACGCCACCCACGGATCGTGGTGAAGATAGGCACCACCGCTGCTGATGACGGGGATCCCGGGAGCGATGGTAAGGAGCAGCTGGGATGTTGTTTTCCCCCTCTGTGGGTAGGGGTCGGTGGTCCCAGGGCCCGGTGGTGTGACGGGGAGGCAGGGTCGGTGAGGTGCAGGGTTGCAGGGACAGCGCGGCGCGGTGCCGGATGGCACGGGTGTACTCACTCAACAAGTAAGGTACAAAGTCCTCGGTAAACCAAACGGCTGGATGGACGGGTCCCGCAGCCGGCTGCAGTGCTTCTCCCCGGACAGGTGATGGTGGCTGTCTTTCCCTGCACCTTGATGCTCTCTTTCTGACTACTATGGATTCCCAACGGTAGTCCGCTCCCCGGTGTATGGGTACCGGAGAAGCCCGTTTGCCCTCAGACGCTGGCCCTTGGGTCTCTAGCCACGGTGTGGGCGGTTGCCTTCAATCGGGACTTTTGCTTTTGTGAAACCCCTGGGGTTCCAGTCACATTCGGATCTGACTATTGTCGGCGGCTCCAAGCCTGGTCGGGGTCCGATGGCCCTGCCTGTGTGTGCTGGCTTCACTTCGCTCCCCGGTCGATACCGGCGGGCCATCACCCATCCCCGGTCCTACGGTTCCACGTTGCTAAACCACTCCTGCAGACGGCCACCACCGTCTGTCAACCTTGCTGTCAGTGCCTGGGCCACAAACCCAGACACCCAAGTGCTTACTCCTCCCTCCTCAAACTCCAACACTAAACTGTCACTTTTCCCGCCTCCAGGCCTGTGAACTCCTTGGTGGGTGGGGTCAACCGCTTAGCTCTGCCCCATCTGGTGTGGACATCAGACCCTGGAGGGAGGCAACAAGGATTTTGTGTTTGGCTGGTGTCCCTGTCTAATGGGGTGGGGTGTTTGTATGTTATCTGTGACGACCTGGCTAGGCCAGGGCGCCACATTCCCCCTTGGTGAAATGCAGACCGTCCGCGTGCTGCCCGTCCATCACCGGTTTTATTTTTCAACTATAAAAAGATATAAATAACATGTAAAACATTTTAAACATACGCATTTTTGTTAGGACACTTCAAACGTTGCACATATAAAACATTTTTAATACTGACGGATGGACGGATGTCTTTCACTCTCCCACCCAAGCAACCTAGCCCTGATGCTGCCCCTAAGAAGTGGGCAGCACCCCTTGACCCCAGTCCAGGTTCAGGCTGCCCGAGCGGGAACGGGTACGGTTTCTCGCACCCGGCTGTCATTTCAGGGGACCCCACGTCCAGGGGGACCCCTGACCCCCGGAGGATGGCCACCGGTCCTGGTAGTGGCCGGGCCCCAGCCTGCTCTGCTGCGGGCCCTTCCTCCAATTTTCCTCTCCGGAGGCGGCTCCAATGGAATATCACCCTTCAACTTATTTACATGCCCATTAGTTCGTGGGTGGCCTGCCAGTTCTCAGCCATGTCCATGAGTAGTCTCTTATGCAGGTTGTAAAAGCACACAGGGTCCCTCCGGGGACAACTTGCCGGCAACGGCCGGAATAATCACATGGACAATCAGATGAAGGTTCACGGTTCATTAAAGTCATTCAATCACATATTTAGACACTTAACATATGACACCCCTAAATGGTAGTTTCCCTGTACCTAAGCGGGGGTTGGCCTAGGTTGGGGCGTGTGGACCTTCTGAGCCCAATGCTATCAGTGGAGGGCAAGGGGACAGAGGAGACAGTCAGCTCCTCTTCCCGTCTACTGTGTTGGGCCGGCGGAGACTCAGGGGGACTGGGTACAGGTGCAGCCCTGGGCACTGGTTCACTGGCGGGTACTTCCGTCTCCTTTTCCTCCATGGGTTGTGGGAACATTATTACCGGAATAAGCACCGCGCCATTCTGTGTCGGCCAGTCCGCTGAAATCACCCATTACTGTGTGGATCACCTCTTTCTCCTTCTCCCCGGTTGGTCTGGGGGTTGGAACTTCAGCTGCTACCTTCAACGGTGATGGGGACCTCTTCAGGTGGTCTCTGGACACCGTGGCTGAAGTCTTCCCCTGGTCACGACTAATCTGGTAGGCCTTATCATTCTCCCATTCAGTGGGTTGTATGACATACGGGGTCTTTTCCCACTGGTCATCGAGCTTATGGTTCTTCTCTTTCGTTTCAGCACTACATCTCCAGGTTTAAAGGGGCCAGCTGGAGCCCGCTTGTTGAAATACTGTTCCTGCTGTTCCCGGCTCCGACATAGGTTCCTTTCCACGTACTCCTGGACCTGTCGGTATTGCGCTCTCCACCGAGTGTCCCATCCAGCAGTCGAAGGGAGGGCTTCTGGAGCTTCCAAACCCATTTCTAGGTCTACTGGCAACCGGCCTGGCTGAGCTCTTATGAGATACGCTGGTGTACATTTGGTAGAGCTGGAAGGGATGTTATTGTACATATCGACCAGGTCAGGAAGCTTTTCTGGCCACAGGTTCCGCTCTTCTAGCGGTAACGTCTTGAGGAGACCCAGGACCAGATGGTTCATCTTTTCACACATGTCATTGGTCTGAGCATGGTAAGTTGTGGTCCGAATCTTCTTGCAGCCGTACAACTGGCAGAATTCTTGAAACACCTCCGCTTCAAAAGCCGGGCCGGTAAAGGTAAAGTCGGTAAGCACCCTTGCATTCGAGGGCGACCAGCTCCAGCGGCTGATGAGTAATAATTGGGCGTAAAGGGGCCTTCTGGCTGGCCTCGTCCCTTCTTCTCAGTGCACAGGGACAAAACTCTCGGCACCAGGCCTCCACAGACTCCCGCATCCCACTCCAATAGAATCGCTCCCTCAACAGCATCTCCAGCTTCTTCCACCCAAAGTGCCCGGCACCGTCATGGTAAGCCTGTAGAACTGTGGGCACACTAGCTTGGGGAACCACCAGCTGACGAATCTTCTCATGGGTCTTCGGGTTGATCAATTCCCGATACAGTGTCCCCTGGTCCAGATGCAGCCGGGCTCGTTTTTTCCACAGCCGTTGGGCCTCAGGCGGAGCAGCGGGGTCCAGTCTAGTGGAACCTTGTTCAATCATGGTCTTGACCACTTGGACGGCAGGCGCTTGGTCTTGGTCTTCTTGCCATCCCTGATTTGGCAGCGGGTCCAGGCTCGCCTGTTGCTGCTGGACATGCAGCTTCTCGACTGGTGGCCGGTGGAATGCGGGCAGCTCGATTTCTTCTAAATCATTGCCTTCCGGTCCCTCATCCGATAGGTGGGGCATCCGGGTAGCGCATCCATGTTGGTGTTCTTGCGGCCGGCTCGGTACTTGATCGTGAAGTCATAAATAGACAGCCGGGCTACCCACCGCTGCTCCAACGCGCCTAATTTGGCCGTGTCCAGATGGGTTAACGGATTATTGTCCATATAGGCGGTGAACTCCTGGGGACGCAGACTGCAAATCAGCTTTAACGTATATACAAAGACAAATACAGCATTAACCCCGGGGGGTCTAGGAGCACAAACTCATTATATGAGCCCACTCATAAGATACATGCATTATTCACTTTAAGGATCTTCCTGCACTTCTATACAGGCGATTAATTTTCCCTAACTGCCCAGTAAGGACAGGATATTCCTACCCTGAACTCCACTGTGGAGGGAACAGGAAAGACCTCACCGTATTGCCATTTTTTTGGGATTTCTGGACGAACGTCTTTATACATTTGCCTATGAGTAAGGAGACTACTGTCTGTTAATCATTAAAGGAACCCCCAAAAAACACTTTTCTTCACAGTAATTTAGCGACTAATGTGATCAAGGTCCTGGAGGACCGAAACGTTATTGTCGCAAAATTATCGCAAGTGTCACATGTTTTTCAATTGTTGCTATCTTGCCTTTTGTATTAAAAATCTATTAGCATTGAGAAAAAGAGTTATATCTTTATTCATTTTTGCCCATTGAGAGTGCAGTGTTATATTTATATAGGCGGTGAACTTAGCGGCTGTGAGGTAATGGCGGAATCGCTCAGTAATGGCCCACACAAGGGCTAGGAACTTAAGCTTGAAGAGCTGTAATTCTCAGGGTTCCTTTCCATGGGCCGGAGTTTTCTGCTGGCATAGGCGATCACTTTTTCCCTTCCGTTCTGGACCTGGGACAGGATGGCTCCCAAGCCTACATTACTGGCATCGGTGTAGAGGATGAATGGGAGATTATAGTCGGGATATGCCAGGATTTCTTCCCCTGTCAAGGCCGTCTTCAGCTGGTGGAAAGACTCTTCGTGTTTCGCTTCCCATGCCAACGGGATTCCAGAGGGCCTGCCATCCTTGGTCTGTCCCACGAGGAGGTCTTGCATGGGGCGGCCATCTTCGTATACCCCTTAATGAAGCGACGATAGTAGCCCACCAGGCCCAGGAACTGTCTCACCTCTCTCACCGTGGTCGGTCTCGGCCAGTCCTGAATGGCAGTGATCTTCTCGGGATCTGGGGCGACGCCTTCCGCGCTCACCACGTGTCCGAGGTACTGGACCCTGGGTTTCAGTAGGTGGCACTTAAAGGGCTTCAATTTCATCCCATATTTGGCTAGGGACGCGAACACTTCAGCCAAATGTTCCAGATGAGCCTCGTACGTCTGGGAGTACACAATCACATTATCCAGGTACAGTAGGACCATTTCGAAGTTGAGATGTCCCAGGCAGCACTCCATGAGCCATTGGAAGGTTCCAGGGGCATTGCACAGCCCAAACGGCATGCTGTTGAACTCGCAGGGTCCCATGGGAGTGGCGAATGCCGTCTTATCACGGTCCTCTGGCACAACTGCTACCTGCCAGTACCCGCTAGTAAGGTCAAGGGTAGAGAAGAAGTTAGCAGTTCTCAGTGCAGCTAGTGACTCTTCGATACGGGGCAGAGGGTAGGCATTTTATGCGTGATCTGGTTGATTTTCCGGTAATCCACACACATTCTCATGGTGCCGTCCTTCTTCTTGACCAGCACCAGTGGGGCTGCCCAGGGACTACAACTATCCCGAATAACCCCTGCCTCCTTCATGTTCCTCAACATGTCTTTAGCGCATTGATAGTGTGCTGGCGGAATGGGCCTGTACCTCTCTTTGATAGGTGGGTGTAGGCCTGTAGGGATATGGTGTTGAATCCCCTTAATCCTCCCGAAATCTAATGGGTGCTTGCTGAAAACCTGCTCATACTCTTGCACTACCCTGTATACCCCCTTTTTGTGATGCAAGGGTGTGGTTTCAGTACCTACGTGTAGTTCCTGGCACCACCCCTCTAACTGTGCAGAGGGTGTATGGTTACTGACAGGGGACGCCGAGGTAGGAGGGACAGCTTCGTGAATGGTGTGAGGGTCTAAGGTGAGCAACTTGGCGAGGGTAGCATAACGGGGGAGCCTGACTTCCTCCTCTCCACAATTCAGCACTCTTACAGGCACTCTCCCCTTTTTAACGTTAACCACCCCTCTGGCCGCCATCACCGTGGGCCAGTGTTCAGAAGGCGTGGGTTTCACCATCGCCAGGTAGTCGCGCCCCTGGGGACCTACTGCTGCCGTGCACCAGATCATCATTTCACTCCGGGGTGGCACTACTAAGGGGGCCACATCCATCACCCTCACTCCACCAATCTCTGCGCCAGTTGAGCTCACTTTTGCCGATACAGCAGGGCCCGGATCTCATGCTGCACAGCCCTGTGTCGGCCTCCTCCTGCAGTGGCGGCCAACTGTTGTAACAGATTCAGCACCTCACTCATTCAATGCTCCATTACGTTTGTCCCCAAGATTACTTTCAGGGTGTGATCACTGGGTTCATTCATTACCACAATCATCCCTTGATTCTTTAACTCCGCACGTCCCACAGTCAGGGTCACTTGCTTATAGCCCACCTGGGTTAGGGGGGGTCCATTGGCTGCAATCAGGGTCAGGCTATCATCAGAGGGGGCAAGTTCGTCAGTACCCCAATACTGCTGGTACAGTGTATATGGTATAGTGGTTACCTGTGATCCTGTGTCCAAGAGGGCCATGAGCGGGATGCCATCCACTGCCAGGGGGATGATGGGGCGAGCTCCGACATACCGGTCTTGCCAATCAGGGGGGCCGTTGGTGTCTACTCCTGAGGATTGACCCTTGGCCTCAGGGGTTGCTCGTTTAACGGGCACCGCCTAAAGTAGTGGCCAGGCTTGCTGCACCTGTAACAAATAGGAGGCCCATACCGTGAGTCATTGGTCCTTCTCCGCTGCATCCAGGGGACGTCCTCCGGGCTGTCGGCGAGCTGGATCCCTCCTGGAGGCTTGACTCTAGTCGGAAGCTGGAGTGCGGCGAGGATATTGGCTAGGTCTCAATCCATGCGGCGGATCTGGGCTGCTAGTTCCTCCATCATCCTGATGGGTGCTGCAGGAGCTGGTAAAGCCGGGGGTGGAGGCGCCACCGTGATAGGAGCAGTCTCAGCCAGCCACGGGGCCGCCTCAGGAGCGTCGGGCGCTGGAGCCTGCAGGGCCTTGATGGCCCGCTCTTTCAGTACTGCAAAGTCCAGATTGGGGTGTTCCAAGGCCCACAGCCGCAGCTGCTTGCGGTCTTCCACGGACCCCAGCCCCTGCATGAATTGCTCTACTAGCATCTTATTACTGTCCACATAATTGATAGTGTCCACCTGCTTCAGCGTACGGAGGGCCGTTTGCAGGCGCAGGGCATAGTCTCTCACATTGTCCGCAGGCCGTTGCCGGCACTGATAAAACTGCATCCGCAGCTCCGCTTCGGTGCGGGTCTCAAAAGCGATTTGGAGTTTTTCGAAAATGGTAGTCACCAAGGCCCAGTCCGCGTCGGTGCAGGTCTCCACCTACTTCTCAGCCGTGCCGGTTAGCTGCCCTGGCTCTACCGCTGCCCGCTGTCTATCAGCCAAGGGATATAAATCGAGGACCGGGCTGATCTTTTTCCGGAACAACTGCAAAGCATCAGGCTTCCCATCGTACTGCGGTAGCCAGGTAGCACCAGGCACATAGGGCAAGGAGAACGGCACCACCTGGGTGACCGCTGGGCCCGCGGCCTCCCCCGCTCCTGCGACCAGAGCAGGGGCTATCCCATTTCAATCTACGGGCGCGGCGGGAGCTGCAACCGCCACTCCTCCAACAGCTCTGTCGGGCGCAGACATCTTTTTCCCGTCCCCCCTTGGTACTCTTCAGCACTTCCGTTTGTTGGGGGCGGGGCTTCACTTTCGCGCCTTCCCTGCTCGGAGAAGATGCTCGAGCGGAAGATTTTCGTGCCAAGATGGCGGCATCTCAAAATTTTCGGCCGGACGCCGCCGGGGGAGATCACAAGGTGCACTTCTACTGGTAAGTAGAGGGGCTCAATCCTGTTCGTGACGCCAAGTTGTCGCAGGCAGGGAGGACGCTGTCGCTGCTGCGCTTTTGCTAACGCTCGGGTCCGGCGCTGCTGTGGCTGCTGCTGCAGCTCGGTGGCTCGAGCGGTGGGCCGGATCCAGGGACTCGAGCGGCGCTCCTCGCCCGTGAGTGAAAGGGGTGGTTGGTTCGGGGGATTTAGTCTGTGACGCCACCCACGGGTCGTGGTGAAGATAGGCACCATCGCTGCTGATGACAGGGATCCCGGGAGCGATGATAAAGAGCAGCTGGGATGTTGTTTTCCCCCTCCGTGGGTAGGGGTCGGTGGTCCCAGGGCCTGGAGATGTTGTGACGGGGAGGCAGGGTCGGCGAGGTGCAGGGTTGTAGGGACAGCGCGGCGCGGTGCCGGATGGCACGGGTGTGCTCACTCAACAAGAAAGGTACAAAGTCCTCGGTAAACCAAACGGCTGGATGGACGGGTCCCGCAGCCGGCTGCAGTGCTTCTCCCAGACAGGTGATGGCGGCTGTCTTTCCCTGCACCTTGATGCTCTCTTTCTGACTACTATGGATTCCCGATTGAATAGGACAACTGAAGTGAGCACTAATATATATATTATGAGTGCAAGCCAAAAAATACATACTATACAAAGGATAAGGCTGCACATCAAACATAGATAATGGTATAATGCCTCAAGCATATCGAAAAATATTGGAATATACAATGAAAAATGCTACTTGCTAATTTGAACATGTGAATAATGAATTGCATACTTGCCATGAATATTAGGAAAAAGGAGATATTTAGCAATCGCATTGATCAATGTAACTGAGCCCCAAGACCTCATCAAGGTATATCTCTATATTGGGGTCCCTAGCTCTGTGACCCTAACTGTGTGTCATCTCATTGCAATTAAAAACTGCTGTGGGTGGAGAGGGGTAACTAAGGACTTTCTTATATAGGAGATGGAAAAAACATGGCCGAAAGGGGCGGAGCTGTGTTCACATTCAGAAAAAAACTACATATAACTGAATAGGACAACTGAAGTGAGCACTAATATATATATTATGAGTGCAAGCCAAAAAATACATACTATACAAAGGATAAGGCTGCACATCAAACATAGATAATGGTATAATGCCTCAAGCATATGGAAAAATATTGGAATATACAATGAAAAATGCTACTTGCTAATTTGAACATGTGAATAATGAATTGCATACTTGCCATGAATATTAGGAAAAAGGAGATATTTAGCAATCGCATTGATCAATGTAACTGAGCCCCAAGACCTCGTCAAGGTATATCTCTATATTGGGGTCCCTAGCTCTGTGACCCTAACTGTGTGTCATCTCATTGCAATTAAAAACTGCTGTGGGTGGAGAGGGGTAACTAAGGACTTTCTTATATAGGAGATGGAAAAAACATGGCCGAAAGGGGCGGAGCTGTGTTCACATTCAGAAAAAAACTACATATAACTGAATAGGACAACTGAAGTAAGCACTAATATATATATTATGAGTGCAAGCCAAAAAATACATACTATACAAAGGATAAGGCTGCACATCAAACATAGATAATGGTATAATGCCTCAAGCATATGGAAAAATATTGGAATATACAATGAAAAATGCTACTTGCTAATTTGAACATGTGAATAATGAATTGCATACTTGCCATGAATATTAGGAAAAAGGAGATATTTAGCAATCGCATTGATCAATGTAACTGAGCCCCAAGACCTCGTCAAGGTATATCTCTATATTGGGGTCCCTAGCTCTGTGACCCTAACTGTGTGTCATCTCATTGCAATTAAAAACTGCTGTGGGTGGAGAGGGGTAACTAAGGACTTTCTTATATAGGAGATGGAAAAAACATGGCCGAAAGGGGCAGAGCTGTGTTCACATTCAGAAAAAAACTACATATAACTGAATAGGACAACTGAAGTGAGCACTAATATATATATTATGAGTGCAAGCCAAAAAATACATACTATACAAAGGATAAGGCTGCACATCAAACATAGATAATGGTATAATGCCTCAAGCATATGGAAAAATATTGGAATATACAATGAAAAATGCTACTTGCTAATTTGAACATGTGAATAATGAATTGCATACTTGCCATGAATATTAGGAAAAAGGAGATATTTAGCAATCGCATTGATCAATGTAACTGAGCCCCAAGACCTCGTCAAGGTATATCTCTATATTGGGGTCCCTAGCTCTGTGACCCTAACTGTGTGTCATCTCATTGCAATTAAAAACTGCTGTGGGTGGAGAGGGGTAACTAAGGATTTTCTTATATAGGAGATGGAAAAAACATGGCCGAAAGGGGCGGAGCTGTGTTCACATTCAGAAAAAAACTACATATAACTGAATAGGACAACTGAAGTGAGCACTAATATATATATTATGAGTGCAAGCCAAAAAATACATACTATACAAAGGATAAGGCTGCACATCAAACATAGATAATGGTATAATGCCTCAAGCATATGGAAAAATATTGGAATATACAATGAAAAATGCTACTTGCTAATTTGAACATGTGAATAATGAATTGCATACTTGCCATGAATATTAGGAAAAAGGAGATATTTAGCAATCGCATTGATCAATGTAACTGAGCCCCAAGACCTCGTCAAGGTATATCTCTATATTGGGGTCCCTAGCTCTGTGACCCTAACTGTGTGTCATCTCATTGCAATTAAAAACTGCTGTGGGTGGAGAGGGGTAACTAAGGACTTTCTTATATAGGAGATGGAAAAAACATGGCCGAAAGGGGCGGAGCTGTGTTCACATTCAGCCATGTTTTTTCCATCTCCTATATAAGAAAGTCCTTAGTTACCCCTCTCCACCCACAGCAGTTTTTAATTGCAATGAGATGACACACAGTTACGGTCACAGAGCTAGGGACCCCAATATAGAGATATACCTTGACGAGGTCTTGGGGCTCAGTTACATTGATCAATGCGATTGCTAAATGTCTCCTTTTTCCTAATATTCATGGCAAGTATGCAATTCATTATTCACATGTTCAAATTAGCAAGTAGCATTTTTCATTGTATATTCCAATATTTTTCCATATGCTTGAGGCATTATACCATTATCTATGTTTGATGTGCAGCCTTATCCTTTGTATAGTATGTATTTTTTGGCTTGCACTCATAATATATATATTAGTGCTCACTTCAGTTGTCCTATTCAGTTTTATGTAGTTTTTTCTGAATGTGAACACAGCTCCGCCCCTTTCGGCCATGTTTTTTCCATCTCCTATATAAGAAAGTCCTTAGTTACCCCTCTCCACCCACAGCAGTTTTTAATTGCAATGAGATGACACACAGTTAGGGTCACAGAGCTAGGGACCCCAATATAGAGATATACCTTGACGAGGTCTTGGGGCTCAGTTACATTGATCAATGCGATTGCTAAATATCTCCTTTTTCCTAATATTCATGGCAAGTATGCAATTCATTATTCACATGTTCAAATTAGCAAGTAGTATTTTTCATTGTATATTCCAATATTTTTCCATATGCTTGAGGCATTATACCATTATCTATGTTTGATGTGCAGCCTTATCCTTTGTATAGTATGTATTTTTTGGCTTGCACTCATAATATATATATTAGTGCTCACTTCAGTTGTCCTATTCAGTTTTATGTAGTTTTTTCTGAATGTGAACACAGCTCCGCCCCTTTCGGCCATGTTTTTTCCATCTCCTATATAAGAAAGTCCTTAGTTACCCCTCTCCACCCACAGCAGTTTTTAATTGCAATGAGATGACACACAGTTAGGGTCACAGAGCTAGGGACCCCAATATAGAGATATACCTTGACGAGGTCTTGGGGCTCAGTTACATTGATCAATGCGATTGCTAAATATCTCCTTTTTCCTAATATTCATGGCAAGTATGCAATTCATTATTCACATGTTCAAATTAGCAAGTAGTATTTTTCATTGTATATTCCAATATTTTTCCATATGCTTGAGGCATTATACCATTATCTATGTTTGATGTGCAGCCTTATCCTTTGTATAGTATGTATTTTTTGGCTTGCACTCATAATATATATATTAGTGCTCACTTCAGTTGTCCTATTCAGTTTTATGTAGTTTTTTCTGAATGTGAACACAGCTCCGCCCCTTTCGGCCATGTTTTTTCCATCTCCTATATAAGAAAGTCCTTAGTTACCCCTCTCCACCCACAGCAGTTTTTAATTGCAATGAGATGACACACAGTTAGGGTCACAGAGCTAGGGACCCCAATATAGAGATATACCTTGACGAGGTCTTGGGGCTCAGTTACATTGATCAATGAGATTGCTAAATATCTCCTTTTTCCTAATATTCATGGCAAGTATGCAATTCATTATTCACATGTTCAAATTAGCAAGTAGTATTTTTCATTGTATATTCCAATATTTTTCCATATGCTTGAGGCATTATACCATTATCTATGTTTGATGTGCAGCCTTATCCTTTGTATAGTATGTATTTTTTGGCTTGCACTCATAATATATATATTAGTGCTCACTTCAGTTGTCCTATTCAGTTTTATGTAGTTTTTTCTGAATGTGAACACAGCTCCGCCCCTTTCGGCCATGTTTTTTCCATCTCCTATATAAGAAAGTCCTTAGTTACCCCTCTCCACCCACAGCAGTTTTTAATTGCAATGAGATGACACACAGTTAGGGTCACAGAGCTAGGGACCCCAATATAGAGATATACCTTGACGAGGTCTTGGGGCTCAGTTACATTGATCAATGAGATTGCTAAATATCTCCTTTTTCCTAATATTCATGGCAAGTATGCAATTCATTATTCACATGTTCAAATTAGCAAGTAGTATTTTTCATTGTATATTCCAATATTTTTCCATATGCTTGAGGCATTATACCATTATCTATGTTTGATGTGCAGCCTTATCCTTTGTATAGTATGTATTTTTTGGCTTGCACTCATAATATATATATTAGTGCTCACTTCAGTTGTCCTATTCAGTTTTATGTAGTTTTTTCTGAATGTGAACACAGCTCCGCCCCTTTCGGCCATGTTTTTTCCATCTCCTATATAAGAAAGTCCTTAGTTACCCCTCTCCACCCACAGCAGTTTTTAATTGCAATGAGATGACACACAGTTAGGGTCACAGAGCTAGGGACCCCAATATAGAGATATACCTTGACGAGGTCTTGGGGCTCAGTTACATTGATCAATGCGATTGCTAAATATCTCCTTTTTCCTAATATTCATGGCAAGTATGCAATTCATTATTCACATGTTCAAATTAGCAAGTAGCATTTTTCATTGTATATTCCAATATTTTTCCATATGCTTGAGGCATTATACCATTATCTATGTTTGATGTGCAGCCTTATCCTTTGTATAGTATGTATTTTTTGGCTTGCACTCATAATATATATATTAGTGCTCACTTCAGTTGTCCTATTCAGTTATATGTAGTTTTTTTCTGAATGTGAACACAGCTCCGTCCCTTTCGGCCATGTTTTTTCCATCTCCTATATAAGAAAGTCCTTAGTTACCCCTCTCCACCCACAGCAGTTTTTAATTGCAATGAGATGACACACAGTTAGGGTCACAGAGCTAGGGACCCCAATATAGAGATATACCTTGACGAGGTCTTGGGGCTCAGTTACATTGATCAATGCGATTGCTAAATATCTCCTTTTTCCTAATATTCATGGCAAGTATGCAATTCATTATTCACATGTTCAAATTAGCAAGTAGCATTTTTCATTGTATATTCCAATATTTTTCCATATGCTTGAGGCATTATACCATTATCTATGTTTGATGTACAGCCTTATCCTTTGTATACTATGGATTCCCAACAGTAGTCCGCTCCCCGGTGTATGGGTACCGGAGGAGCCCGTTTGCCCTCTATCGCTGGCCCTTGGGTCTCTAGCCTTAGGCGGTAGCTGTATACCCTCACGGTGTGGGCAGTTGCTTTCAATCGGGACTTTTGCTGTTGTGAAACTCCTGGGGTTTCAGTCACATTCGGATCTGACTATTGTCGGCAGCTCCAAGCCTGGTCGGGGTCCGATGGCCCTCCCTGTGTGTGCTGGCTTCACTTCGCTTCCCGGTCGGTACCAGCGGGCCGTCACCCGTCCCCGGTCCTACGGTTCCGCGTTGCTCCACCACTCCTGCAGACGGCCACCACTGTCTGTCAACCTTGCTGTCAGTGCCTGGGCCACAAACCCAGACACCCAAGTGCTTACTCCTCACTCCTCAAACTCCAACACTAAACTGTCACTTTTCCCGCCTCCAGGCCTGTGAACTTCTCGGTGGGTGGGGCCAACCGCTTATCTCCGCCCCACCTGTTGTGGACATCAGACCCTGGAGGGAGGCAACAAGGGTTTTGTGTTTGGCTGGTGTCCCTGTCTAATGGGGTGAGGTGTTTGTATGTTATCTGTGACGACCTGGCTAGGCCAGGGCGCCACATCCGCAGCGTCTTGTCCCCCACCTGGATTGGTGGTCCTGGTCTTTCTCTAGCACCTCTTTATTTTGTGTTGATTGCCTATGCCTCAGCAACGGGAGTCCGCTCCCCGATTTTATGTGCCGAAGGAGTCCGTTTGCCCGCAGGCACTGGCCCGTGTGATCTCTCTGCCTGTGCAGTGGCTTTCTATCCCCCTCGCTGGGCTGCTGCCCTCTGTCGGGTCTTGAGATGGGAAAGGACTTAAGGTCCAGACCTCAATCAGGGAATATGATGTGGTCCAGTGGCTTCTGGGCCTCGTTCTGAGTCTGAGTACCCCCCTGGTGCTTCGGTTTCCAGTCGGTTCCTGGGTTCAGTAGTGGCGGACCACTACCCTGTCCCAGTTCCTTATGGTTCCACCTGGCCATCTTCCCGGCTCCTGCAGGCCAGGCCACCGCCTGCCTCCTAGCCTAGGTACCAGGGCTACAACCCTGACACCTGTGAGTTTCCGCTGCAGATCTGGGCACAGGTCTGCCGCACTCTACTCCTCTCACTACTCCACTCCACCTGAACTTGAACTGACTGAACACTGTTTCTCCTGCCTCAGGCCCTCTGGACTCTTCGGTGGGCGTGGCCAACTGCCTGGCTCTGCCTCCTGGTGTGCCCATCAAACCCTGAGGGAGGTTACTAGGTTTTGTGTGGTTGGCTGTTGTTACTTATTAGGGGGACGGGTGTTATGCAAGGGCCTAACTGTGACTACCTGGCTAATCCAGGGCGCCACATTAGCATGGTTGATGCTCAGTTTGTATGACTCATGGGTTTGCTTGTAGTATGTTAACTAAACCCATCTGTATTTTTGCAATTGACTAAGCACTGCTTCCTTTGGGATACCTTATGCACATTGTACATGATATAAGACTGAGAGTAGGACCCTTGTATTATGAATTAATTTCCTGTTATGTTTCATAGGGCCTTCCTACTCCTATTGTTGGGGAAGCATAATCCTGTAGTGGATTGGGAATCCAGTGAAATTGTGAAGAGGGGACATTACTTTTTATATTGATTGCTGGACCATTATATTGATGGCTGGACCGTACAATACAAGCACTTTGTACTTTTTACCTTTTGTACCTCCCTTATTTCCTATTAGATTGTAACTGCTTGAACACATCCCTCCCTGCATTCTCTATAGAAACCTTACCTGCATTTTTATCTGATTTTGAGGATGTATCTACAGAGATGGGCTGCCAAGATTGGCTCTCCATCGGGTATATTACAGCCCCATGAATCTGCTTCCTGGAGAAAAACTGCTCAGGTCCAGACCGTATATTTTTTCTGGTCCAAATATTACGTTGCTGAGAGTCTTGAGAAAGGACAGATCAGACCCTCATCTTGGCCTGTAGTGGCAGGGTTGTCCTTCGTAAAGGAAAAAGATCTTTGTTTGGATTTTTGAGAATTGAATTAGATTACCATTCAAGACCCATATCCTCTTCTTCCTATTCCAGATTTCTGGGGTTTCTAGAGTTTACCAATTTTTAACTGAAATGTAATCAGAATTATTTAAAAATTGTGAAACCTCTTACTGACATGATAAAAAAGGGGCCTGCTTTCTCTAAATGGTCAAACTCTGCCCACCAGGCTTTTTCTCAGTAAAGAGATGTTTTTCCACAGCACCTATACTCATTCAGCCTGATGTTTCACAGCCATTTATTGTAGAGATTGATGCATCTGAGATTGGGGTTGGGACTGGGCTGTGTTTTTTCCAAAAATTTGACTTTGACCAAGAGAAACTATGATGTTGGTAATAGGTAACTGTTGGTGATTAAGTTATCTTTTGAAGAATAGTATCATTGTCTGAAAGGAGCAGTCCATCCAACTACTGTTATCACAGACCATAAAAACCTGTCATATGTTGAATCTGCCAAACGTTTCAATCCTATCTCTCCTACCTTTGGCTATCCCTAATAGACCATGGACACATTTATCTATGGATTTCATTACAGACCTACCTTCATCTGCAGGGAATACGGTGGTTTTAGTAGTTGAGGACAGGTTCAGTAAAATGGTATGTGCCCCCCCGGCGCAGACCGGGGTGCTTGGTTCCGAGGTGGTCGTGGCTCGAGGGGTCCGGACCCGGGCACAGCTAACACTTCGATCCTTGAAAAGGGGGATATTTACAGGGGAGAAGTTTGTGACGCCACCTGTGAGTTGCGGTAAGGGGAGTACCGCCGCTGCTGATGGGAGTACCGTGGCAGATGGTGTGGGGCAGCAAGGTGTCAGTCCCTCCGCAGGTAGGGAAGGCCCTGGCCTCTGGGGTTTTGGTAAGATTAATAGGAGCGCTGGATGCAGGGGAACAGAGTACTCACTGTCGGTAGTCGTGGTTGCTGGATGGATATATAAAGCAGACACTCACACTGTAGATAAACCAGAATCTCTGTGCATCACAGTCACTTCAGGGGAGCTCGTCCAGGTGTCCGCTCTGACCGGTGTCGTTTGATAGCATGGACCTTTATCTCCGTGCACAATTTTTAGTGCCAGTTATGGCCCCTTGGCGTGAAGCTGTTGGGGCCAGGCTACCCATGTGTATGGCAGCTGTGCTCTTGATGGCTGGCGCTTGGGATTTCAGTTGGGTTGTTTTTCTGGAAAACCCTATCCCCCGCATTGTGCTGATGCCTTCAATCTCTGAGCTCTTGGGGAAAGTTCATAAAGAGACTATCCTCCCCAGGTTAATTATCAAGGCGCCTGAAGCTCTTTCCTGATCTAGGGTCCTGTACCCCACCATGCTCGATAGCGGTCAGTTCTTTTGGGGTCCTGATGTCGACAGTCCTCCTAGCCTATGTCCGTCACACCCTCTCCAATGTCACTGCCGCCGGTCCCCGACTCCTGTGGTCCCGGACCACCATCTGTGACCCAACCTTAGTCTCGCTCCCCAGGAGCTATAGCTCCCAGTACCTCACTCTTTGAGGGCTACTCTAAAACCTCCGCCTTCCTCCCTCCCACCAGTCTGCCTGACCCCTAGGTGGGTGGCCCTATTCAAGCTTATCCAATCCCACTGGTGTTTCTGACAGGTTTGATGTGAGGTGTGATTGGGATTTGTTATGCTGATGGTGCGACACCGGTGATTGGGGGGTAGGCCCTGCACCCTGGGTAAGGATTGCAGTACCCTGTGGCACCCTGATATATTCAGGGGCACCACATTTCCCCTTGGTTAAACGTAGCTCGTCCCCGAGCTACAGGACACACAGAGTTTTTATTTTTCAGGAACTGGAAAAAGATAACATGTTAGATTTTTTTTTCTTTTTAATACTCTTTCCACACAGGGGAGGTGTACTCTGCTGCAGCTCATTCCTGTGACAGTCCATTCCCATTGTCCCTTTCCCTTCAACCCGCCACCCAAAACACCAGAACCCCTGGTGCCACCGCTAGCCCTGGTGTCACACCATCCTGAGTTCCTTGTAGTGTCCGTGGTGACAGGATTGAAGTCCTGATGGTTCAGGAGACGACTCTAGTAGCAGAGTCCTAGGGGACGCACAACTGGTGTAGTCATTTTGCAACACTCTTTAACACTTTTACCTTCTCAGTTAACCACCAGGGTAATCTGGCAGGCATTACCCTTGAGCCACCCTTCACCGAGGGTCTGTAGTACCACCTCCTAGTGGCGCACCGCCCAGGATCCTGATGGCCTTTTCATCTTTAAAGGGGCATATAAAAAGGTTCAACAAGGATGGCACATACACTAATACACTATCTAAACATTAACTTCTTTGCCGCCCTCCACCGGAGACCTCTGGGATCATCTTGGAGCCCCCAGGTCCCTGATGGCCTTTCCCACCTGAACAGAACACTGTGGGAAGGTTCAACAAGGGCGACAATTGTGACAGTCATTCTTCAAACTTGTAACGCAAGAACATAAAAACATTTGGATTCCTGCAGCCTCGGCAGCGACCGGGGGGCAACACTGCAGCGGAACCTGCATGTTGGTGGGTTCCTCATCTGCAGCGGTAGTGAGATGAACCGGCTGTTCCACAGCCGAGGTAGCAGCGGCCGGGTGCTCCATACCGAGGTACGGGCCCAGGGATGCGGCCGGGTGTGGTCTGGCAGTGGATGGTACCAGAGGCGTTGTGGCCTGGCCTGGTCTGGTCTGGCCGGTGGTAGGACCGGAGGCGTTGCGGCCTGCTCCTCTTCCGCGGGGGCTGGAGCTTCCGCTGCCAATGTCAGGGTTAGTGGTTCGGCTGCAGCCGCAGCCAAGGGTGGAGGAAGTGGCATGGCTTTTACGGTGGCCGGGGGCAGACCGGATTCCGCGGCCGGGTAGGCTGGATCAACCGGAACTGGGTTACTGCTTACCCGCTCCACACACAGGGCATCCACTTCACGGGCCCGCACCGCCGTGACCATGCTCCTCATCTCGACTCTCCAGTCATCCAGCAGGAACAGGAACTGTTTCCGTATCCTCCTGTAGAGCTGCTCCGTCTCCTCCTCAATCCAGGTATCTGTAACAGGAACAGCACGTTCTGATGACCAGTCCCTTGACGCCGACATCTTGCTGCAAGTTCCAGGACCTTTTTCTGCAGAGTCCTGGTGTCCCTGCACCAATCTCTACCTTTACATCAAGTCACACCCCCCTTGGTTCTCTTCGCAAATCTCTCTGGACGAGGGGCGGGGCTTTCTGATTTGCGCCCTTATGCTGGGGATAATGGTGCAGTTGTTTTTGGCACCAAAAATGGCAGGCAAGATGGTGGCAAGGCAAATTAACAGTCACAATTCAGATTTGGACAGTTCTGCAAGGCGCACGTCACCCGGGTTAATGGGCCCAGTCCTTATCCTGTTAGTGACGCCAGAAAGGATTATAGGTGTGCCACCCTGGCGCAGACTGGGGTGCTCTGATCCGGGGTGGTCGTAGCACGAGGGGTCCGGACCCGGGCTTGACTAACACTCCGATCCTTGAAAAGGGGGATATTTACAGGGCAGACGTTCGTGACGCCACCTGCGTGTTGCGGTAAGGGGAGTACCGCCGCTGCTGATGGGAGTACCAGGGCAGATGGCGTGGGGCAGCAAGGTGTCAGTCCCTCCGCAGGTAGGTTAGGCCCCGGCCTCTGGGGTTTTGGTGGGATTAATGGGGGCGCTGGGTGCAGGGGAACAGAGTGCTCACAGTCGGTAGTCGTGGTTGCTGGATGGAGATATAAAGCAGACACTCACACTGTAGATAAACCAGAATCTCTGTGCAAAACAGTCACATCAGTGAAGCCCATTCAAGTGTCCGTTCCCACTGGTGTCGTTTGATAGCCTGGACCTTTAACGCCGTGCACAATTTTTAGTGTCGGTTGTGGCCCCTTGGCGTGAAGCTGTGGGGGCCCCGCTACCCCTGTGTATGGCAGCTGTGCTCTTGATGGCTGGCGCTTGGGTTTCAGTTGGTTTATTTTTCTGGAAAAACCCTATCCCCCGCGTTGTGCTGATGCCTTCAATCTCTGAGCTCTTGGGAAAAGTTCATAAAGAGACTATCCTCCCCAGGTTTATTATCAAGGTGCCTGAAGCTCTTCCCTGATCTAGGGTCCTGTTCCCTGCTGTGCTTGGTACCGGTCAGTTCTTTTGGGGTCCTGATGCCAACAGTCCTCCTAGACTATATCCGTCACACCCTTTCCAATGTCACTGCCACCAGTCCCCGACTCTTGTTGTCCTGGACCACCGTCTGTGACCCAACCGTGGTCTCACTCCCCGGGAGCTACAACTCCCAGCTCCTCACTCTTTGAGGGCTGCTCTAAAACCTCTGACTTCCTCTCTCCCACCAGTCTGCCTGACCCCTAGGTGGGTGTCCCTATTCCAGCTTAGCCAATCCCTGTGTCTGACAGGTTTGATGTAAGGTGTGATTGGTATTTGTGATGCTGAGGGTGCGACACCGGTGATTGGGAACCTGGAACCATGGGAGGTAGGCCCTGCACCCATGGTAAGGATTGCAGTACCCTGTGGCACCCTGATATATTCCGGGGCGCCACAGGTACATTTCATCATGTTATCATGAAGAACATGATGAAATAGTCGCCATACTCAGTACATCATGAGTTGGGAGCTCCTATCCGACAATGACGTACGTCAAAGGTCCAAAAGGTTTAACACAATTCCCCTGTCCCAAAAAAGACTGCCCATGAAATACTAGATAAATGCAAAGCCAGCCGTAAACAGAACAGTTCCGAGGGGATGGGCGGAGTTTTACCATTTCTTCTGGTGCACCGTACAGCCGATCAGGCTGTTTTTGCCCCCAGTGTGAGCCATTCAAACACTGCAAGTGGCTCGCACTGGGACATGCAAGGAGCATCCACGAGCACAGCGCTGCTCGAGCGAGTGGTTTGCATACATTAAACATTTGATATTTGAATGCAAACTCTGTTATTTTTTGGAAAGTCTGTGTTCTATGAATACTAGTTATCACTAATTGTGGACTTTTGAACAAGAGTAGAGACTATGAGATCTGATGAGGATTGAAATACTTATGGACTATTGCATACACAACTTTGGACTGCTTCTATAATTTACGCCAATAAGAGTTTGCGCTCCATGAGTAAGAGACCCAGTGCTAATTTAAGCTTTATAATGGGTCAGCTAGCCTTCTACGCCATGAAGTCACATACTGGAGCCTAGCTCTGCGTCCTAACTGAAGGTTAACCAACAGGCTCTGTACCAGTACTCTGCTGTGTAATTGACAAACTCTGTGCCATATTGCTGTGTGTAGCCGCAAAGGTTTGTAGAAATCATGGCAATTGTGCAGCCATATTGGGCACCTATACTAATTGCTTTGTGCAGCTGAGTCAGGGTTTTATGAAGAGACATAGGCTACATGTCACATATGATGTACACGGTGTGCAGAATTATTAGGCAAATGAGTATTTTGATCAAATGATACTTTTTATACATGTTGTCCTACTCGAAGCTGTATAGGCTTAAGAGCCATCTATCAATTAAGTAAATCAGGTGATGTGCATCTCTGTAATGAGGAGGGGTGTGGTGTAATGACATGAACACCCTATATAAGGTGTGCTTAATTATTAGGCAACTTCCTTTCTTTTGGCAAAATGGGTCAGAAAATAGATTTGACGGGCTCTGATAAGTCCAAAATTGTGAGATGTCTTGTAAAGGGATGCAGCAGTCTTGAAATTACCAAACTTTTGAAGTGTGATCACCGAACAATCAAGCGTTTAATGGAAATAGCCAACAGGGTCACAAGAAGCGTGTTGGGCAAAAAAGGCGCAAAAAAACTGCCCATGAAATGAGGAAAATCAAGCGTGAAGCTACCAAGATGCCATTTGCCACCAGCTTGGCCATATTTCAGAGCTGCAACGTTACTGCAGTATCAAAAAGCACAAGGTGTGCCATACTCAGGGACATGGCTAAGGTAAGGAAGGCTGAAAAACCACCACCTTTGAACAAGAAACATAAGATAAAACGTCAAGACTTGGCCAAGAAATATCTTAGGACTGATTTTTCAAAGGTTTTATAGACTGATGAAATGAGAGTGACTCTTGATGGGCCAGATGGATGAGCCAGAGGCTGGATCAGTAAAGGGCAGAGAGCTCCACTCCAACTCAGACGCCAGCAAGGTGGAAGTGAGGTACTGGTATGAGCTGGTATCATCAAAGATGACCTTGTGGGACCTTTTCGGGTTGAGGATGGAGTGAAGCTCAACTCCCAGACCTACTGCCAGTTTCTGGAAGACAACTTCTTCAAGCAGTGGTACAGGAAGAAGTCGGTATTGTTCAAGAAAAACATGATTTTCATGCAGGACAATGCTCCATCATATGCATCCAACTACTCCACGGCGTAGTTGGCCAGTAAAGGTTTAAAAGATGAAAAAATAATAACATAGCCCCCTTGTTCACCTGATCTGAACCCCATAGAGAACCTGTGGTCCCTCATAAAATGTGAGATCTACAGGGAGGGAAAACAGTACACCTCTCGGAACAGTGTCTGGGAGGCTGTGGTGGCTGCTGCACGTAATGTTGATCACGAACAGATCAAGCAACTGACAGAATCTATGGATGGTAGGCTGTTGAGTGTCATTATAAAGAAAGGTTGCTATATTGGTCACTAATTTTTTGGGGTTTTGTTTTTATATGTCAGAAATGTTTATTTCTAAATTTTGTGCAGTTATATTGGTTTACCTGGTGAAAATAAACAAGTGAGATGGGAATATATTTGGTTTTTATTAAGTTGCCTAATAATTCTGCACAGTAATATTTACCTGCACAAACAGAAATCTTCCTAAGATTGCCAAATCTAAAAAACCCCACTCCAACTTCCAAAAATAATAAGCTTTGATATTTATGAGTCTTTTGGGGTGATTGAGAACATGGTTGTTAATCAACAATAAAAAAATCCTCTACAATACCACTTGCCTAATAATTCTGCACACAGTGTATTCAGCCCCTACTGCTCAGCACATTGAAACATGTTTCAATAAGTCATATCCACATGTTATTGGAGAATGCAGATAAATTGTGGATCTCATGACTATAGGCACCTTTTAAAGAGTCAAAATAGTAACTTTAATATGTAAAAGACAGATATTACTACTCTTTCTGTAATAGCAAGCAATCCCCGATGCTCCATAACTGCAGAATGCATGAATACGCACACAATGAATGATGCAGGCATTCAACTTATTATTAGGGAGGCTTTTGAGCTAGACTACGAGCAGACTCAGGGGCTTAGAGAATTATGCACAGATGAATCTTTCAGACCAAGAGAGCTCTTAAGTTAGTGGGAGCTGGTAAGTTTTCTATATTATGTGCATATTAGAAGGAAAGAGGTTGGTCATTGTTGCCAAAAGGTTTAATAAAGATACAGTCAAAGCTGAATAGAAAATTGAAACATAAAACAGCAAATTGAAAAGCGCCAGACTAATTCCTTCCGTAAGGAATTTGGGCTCTGTTCTGGATTTTTACAGCAGAAATATGTAAACTTAACATTTCTCTGCCTTCATTAGGGAAATAGCAATATTTGCATTTAGCTTTTCTTGCGTTTTTACTAACTTTGTGTATGACGAGTATAATGAACAACAATAAATGTTTGGCTAGAACCTTGTTTCACATTCAAGACATCATCTTCGCTCAGATATTACAGCTGATTATTTTCTTAGGAAATGCTCTCTTTTACGCTTATTACCCATAATAATACACCGCAGTCCAGACTGTAATAACGGGCATCAGTCATTTTCATGGCACCCAGAATGATGTATGATGCAAATAAATGGAAGCTGTACAAGCCTAATAAGATGTTACATTTGTGTCTCACTACCATCTTCTTTGAATAACATATGCAGATGACTGTATTAAAGGTGAACTCGCTTGAATCAATAGTCTCTATAAATAAAGAGGGTATTTGATGTCACAACTGTGTCTATGGTTAGGGTCTACATCAGTACACTCATACAGATAGATTCCCTTTAAATGAAGTCTGAAGCCTATCAGCTTGTTGTTGCTATCTCATCTAAGAGAAACATGATATAGGCAAAGAGGCCCTGAATCTAACTATGTATGACATAAGGGTGCTTTACACGAGACGACGGATCGTGCGATGCATCGTCGGGGTCACGATTTTCGTGACGCACATCCGGCATCATACACGACGTCGTCTTGTGTGAAAACTCTGAGCGACGCAGTATCGCTCACAAATCGTGAGTCGTGTACTCGTCGCTCAGTTTCATAATATCGTTTATTTTTACTTGTGCCGGTTGTTCATCGGTCCCGTGGCATCACACGTCGCTCCGTGTGACACCACGGGAGCGATGAACTCTGCTTACCTCCGTCCCACGGCTCCCGCCGGCTATGCGGAAGGAAGGAGGTGGGCGGGATGTTTACATACCGCTCATCTCCGCCCCTCCGCTTCTATTGGCTGGCGGCTGTGTGACGTCGCTGTGACGCAGAACGTCCCTCCCCATTCAGGAAGTAGATGTTCCCCGCCCACAGCAAGGTCGCTCAGCAGGTAAGTACGTGTGATGGGGGTTTCACGACTTTGTGCCACACGGGTAGCGATTTGCCCGTGACGCACAAACGACGGGGACGGGTACGATCGATCATGAAATCGCACGATCGGTCGTCCCGTGTAAAGCAGGCTTTAGTTCACTGGGTGCAATGGTTTTCACACAATCAAAGTTTTTATATTTAGCAATGCAGCAGAGCCCACACCAGGCTCGGTATAGGAAGTCTATAGACAGTAAAAATCTGCTAATCACTGCAGGAGATATGCCCATGCTCTAGCTAGTCACTGCAATGATAAGCTACTGGTGCTAAAACAAACATTGTAGGTAAACAACACACTTTGTGATAAGAGACACATCCTTAGTTCTTTGTGTTAACATTACAACATGGCTGATTGGCGGCCAGAGCGGCAGCGTCAGAGACATGTGCAGTAGTGCTCTTTAGGGGGATTATGTGCTCTAGTGTCTGGTGAAAATGGACATGCGCAGTGATGACCTGAGGACGGTAGCCTGGTATGTTAATTCTCCATAGTGGACCTCTAGAGTTTCAAGGTCTGGCTTATTTAAATCCATGATTCAATGGCGCTGGCCACTACCATACATGATGCTGGGATGTATATCTTTTATCATCACCCGTGGGCTTCCTGATGATCCGATGACGGGCGGGGAAACGCGTTGAGGCCATGTAAACAGCATCTAATTGAGGGAAGTACATCTTGTCCCCATTGTATACTGATAGACATGCTGTAGGCTGATTGTGGCAGCAGATGTCCTTGTTTTTGTACTGTACCTGTAAAATTGTGTATTGAGGTATTTATCCTCTAATTGGACTCTCTGTGGAGTATTACATTTAGTGTCCATTACTGAGATTATTAGGCACAGATACCATCCCTATATTGGTAGGGTCAACTAGGGTGAGTGAGGGACAGCCGTCGAGGAACGGGGGCGCTCAGCTAAGTTAGGGCGTCATACCCTCCGTTGCCAGGCAGGGCCAGGTAAAGTGACACATTAGGGTCACTTTAACATTACTAAATTTGGACAGACCTGGTCATTTGATCTGCCCCTGCAGATATCATAACTTATTGCTGTACCCGTTTATAGTTGTTCCCCTCCATGTGCCTATAGAATTGATAATTGAGGTACTCCTTTTATCAAATGGAGTATTATATACTATGTTGGTGAGAGTATTTGGTACAGATACTATCATCCTTTGGTAGGGTCGAGTAGGGTGAGTGAGGGTCAGCCGTCGAGGAACGGGGGCACCCAGCTACGTTAGGGCGTCATACCCTCCGTTGTCAGGCAGAGCCAGATATAGTGACATATTAGGGTCACTTTAGTATAAATAAATTTTGGATTGGCTTTTCTATCTTTATATTTGCCTGTGTAAACTTCAGAATATATGGTTGCACCTGACCCTTAATAGCTCCCCTTTTATTTATTATTTTTTGGAGTTTCTTCACCTGGACGATTTTAATATTTAATTAATAAAAATAATGTTTTAAAGGGATTGTAATGCACACTTGTTAATCAGATTTTGAACATTCCCATTGGTATACTAATTTGTTAGACTAACATTACAACATGCTATCTTCAGATTACATAACAAAAAACTACTGACAGATTCTCTTTAAAGAGCCATGAACCTCCAATATAATTTAAGCAATGAAGTACAATGGTAGAGATTTATGTATACCAGTAACATATATGAATGGCGCTCTGGTCTTTCTCCCGATGCTGTGATGGAAAAAGTGACTGAAAAACTTGATAAATGAGTTAAGGGGCTCCTTAACTATGGAATCAGAACAGGCCCAAAATGCTAACCTGCCTCATTGAGCTGTGGCATGACACTGCATGGTGGACTGCCTGCAATTTTTTCTGGCTACTGGCCCTTTTATTACATATTACTAAATTTACAGGCATCTATGGTTTGATTTCTTTGCTTGTGTGGATTGGATGGGTTGTTACCAATATCTGATGAGAAATTCATGTGAATAGCACCTTTATAAATATGTTTATATAGAAAATTGGTGACGTGTTCAATATTTATTTCCCCCTCTGTATACAACATATTTGGGTGTGTTCCCGTATCTATGTGGTAAGCTTGATTTTGTTAACATATCTATATATTAAGCTGGGGTCACATGAGCAGGTAGCATCAGAGGCGAGATGCTCATAACACTCAAACTGCTGTAAGCATGAACCAATTGTCATTCTACTGTGCTTCTATTCTCTTGTATATGACAATCGGAGTACAGATGAGGAGAGGAGATTAATCTCTCCATCTTATCCATTGCCTGTCTCTGCATAGATAGGACTGCACTTGGATGACAACAGTGCAGTCCGATCTTTCACACACCGCATGCATACACTTGTATGGCTACGTATGATCTGAGACTCGCTGCCAATTCCACTATGCTGCAATTTTTTCTTGAGTCTAATTAGAGCTGAGGAAAAATTTGCAGATCGGACCTGCATCATTGACTAACATTGGTCAAAGTGCAATGTGATTTTTTTCTCTTACTGTACTTATCCATTTTATATGCAAGTGTGAGCGAGCCTGTAAGAATACCGGATTTTCCGGATGATAAGAAGCCATTTTTTCCCCCAAACTGGGGGTGTGTCTGACAATCTGGATATGGCTTACTGGGGCTGTGGTGGTGGAGTGGGGTCATAGGAGGCAGGGTTGGCAATACTGAGGGCTCGGAGGAGCAGTGGAGCAGCTCAGGAGGGTCACAGGACTGGGTATCTCAGCGGCAGGTGTATTGATCTGACTGCGGGCTCTATTGAATCACCCACGGTTGACGCAATGGACTTCAAGAAAATGGCCATGGAGTTCTATCTGTGCACGCACCGCCTCTAAGCCATTTTCTTTAATTCCATCTCATCAACCATGGGCGATTCAAAGGAGCCCGCAGTCAGATCAATGGCACCCGCCACCGAAACACCCCATCTTGTGACTATCCTGAGTCACTCCACTGTAGTGACACCCTTGCAGCCCACCATCAGATCAATGGTGCCCGCCACCACGACACCCTCGCAGCATGCTGGCAGATCAATGGCACCTGCCATCGTGACACCCCTGAACCCACAGTATTGCCGACCCTTCAGAGCCAAAACACCCTGTCCTCTGGGCCCGCAGCATCGTTGACCCCACCTCCTGTGACCTTTCTGAGCCACTCCATCACTGCCGCTTTCCCCTGGCGAGCATTAGGATTAAGACACAATAGGATTACAAGACAGACCCTCGTTTTAACATTAAAAAATATTTTTTCCTAATTTCCTCCTCTAAATTTGGGGTGCATCTTATAATCCGGTTGCATCACTGCTGTAGCCAATTACTGAGCTTAGCGGCACATAGCAGCAACCTCCACACAACCTTTGAGTTTGGTGATTAGCTATCAGGGCCGGCATCAGAACCTGGCACACCCGGGCAAGTGTCAGGGTTCCTTGCCAACATCAGGGGTAGGGATCTTTTCTGCTAAAACTAAAATAAGTGAGCTCACCTGATATTGCAGCCCTTGTGGATGGAGCATGGAATCGCTTTGACAAGCGAGAAGAATCCAATGAGAATAGAAAAAATTCAGCTCCAAAAATCAGCTAAAATCAAATAGAAAAAAAAACAGAAAACAGATCCATATTAAAAACACAACTCTGCTGCTTGTAAGCAGCAATGGCCCATGGCTACTTGTTTCGGATGAAAAAAGATGTCCTTTATCCAAGCATATCCTGTATGCCCCCTAGCAACATGCATGCTCTCTCACCACAGTAAAATGTATGCCTCTCAGTGCTGTATGCCCTCTACCCCAGTAATGTATATGCCCCTCAGTAATGTATATGTCCCCCAGTGCTGTATGCCCACCCAGTAATGTGTAAGCCCTCCAGTAATGTGCATGCACCTTCGTCACTGAGTTTTGCCTGGGGCCCATGAAAACCTGGGGCTGGCCATTAGCTATAGTGGTGCTGTTCTGAGGTACAGTTGTATTCCGCTACCATGTGATTGTCACTTGTCACATATTTAACTTTACCTTCCACTTGGCTCAGCTTTAGCAAAGTGTGTGTCTCCTTGGCTGCTCCTGGCTTCTATCCTGCTACCAGTGTTTTCTACCAGTCTCCGTCCAGCTTCTGTTGGTGTTCACCACACCTATAAATCTCCTGTATCAAAATTCCATAATGTCTTCTTTTCTTAACTATTCTTAATTTTTCCCCACAATGGTCTCTGCTATCATTGTACTTGATAATTAGAATTTATTTCACTCCAACTGCAAGATACCATTTTGATTCTGCAGCTCTGCTGTTCCTTTCTCTGCAACTGGATTTCCGCTGTAAGATACCAGTTTTTTTATACCTCTCTGCTTTCACTGTGTATACTATATTCTTATAGTTGGTGCTTTCAGCTCCAGTTGCCCATCTGCCTTACTACATTCTCTGTTGCATTTGTCTTTTCTGATCTACGTACCTTCTAGCAAGTCCAGTTCCGCTACGTCAACACATCAACACTTCCGGTCTGCACTACTTACCTGCCTTAGAAAATCCTCGAAACATGAATAAAATATATTGTGTCCTCCATGTTATGTGCATAGAAATGGTCTCCTAGCTTTCCCCAGTTTTCCAGTGTGTATGTGACAATATTTGGTATTGATTGCTAGAATTTATAATGTCATTATTTTGTGTATGGGGGTCTACCGTTGACTTTAATATGGGCCTTTTGAATTCAAGGAATGCTCCTGAAAAAAGCTGATAACTATTGAGACACATTTAGCGAAGATCAGTACTTGTTAAAGCAGTTAGATGCTTAGTACTCAACTGTAATGGAAATCAATAGGAGACTTGAGCATTTTTTCGGAAGCGTTCCCCACTGACTTCTATTATACTCGAATACTCAAGTTGCGTCCATCTGAGCATCCAAATGCTCTTAACTAGTACAGAGAACCTGAGCATAGTAGTGCTCACTCATCACTAGATACTTTATAATTCTTTTAATATTCAGGATTCATTTAAAACTGAAGAGTAACGACTGTCTGCAGATAGGAAAGAAAAAAAATCAGAAAACACAAAACAAATTGTTCTGTGACAAATCTATTTTGACAATGCTGTTGAAGCAGCTGACAGAATAGGACTGAGTGGGAGGAATAGATGATTGGGCAGGGGCCATCTGCTTGTTTTGTTTCAATATCACTGGTTCTCCTTAACAATATGTGTCACTGTCTGATTTATCTTTGTAATGTAACAGATCAGACAGTTAGGCAATGTCAGTGTCCGCTACCATTACACCTGACACATCTTCAGTATGAGATGGAAACGGACAGACAAGGCATTACTATATGTCTCCTACACCAATCAAATCAATAGTCAAACAAGAATTACATATTGGATCACTTGATATCTTATCGCAATAAAAAGCGGCCATGCACCATATCTGTTCATACATCCTTGATATTCCCTGTCAACTTATGTTGATCACAAGTTACTTTAAATTATTGAATGCTGATTTTATAGAGGACTCCTGTTTAAAGGGAACCAATCACCAGGATTTATGTATATAACCTAAAGCCAGTGCTATACTGGCACTATCAGGCAGATTCTCTACATACTTGCAATGGTCAGCTCGGATGTATAGGTTTTGAAATCCAAGAAAGTAAAGCTTATAAAATCATCAGCTTCTTGAGCGACAGCAGCTGAGGATCAGATAATAGCTGGGGGGGTATTCATAGTTATCCCCTCCTCCTGTTAGAATTAGCATAAGTATTATACAATCGATTTAATTTTTGACTTGCAGTACCTGTGCTGAGGTCAAACCCATGTGACCAGAAGGGGGTGGGGCCTCAGCCAACAAAGCTGTTACCAGGAAGCAAAATTTTTCTGTTGGCTGTTTTATTATTGTGTTTGCTCAACTTTTTTCCTAACGGATTTCTGCAGGATCCATTCTAACTGATGTTTAACTTCTTAGCAATCCATGACGTACTGGGTACGTCATGGATCATGTGAGGTTAATCGCCACCCCTTGCCGTGGGCAGGTCCGCACACATATAAGCTGATTTCAACAGCTGACATGTGTGCCTACAAGTCGCCAGTGGAATCGCTTCCACCCGCGACTATTAACCCCTTACATCTCGCTGCCAAAATCTGGCAGCGAGATTTATATGCGTGCAGCCATTATAATGACTTACCGCGCCCCCATCGGAAGTCACGTGATGTGATCATGTGACTTCCGGTGGTTGTCATGGTAGCACATGTGATGATGCCTGTAGCTAACATGAGTCACTTGCTCTCAATGCTGGAATAGTGCCGGCATTGAAAGTAAAGCACCATATCTGCAGATCTCAGCTCTGTAGCTGTGATCTGGAGATATGGAAGAGCGATCAGATTGCTGATCCATATAGTCCCCTAAGGGACCTAGTAAAATAAAAAAAGTTTTAAAAAATTAAAAAAAAATAAAAGAACCTAAAAGTTCAAATCATCCTCCTTTCTCCCCATTGAAAATTAAAGGGTTAAAAAAATAAAAAATATATACACATATTTGGTATCGCCGCGTTCAGAAATGCTCGATCTATCAAAATATAAAATCAATTTATCTGATCGGTAAATGGCGTAGCAGCAAAAAAATTCTAAACGCCAAATTTATGTTTTTGGTTGCTGCAAATTTTGCGCAAAATGCAATAACAGGCGATCAAAACTTAGCATCTGCACAAAAATGATACAGTTAAAAACGTCAGTTCGAGATGCAAAAAATAAGCTGTCACGGAGCCATAGAGCCAGAAAAATTAGAACGCTACAGGTTTTGGAAAATGGTGCAAAACGTGCGGCACTTTTTTTGGACAAACTTGTGACTTTTTTTAACCCCTTAATAACAAGTAAACCTATTCATTTTTGGTGTCTACAAACTCGCACTGACCTCAGGCATCACAGCAACACATCAGTTTTACCATATAGTGAACATGATGAAAAAAATATCCCAAAAACTATTGTGCGATCACACTTTGTTTGCAGTTTTTCCACACTTGAAATTTTTTTGCTGTTTTCCAGTACACTATATGGTAAAACTTATGGTTTCATTTAAAACTACAACTCGTTCTGCAAAAAACAAGCCCTTATATGGCAAGATTGACGGAAAAATAAAAAAGTTACGTCTCTTGGAAGAAAGAGAGGACAAAAAACCCCCCGGAAAAACGCAAAACGCCAGGGGGCGTAAGGTTAAAGGATATGAACTTAGCCTAACAGTGACAATTGTAATGTATTGCAGATCTTGTGCTTAGCAATCCATTATACCAGCGACCAGAGTAATAAAAGTTAATGTCCCATATAGGGATTAGGTAAAAAAGTTAAAAAAAATGTAAAAGTATTCAAAGAAAATTAGAAAATAAAGAACAAAAAAAAAACTAATAAAAATGTATGTAAAAACAAAAATAAACAAAAAAGTCCACATATTTGGTATCGCCACGTCCGGAACAGCCCAATCTATATAACTATGTCTCATTATTTAACTCTTTCAGTGAACAATGTAAAAAAAAAAAAAATAGAAAACATAGCAAAAACAATAAAATGCAAATCAGAAAAGTTATACGTTAATAAAAATGGTATCATAAAAATATTATCTCGTCCCACAAAACACTAGCCACCACAGAGCTGCCAGTTAACAGAAAATAAAGCTATAGCTCTTAGATTACAGCAATGCAAAAACAATTTTTTTTTTCAATAAAATAATTTTTACGGTATAAAAGCGGCATGAGATAACAAGGCAATATAAATGTCGTATCACTGTAATCGTAAAAAGAATAAAAACAATAATGCTATGTTATCACTTATATGACACGGTAAAAGGTGTAAAAAAGCAAACTAGATAAAACAAAAAAGAAAACAATTCCTGAATTGCTGTTTCTCCTTCATTCTGTCTCACAAAAAGCAAAATAGGAATTAATCAAAAAATATTGCATGGCCCAAATTAGTAGCAATGAAAACTCCAACTCACCCCAGAAATAAAAGCCCTCACAAGACTCTGTAGGAAGGAAAGTAAAAAAAAAATCTATAACCTTCAAAATTCAGTGATGCAAAAAACCTTTATTTGTAAAAAAAGCATTTTGTGTGATACCAGCCAAACCTATTTAAACATATACATTTGGAATCGCTGTAATCGTACTGACCTGAGGAATAAAGCAGCGTAATCACTTATACCCCAAGATGAAGGCTATGTGCGCACGTTGCGTTCAGTACCTTGCAGAAATGAACGCATCCTCTGGCAGATTTTGTCATTGTCACATTTGGTTTTGCCAACGTAAACGCAGGAAATTCGCAAGCGTTTTTCTTGCAATTTTGCCACGTTTTCACCGCTTTTAACATGCATTTTCAGTGCTTAAAATGGGATGTGTTTTCAATACAAAGACTACTAAATAAAGTTTGCACATTCAAACAGTAGCAAAAAAGTGAAGAAAAAAAAGTCATGCGTTAAATCATACACTATAATGATAATTTTCCGATAAAGATTATTGAGATTTAATATTTATGTTAAAAATAAAATTAACTTATTGTTTGATCCTTTATTTTTAGTCGGGCTGGATGTGAGGCAAAAGGAAACCTCTTGACCTCACTATAATGCCAAAAATGCATGCTTTAATTTTGACAAAAAAGCATGCGTTAGCATCAAAAATGCATGTAAAACGCTAGATTTTTGATTTTGGATGCGTTTTCAAAACTGTCATTGACTTCAATGTTAGCTAAATGCTGCCAAAACGCAAAAAAGAATTGACATGCTGCTTTTATAAACGCAGAGATTTTGACAAAATTTTGTCACTCAAAACACTGCACTTAAAAAAGCATCATGCGGACGAATTTTGCTAAATTCCCATAGACTTTGCTTAGAAAACAAAACACAAGCTTTTTGGCATTGAAACGCTGCAGTTCAAAACGCTGCGGAAACGCATGAAAAAACGCAACGTGTGCATATAGCCTAACAGCGTAAAAAATAAATAAATAAAGCCAATTCTTAAACTGCTGTTGATTTTGTTCATTCTGCCTTCCAATTCTCACAGTAAAGCTCTGGTCACATTTTTCCTGCTCTCTATGCTGAACGCTTATATCTGGGTTTCTGTGTAAATCTCTGAAAAACGTAATTATGACAAAATTTCCAATGTAAAATTCACTATAGTGAGGCAGATAGAGTCACCTTGAACTCCTTTCTGGCCTGTTGTCCCGGTGTCCATGTTTTTACACTTCTTTTTAAGTGTGCACAAAAGTGTGGTCAACAACATTTTTGTGCACTTTTCAAAAGAAGCAGACCGAGGAACGAAAGCCAAATAATATCCAGAGTAACTCTGCTGCCTCTTTAGTGAATTTCACCTGAATCACGTATTTCAGAGATGCAAATGGAAATCCTAATGTAAGTGCTCAGCATAGAGCACAGGATAAATGTGAACTGGTCACAATTGTTATTTACCCCAAGTTGCTGCCAATAGCAATCAACTCAACCCCAAAGACAAGTCCCCACTCAGGTCCATCATCTGTTAATGAAAATATAGGAAGCTTCCATATTACTGGTAGCACAAAAGCTCTCGAAAAGCGCTATGGTTTCCCGAAGAACAGAAACCCTTTTGAGCACCACAATGTGCCTAAACCACAGTTAACATTTGCATGTTTGGCTTTGCTGTAGTAAGCAAAGCCCACTTAATTTACAGGGTATGTGTCTACAGTAACGCAAGCTGAGAACACTGTACAGGCACTACAATGGAGTAGGCACTACAAGGACTTATTTGCAATTTTTAATTCTGCAACATACACTGCGTTTGACTTTATGGGTGGATCCAGACACAAAATCATAACTACACCTGTAGATGAATTCTTAGAGGGGTGAAATTTCAAAAAGTGGTCATATAAGGGGATTTCTCCTTTTCTGGCACTTAAGGACTCTGCAAATGGAGTCCACAAACAGTTTGTAAAATGGGGTCAATCTGTAGGGAATTTCTGCTGTACTGGCACGTCAGGGGCTTTGCCAATGGGATATGACATTCGCAAACCATTCCAACAAATTCTTAAGTTTAATATGGTGCTCCTTCCCTTCTCAGCTTTGCATTGTACCTCAAAAGTAGTTCCCGATTACATTGAAGATATTGGCACACTCAGGAAAAAATACACAAAAAACTGTGTGATTCAATTTATTTTTAATAGCCCTTATAAAAAAAAGTGAAAACCTGGGTCTAAAACAACATGTTAGTGAAAAAATGTAATTATTCTTTATTCACTGCCCAAAGGTAAAAAAATAAATTCTGTGGCACACCTGTCATGTCAATATGCTCACTACAATGAAGTCATTGAGGGTTATACTCTGTAAAATGGAGTCATTTATATGGGTTTGCTTTTTTAGCATGTCTGGGGCTCTGCCAATGCAACATAGCACCCCCAAATCATTCAAACTGAATCTGAACTCCAATATGGCACTGCTTCCATTCTGATCTTTGCATTGTGCCTCAAAAGTAGTTTTTGACCACATATGCGGTATTGACAAACTTAGAGAAATTTTGTAACAAAAATTGTATGATCAATTTTCTTCTGTTACATTTTTTTGAAAATTAAAACTTTGGGACCAAAGGAACATTTTAGGGGAAAAAAAACATTTCTTTATTTTAACAGCCCAATGTTTTTCAATTCCGTGAATTACTGGAGGTGTAACATTGCCCACTACAAGCTTAGCTGAAATCCTTGAGAGTTGTAGTTTCCAGAATGGATTCCCTTTTGGGGTATTTCTGTTTTGGTATTTTAGGAGCTCTTCAAATGTGACATGGCATCTGCAATCTATTCCAGACAAAATATCACTCCAAAAATCAAATAGTGCTTGTTTCCGTCCGAGCACTGCTATGCACCCAAACAGTAATTTTACACCAGATATGGGGTATCCCTGTACTCAGGAGAAATAGCACAACAAACTGTGTGGTATATTTTCTCCTACTACCCTTGTAAAAATGAAAAATTTGGGATGAAAACAAACATTTTAAAAATGTTATAAGACTGAAGAACTTGTGGATTCAAGGTGATATCTAAATAAATTCCTTGAGGGGTGGAAATTCTAAAATAGGGTGATTTGTGGAGTTTCCACTAGTTAGGTACATCAGGAGCTCTGCAAATATCGTGGCTGCTATCTATTCCAGCTAATTTTGCACTCCAAAACTTAAATAACACTCATTCCCTTCTGAGCCCTGCCGTGCACCCAAACAAAAGTTGTTTTTTTTTACCAAATATTGAATATCCCTGTACTCAGATTAAATTGCACAATACATTTTCATATCCATTTTTTAATTGTACCCTCATGAAAATAAAACCATTTGGGATTAAAGCAACATTTTATACAACTTAACATAAAATTCTGTAAAGCAATCCGATTTCAAGATGCTCACCACAACTCTAGATAAATTCCCTAAGCGGTGTAGTTTCCAAAATGGGGTGACTTGTGGAATGTTTCCACTATTTAGACACAGCGGGGACTCTTGAAATGGAACATGGTGTCCACTATCTTATTTTGCACTCCAAAATTCAAATAATGCTTCTTCTCTTCCGTGCCCTACCATGTATCAAATCAGTAGTTTTTACCACACTTAAGATATCTCTGTACTCAGCAGAAATTGTACAACAAATTGTATGGTGCAGGTTTCTCTGTTGCCTTTGTGAAAATACAAAGTTTATGTCTTTCCTTCAGTTCCTGTGAAGCACCTAAAGGATTAATTAACTTCTTGAATGTGGTTTTGAGCACATTAAGGGGAGCAGGTTTTAAAACAGTGTCACTTTGGAGTATTTTCTGACTCATAGGACCCTCAAATTTACTTCAAATGGGATGTGGTCCCTAGAGAAATTGTTTTTGTACATTTTGTTAGAAAAATGAGAAATTGTTGATAATTGTTGATGACTCTTAAGGCTGCTTTACACGCAACTACATTGCTAACAAGATATTGCTGGGGTCACGGAATTTGTGACGCACATCCGGCCTCGTTAGCGATGTTGTTGCGTGTGACACTTACGAGCGACCGCTAACGATCCCAAATACTCACAAAATCGTTGATTGTTGACACGTCATTAATTTTCCAAATATCGTTTCCTGCCTGAGGCAGCACACATCGCTACGTGTGACACACCGGGAACGACGAACAACAGCGTTCCTGCGTCCTCCGGCAACAAGGTGGGAGTGACGTTCATGCGGCTGCTCTCCGTCTCTCCGCTTCTATTGGTGGCCTGCTGTGTGACGTCGTTGTGACACCGCAGGAACCGCCGCCCCCTTATTAAAGATGTTGTTCGCCGGCCATAGCGACATCGTTAGGAGGTAAGTTCGTGTGACGCGCACTACTGATATTGTTCGCCACGGGCAGTGATTTGCCCATGACGCACACACGACGGGGGCGGGTACGATCTCTAGCGATGTCGCAGCGTGTAAAGCGGCCTTTACTTCCTGTCAAAAAAAATATCTTTCAAAAATACTACTTATGAAAACTAGATGTATCAAATGTTATTTATAATTGATTTTGCGTGACATAACTCTTTGTTTTAAGGGTATAAAAATTCAAAGTTTGAAAAATTGCGACATTTTCACATTTTTTTGTCAATTTTTTTATATTTTCATAAATAAATTCAAGTCATATGGACCAAACTTTCTTGTAACATGAAGTACAATGTTTCACGAAAAAACAATTTGAGAATCACTGAGAAATATTGAAGTTTTCCAGGGTTATTAACTTATAAAGTGACACTGGTCAGAATTGTAATATGTGTCCTAGTCAGGCAGATGAAAACAGGCTTGGGAGTGAAGGGGGTAAGGGGTTAATTAGTTATCTGGGATATTTTACATAAATATATCAGATTTGAAGTTTGCTTCATCTGCACAATACTTTCCATTAAGTATTTTCAATTTTTAAAGGATTTTTTTTAAAACTGCTATTTCAACACTTGTACTTAATTATAAACTATACAAAGGTCAGTGGGAAGAGAAAATAAAGCTTTCATCGCTATAACTTTCTCCCAACTATTACTAACTCCTATTGTGCTTGGTTCAGAACAAGTGATGCCTGACCTCATGGGTAGGAGAGAGGACATGTTTGCCATCATACAGTCATTCTTCTGACCAGTTTGTATTAGGATAGGATGTGATGGCTATAATTCTGTCAGGATACATGGTTTCAACCCTGGTGGAGTAGTAAGAGGAAAGAGGATGGGACATCTGTGTCAAGAAGGGAGGAAGCTGAGTGAGAGAAAGAGGAAGCAAAGGTAGAAAGGTTACTATCTCTACAGAACAGGATGACATAAAACAACTGTTAGGTGTGAGAAAACGACCCTTTACCTCTGATACATGACATAGTTCATGTTCCTTTCACTTACAATGAATTATTTTGAAGTATTGTACAATTGTCTGAATCAAAACAATCAGTCCTCTGCCAATTAATTTATGATTTATTTTCTTTTTAACATATTAAGACTAGAGTCATATGTCCATATTACAAGCACAAAATCCACTTTTTTCCCCAGGGTCTATTCAAATTCAGATCACCAAAGAACTCAAATTTAATTTCAGCAAAACTGCAAGTTGTCCAGATATTACATCTATAATTAGGTTGGCCTGGACCAACAGAGTGCCACACGATTGCCTGAGGAGTTTGTCTTCTCATATAATAATAATAATAATAATAATAATAATAATAATAATAATAATAATACCAATAACGATAGTAATAATGAGCCAGAGCATAAGATGGTATATGTGCAATAGGAGCATGTTCACACTGTGGCCATTTCACAGACAAAAGCCAAGAGAAAAAAACAAAGTGAGCAAAAACCGTATGAGGCCTAAAATACACTTCCGCAAAAAAAACGTACGTGTCTCACGGTCCGTTTTTCGGGTCCGTGTTCCGTTTTTTAGGGGTGTTTCTCCGGTATGTATGGCATCCGTGTGATGGCGTATGCGAGCCGTGTGCGTGTGGAATGTCCGTATTGACATAAAATACGTACGTGTGCTGTCCGTTTATAAAGGTCCGCATTCTTACCCAATTAACGATTTTAATCATTCATCATGAGATCCTGGTGTTGTTGTTTGCTTTCAATTGTCCGGATAGATTGGAAACAAGTGTTTCAGATTTCGTGATGAAAAACGGACACGGACGATATGTGCTGAACACGGACATACTCCGTGTGCGGTCCGTGCAGGCACGGACCCATAGACTAAAGCGGGTCCGTGCCTGCGTGCTGCCGGCCAAAAACGGACATGTCATCTGTGTAGAAAAGCGCACACACGTACTTACGACACGGACACACGTTCCGTGTGATTTTACGTGTGTGTGCCATCTACCATTGATTAACATGGGTCTCCGTGTGTACGTGTCTCCGGTACGTGCAAATACGTACCGCACACGTACAAAAAAAACGGATGTGTGTTGCGGGTCTAACAAAGTAACTAATAGTAGTACATTTGAATAACATAGGGCAATTGAGTACTCTTGACAGTGTGCAATAGTGACATCACAAAGAGTGCGCTGCCACTGCAGCCAATGACTGGGTTCATCAGCTCATGCAGAACCGCTGAGCCAAGTAATTCAAGCCACTCCATATTTATGCAGTTATTGTCAAAAGCTAGTTCAATGTACACCATGGAATGTCATATCAGCAGTCGTTAGGATTTTCTATTCTATTCCATAGTTATTTTAAAATACAGTGGGTGGGGAGACCCTAACAATAAGAGTTTTGCTCCTAAGTTGGACCTTTAAGACTAAATATTTTGTTAAAACTCAAAAGAAAATCACAAATGAGCATACACCCTTATAATAAAGTAAATAGCAGTAAATGTGATTAAGTTCAGCTCTCTGCCGTCATACAGCGAGCCATAAATAAAACACTTCCATGGGAAGGAGTGGATTTTTTCTTTTTCTGTACACACTACATCTTAGGCCTAAAACACACTTCTGCAAAATAACCGTCCGTATGACACGGTCCGTTTTTCGGGTCCGTGTTCCGTATTTTTGGGGCGTTTCTCCGGTACGTATGGCATCCGTGTGATGACGTATGCGAGCCGTGTGTGCGTGTTGAATGTCCGTATTGACACAAAATACGTACGTGTGCAGTCCGTATGCCGTCCGTTTGTTCAGATCCGTATTTTCACACAAATAACCTTGTTAGCCCTTCTAAATGTGCTCCTGGTGTGTTAAATTGGTCAATTAACTACCCAATTTGTTTAGTTTGTATAAAAAACCTTTAAAAACATGGCTTCAGAGCTTATTCTCACATTAGACACACTCCAAAATGTCTCTCTCCAATGAAGCAACCATGTATTTGCTCTGGTTGATATCTAGGAGATTTGGGGTTAGGCGACATATGATGGAAGAAGAGCCACCACTGGAGAAAAGGATGTGGATTCACCCCCTTGTGAAGCTCAGGAAAACACATGGGCATTTTAATATTTTATATGGAGAAATGCGGAAATTTCCTCCTAAATTCCAAGCCTACTGCCATCTCACCATGAATTCATTTGACAACATCCTTGGCCTTGTGTACCATCGTTTGAAGCATCAGGACACCTCTATGCGCCTTAGAATCTCCCCTGAGGAATGACTGTTGGTGACTTTACGGTAGGTGTTGTCATGTATACTCATGCTTTAACGGTTATATTGAAATACATGTTCAGTTGCTAAGGCATCATGTTGTAGATCACTTAACCATAGTGCAATTTAAAATTAAGATCTGAGAAGTCACATCTACCATTCTATCTCTACCAAAATTGAAGAAACAAGAGGCTTAACTCAAACAAGCTTGTTTATTAAACACAAAATTAAATATTTTTCCAATATGGAAAGTAAAGATCACATATGCTTTTACCAACCAAAGAAATTATAAAAAAACATACAAAGTATCTCGCCAGTCATTGGATGATACAAATATTTGGTGTGAAATACAAATTACAGGAATAGTCAAAGTAATGTCATGTTTTTATTCTATTTCAGTTACCTAGCAACTGGGCAATACATCAGCAGTCTACATTTCGAATTCTTATTGGGAAGGTCCACAATTGGCAAGATTATCCTGCATACCTGCACTGTGCTTTGGGAGATCCTTAGGCATCATGTCATGCAGCTGCCTATAACACAGGAATGGATGCACATTTCAGATGAATTTTTGGAGAAAACAGCTTTCCCAAATTGTATTGGTGCCATTGACGGAAAACACATTAGAGTGAAGAAACCACCTAACTCTGCATCAAGATATTTTAATTATCATAAGTATTTTTCTGTAGTTATTTTGGCCATGGTAGATACAAACTACTGCTTTTTATTTGCTGATATTGTGGCCTATGGCAGTGCCTCAGATGCACGCATTTTCAGAAGTTCACGTTTAGCAAGACGATTAATGTCTGATAGTTTAAGTTTGCCTGCACCAAGACCATTGCCTGGTACTAATGGCCCAATTGTCCCTTTTGCAATGGTTGCAGATCAGGGGTTTGCATTGTCTAGGCATTTGATGCGTCCATATCCCAGAAGGGGGCTGGACAGATCAAAAGCCCTATTTAATAGCAAATTGGCCAGAGCACGTTGCTCTGTTGAACGTGCCTTTGTCATTTTGGCCTCAAGATGGCGCATTTATCAAACCACCATCCAACTCCAACCAACCACCATCAAGGCTGTCATTAAATCGACAGTAGTGTTACATAATTACTGTAGATTACATGAAAGCAATGACGAAGACATTGAGGAGTTGCCTGCTTTAAATGCACCATTTGTAGAGAATGGTAGTGTCAGAACCACTGTGTCCACTTCTGGTCTGTCTACAAGTGAGGAATCAGTTTAAAGACTATTTTAGTTTAAATCGCCATAGCCATGTATAATTTTGTCATTGTTATAGTTTTGTATCACTTGGTTACATAAGCACAAACACATATGTATTGCAAAAGAGAAAATGACCATACATAGGTATAATTTGAGGTTTTTTGGTTGGTTGGTTGTGTTTGTGGTCCCCATAAGCTATTGTGATATAACTATATTGTTTTAACATCAGAAATTTTTGTTAATCTAAAAACAGTACTACTGAATGTACATGACTAATAAAATTATGGCAATTTTGATTTGAAAAAGTTTGTCCAGATTTATTATTTTACCTATGTATGTTATCTTTTGCAAGACATCCTGTATTTTTTTTTTTTTTTTTAAATACAATTTTGTCAGGGACATTAGCCCATACAAAACACCATACTGTATTATGCAATAATGTCACGCAAACATAATTTGTTTGACACTATTGGAATACAAGTATGGGACCAGACCATATGCAGATACTGCAAAGTGGCTGGATTTTTAATAATAAAGGTGTCTGAATGTTAGTGTAGTAGTTTATGTGCGTGCATTTTTTCCCTAAACCCAGTTTATTCTAATGGATGGTCCAAACAACATGTCCAGAGCAAGGCAACATTCTAACAGGCAGGTATTGTTTTTGAAGTGATAGAGTAATTTGTATTGAATTTTTGTAAATGAAAACAAAAAATATGACCACATGTATATAGAGTAAGTAATGTGTTACATTTTCATATGTTTCCCCACCAGCAATACCCTAGAAAACATACCAAAATGTAAAATAATACATACATTATCACATTATGATTCAACTAAATCCTCTAGGCTAGTGATGTTTTCCTGTGTAGGCTCCATTGCATTGACATCTACAGAATATGTTTGCTGCACAACAGTAGATGTTGTAGTGAGTGACAGATCAGTGTTTCCACTAGTAACAGTTGTTGTACTTGGAACAAATAATGAGGCAGTTGTTTGAGCAGATGGAAGACCAAGTGTAGGTGGTACATAATGATGTGTTGGAAGAGGCTGAGTATGTGTGTATGTGAAGTTAGTTGGGTAAGTCTGTTGTTGAAAGTACTGTTGTTGTGGATTATTAAGAACATGGTAGGCTGTTGGTTGTTGAATCATTTGAGGTAGTCTATGAACATTACTAACAATACTAGGATAGTTAAAAGAGGTTTGCATTGGTGTCTGTTGGGGTCTTTGTGGGACAAATGTTGGCTGTTGAGATGGCCTTTGTGTCATTAATGTACCTGTTTGGTGTGGGACAACTGTTGGCCTAATTTCTACATCAGTTACCATAGAAGAAGATGGACACTGTATATGTGTTTGTTGCACTACAGGATTTAGTTGGAAATTAGAGAAATGTTCATCTGTTTGGATTTCCACAGTTTGTTGAGTTGTGTTTGTGTGTGGACCACGTGGATTAGCTCTCCATTGTTCTATCACTTCAAAACAATAAATGGGTTCTGGCTCACGTTGGGTAGCCGATATTAGTGTTATTAAGGACGCCCTCAATCTGTCCTGCCTATCAGGTGCAACCAATGCAAGAGAGGGAGAAAGGGAGCGGCAAAATCTCTCTCCATCACTCTCTGGTATCAGTGAATTCATCATGTGTATAATTCTGGTATCAATGATATCTGGCAGGGAACGTAAATCTTCATAACGCCTATGTCTGCGACCACGGATAGATTGGGCTACTGTGCGCATGGTATTAGTTGATATTCTTGGCTGTGTGCCTGCATGTTGCTGTGGACTCCTCTCTGCAAGAACTGGTGAAGGGCCACTTTGTTGCCCTGTAGACTGGCATGCAATTACATTAGTGGATTGACTTGTGCCCAAACCCAAATCAGAGGATATTTCTTCTGCGTCTGGCTGCCTGGTGTTGGGGATTGGTGGAGGTTGATATGAGGTTGGCTCCATCTCAGAAGCAGAGGTCGCTGTTAATACTGCTGACTGGGCTTCCTCACTATCTTCCAGGTTATCCTCTGTATTTTGATGACAAAAAAAAAACAATTAGTGTGTGCCTTTTAAATAAAACCTCCATGTCATGTAATGGTAGAAACTTACTTTGGTACGTCCATAATGGGCATAAGGAAGCTCAGTTTTTCATAATGGAAATATTTTTTCTTTTTTGCATTGGCAGCTGTGGTGGCCACAGGGTTATACACTCTCCTGAACTGGTCACGGGCTGAGCGCCATCGCCGTTTGACAAGATCCACTGTAAAAAAAAAAAATAAGATCACAAATTCTAACAATTGTAGATTCCAAAAAATTAGACATTAGTCTTGTATTGCAGCAATTGTAAAAAATAGGAACATACATCCATGTGTATTAAAACAACAACCCATAACACTCATATAGTGACATAATAACACAATAACCATGGGAAACAAAAAAAAGTTCACCAGTAAAAATCTTAAACCACTGAATAATAATTCATCTCCTTATAATTTAAAAAATAAAATAAAAATAAACCTACAGTAAGCCATGAGAAACAAAACGACTACTAACCCATGAAGTGCCATATGTTCCACATATATTTTCCATTATACAATACACATTACTGTTACCATTCCAGACATGGTGACCCCAAGGAACATGCATAATAAACCAAACATGGAAATACAACTCAAAATGTATAGAGAATTCTCTGCACATTAGCAATAGAAAAAGCACAGAAATGCAAACAAAAACAAACCCCAAACATGTTTAATAGTGGCTTAACCACCCTGAAATGCCTTTTGTACATGCATAACATGCTTTGCAGCCCATATATACACATGCTGACATTACTAGTAAACTGCAATGAATACTTCAAAAGGCCAAATAAATACACTCTCCTGTTTGTGAGTCTCCAGTGTATCTCAAAATGAGTCAGGCCCATTAATACATGCCAAACAAACTATACAGATATGGATCTAATCTGCCTACAGAATGTGCACATGTAGGTACAGACAGAGGCAATGCAAATATCTGTACTCACAATATCTATTTTTATTTCCAGGGGTACATTGAGACCATCCATTCCTAGGGTAGACTATCTCTGCCACAGCCATTCATGCTCATTCCACCATTAACCTGTCATGATAGCCATCAACACGTGTGTCCCACAGCTCTGGATGCCTCTCTACTTCTCCAATCAGCCTCTCTGTATCGATTCTGGGCGCCATACTCAGTACCTGTGTTGTTCTCTGTGCTCAAAGTTCCCCTGCAGTGAGAGGACAGGTGCCCAGCTGCTGTCTGGCGTGCAAATGAGACAGGAAATGTATGTTTGACGCCAGAATTAAGGACCATCAATTAACCTGATAGATTGGTAACAAGTGTTTCAGATTTTGTGATGAAAAACGGACACGGACGATACGTGCTGAACACGGACATACTCCGTGTGCGGTCCGTGCAGGCACGGACCCATAGACTAAAGCGGGTCCGTGCCTGCGTGTTGCCGGCCAAAAACGGACATGTCGTCTGTGTAGAAAAGCGCACACACGTACTTACGACACGGACACACGTTCCGTGTGATTTTACGTACGTGTGCCATCTTCCATTGAAAAACATGGGTCTCCATGTGTACGTGTCTCCGGTACGTGCAAATACGTACCGCACACGTACAAATTACACGGATGTGTGTTGCGGGTCTTATAAAGCTGATTTTACCCCCAGTGTTAGCCATTTCTACACTGCAAGTGGCTTGGCACTGGGCTGAACACCGAGCGTACCTGAGCACAGTGAAGCGCACTCAAGTGGTTTGCATATGTAAAGCATCCGAACTCCGAACTTAAACACTGATCTTTTTTTGTAAAGTCTGTATTCAGTACAAACACTGAACTTTAAAGTTCAGGTCCTCTCATCTCTAGATTTAATATTAGAGTAGGATTGTCCCGAAGGATACACCTTTGTGCGGTGGAATGGCTTTTACACTCTTGGATCAAACAGTGTTAACCAATTGCCCAATGTTATTTAAATGTACAATTATTATTTACTTTATTATAAAGGTATATGTGTCAGTGATATCAATGTGAATAAGGGCAGAGAAGAACAGTGCTCCGACTACAGCAACTTGTCCATGGGAAGCTTACTAGATAAAATGCCTAGCTCAGAGGGAAGGACCACAACCCCATTTGTACAGAATAAACAAAAAATACAGAAAAACAAAAAATTAGAGGTGGAGTATAATTTGGAATACATGCAATAAGAGCACATTCAAACCTTGACCATTCAAGAGAAAAACAAAAAATGAGCATATACCCTATAATAATGATAATCAGTAAATACTAGTAGTACATTTAGATGACATAATGCACTTGGTTAACATTGTTTGATGAAAGAGCATAAAAGCCGTCACACCGAGACACAGTGTCCACATTTGGACGTTCCTACTCTACTATTAAAACATTCCACTCTGCTGATGTGCCGCCCCCGTGACAGCCGACGGGCTGATCGGATCCGGATCCGCAGTGGCTCGAGGGGTCTCTGGACCTGAGGTGGGGTCACGCGGCCACTCAAATGAAAAGGGGGTATTTACAAGGGGTGAAAAATAAAGTTTGTGACGCCACCCATGGGTCGTGGTAATGTGGGATACCACCGCTGCTACGTTTGGAGGGGAGCGCCCGGGAGCGATGGGATGGCAGCTTGAGATGTTAACCCCTCTATGGGCAGGGGGAAGGTATCCCGGGGCTCGGTAGTGTAAGGATGGGGACCCGTCGGGAGGAAAGGGGCACAGCGTACTCACACAGTCCAGAAATTCTGACACTGACAACGGGTAAACCAAAGTCCTGAATGTCCTGCAGATGTTGTTGGAGCACATTGGGTCCGTGCCCTTTTGGTGTTGCTGGTTGGTCTGAAGCCTTGTCCCTTGGCACTGTGTTTACTCTTTGTGGATCCCTTTTGCCTGAAACTACTCAGGTCCCATTCACCCGTGTGGCTAACGGAGTGAGCTTGCTCTCAGGGTTCACGCTTGGGATTTTCTGGACAGATTTGGGAAGTCCTATCCCCCTCGTTGCGCTAGTACCCTGATTTTGGAGCAGGTGGAGAATGGCTCGTGAAGACTCTGTCCTTGTCGGGTAAATTACTGGGCTGCGTGAAGCTACTTCCCAGCCTAGGGTCCACGTACCCCGTCGTGCCCTGGCCCCTGCCTGGTTGTAGCACAAGGCCACCGAACTGCCCTCCGTGGCAGTACCGTGCCCGTTGCCAATACCCCCTGCGACCGGGGTTCCAGCTGCTTCCAGGCAGGCCAACCTCTGGCACCTGGGACGGGAACAGGAGCCCAGCTCCGCAGTGTGACCTTTCACTGTCACTGCTGCGCTCAAACTCCCCCTACACTCTGACACTTCTGGCCCTCCTTCTACCATCCCTCCATCTGGGTGGCCCTATTCCCCTCAGGCTGCCCAATGGGTGTCTGGTGGGTGTGGTGCAGAGTGTTCCTCAGGATTTGTGTATACTTTTTTTTAGCAACACCAAAAGGACAGGACCCATAACCAAGGAGGAGCAGGTACTGTGCAGAAGGGCAGATTGCACAGCACCCTTGTGACGACCTGATAGGCCAGGGCATCACACTGATGTCTCAGTCCATTCCGATCCATTACCTTTTAGACTTGGGGCCTGGTCACTAAAATCCTTTTCTGCGGACTCAACTATCTGAGGGCAACTCCATATGTTTCTTTGGTCTGTACTCAAGGATCATGCTCTTTCGACTCTAGTCTGCTCTCTTTTCTTGCTGTCACAAGTCACCCACTGAATGCGACCTTCATGACCTACAGACTATCTGTTCATATCTATCGCACACTAACAGAAAACCATTATTTTCCCTTTCAACTAACCCCTCCAATTGTGGGTTAGTCCCAATACTTAACCATCTCTTATCCTAAAGTCTATCAACCACATATACAGTGGCATGTAAAAGTTTGTGCACCCATGGTCAAAATTTGTTTTATTGTGAACGGTTAGGCAAGTTGGAGATGAAATGATCTCTAAATGGCATAAAGTTAAAGATCACACATTTCCTTTGCATTTTAAGCAAAAAAATTTTTCATCTTTTACATTTTAAAAATTACAAAAAGGAAAATGGGCCGATGCAAAAGTTTGGGCACCCTTGGAGATTTGTGTGCTCAGATAACTTTGAATGAGATTTCAGACCTTATTTAGCCTGTTAGGGTTATAGCTTGTTCACTATCATCATTAGGAAATGCCAGGTGATGCAAATTTCATAGCTTTATAAAAACCAAGCCTCCTTTCACCTTGTGCCAAAAAAGCAGCAGCCATGGCTTCTTCTAAGCAGCTGCCTAGCACTCTGAAAATGAAAATGGTGGAGGCCCACAAAGCAGGAGAAAGCTATAAGAAGATAGCAAAGTGTTTTCAAGTTGCTCTTTCCTCAGTTTGAAATGTAATTAAGAAATGTCAGTTACGAGGAAGAGTAGAGGTTAAGATAAGGTCTGGAAAACCAAGCAAAATTTCTATGAGAGTTGCTTGTAGGATTGCTAGAGAGGCAAATCAGAACCCCTGATTGACTGCAAAAGACCTTCAGGAAGATTTAGCAGACTCTGGAGTTGGGGTACATTGTTCTACTGTACAGAGACATCTGCACAAATATGGCCTTCATGGAAGAGTCATCAGAGGAAAACCTCTCCTGCATTTTTACCATAAAAGAAGAATGCAAAAGAACATTTAAAGAAGAAGATGTATTTTGGAAACAAGTCCTGTGAAGCGATGAGGTTAAAAAAGAACTCTTTGGCCACAATGATTGATGTGGAGACAAAAGGACACAGAATTTCAAGAAAAGAGTATCTCATCAACCATTAACCATGGAGGTGGATCAATCATGTGGTGGGGTTCTGCTGCAGCCGATGGCATGGAGAACATTTTACGGGTAGAAAAAAGAAATGGATTCAATGAAATTTCAACTAATTCTTCATGCAAACATAACGCTATATGTAAAAAAGCTTAAGTTGAAAAGAAGATGGCTTCCACAAATTAATATTATCCTAAACACATGTGAAAAGCCATAATAGATGATCTCAAAAGGTGCAAGCTGAAGGTTTTACAATGGCCCCTGATCTGAACATCATTGAAAATCTGTGGCTAAACCTCAAAAGAGCAGTGCATGCAAGACGACTCTGGAATCTCACAGAACTGGAAGACTTTTCCAAATAAGAATGGATGAAAATCTCTCAAATAAGAATTCAAACACTCTTGGTTGGCTACAAAAAGCGTTTATAAGCTATGATACTTGCCAAAGGGGGCGCTACTAGGTACTAACTGTGTAGTGTGCCCAAACTTTTGAATCGACCCATTTTCCATTTTTGTTAATTTAAAAATGCAAAACATGAATATATATATATATATATATATATATATATTCCCCTAAAATACAAAGGAAAGGTGTCATGATTAACTTCATGCCTTTCAGAGATCATTTCATCTTCAACTTGCTTAGCTGTTCACAATAACAGAAATTTTGACCAGGGGTGCCCAAACCTTTTCATGCCACTGTAATACTTACTATACATTACTATATGTGCATTATAATGGCAATGTCTTCGATAGAAAAACTAAAAATTAGTTTTATTGAAAGTCTCACCCTCTATAATTGTTACACATAATCTGTACATCTGTAATATCCTTTAAAATATTATTTATTTTGTGTTGAAAGTAGAGATGAGCGAACTGGCCGTGGTTCGGCTCGAGCTCGGTTCGCCGAACGGAGGTCTCGTTCCAGTTTGGTTCGTCGAACGTTCGACGAACCGAACTCGAACCAATAGGCTATAATGGGAGGCAATCACAAACACATAAAAACGCATTATAAATGTACACATACAGTTAATAAACATTGCCATAACACTTACCGGTCCCCGCGATCCCTCCTGCACTCTGTCTCCTGCCGCTATTCCATCCGATGATCACTGAATCCTCCCGGTGACCGGCACTGCCAGCAGTGATGCAGGACCTATCGTGACGTCAAAATAGCCATGTGACCAGTCACGTGGCTATTATCTCATTGGCTACAGACTGGTTACATGACTATGACGCGTCATGTAGGACCTGCGAGTGCATCTCTCCGGTACACGGTGCACATTTGTGTATCGCCGTGTACCGGCGACATGCTGTAGCACACGGTCGACTCCCCGTTCCGTTAGGGACCGGCTGACACAGCCGGTCATTAACGGAGATCACCGTTGCCATAGCAACGCAGTTAGTGGTGACATCACCGCTAACCGCGGCTCCGGGAATCACATGATCGGAGCCCTGTTGCTATGGTAACGCGTCTGTCACCGCCAGCAGCCAGCAGCACTGATCTCTCACTCCGTGAAGGCTGCACGCTGCTTTCCGTGCAGCCTTCACGGAGTGATTTCTGCACGGGAAGCAGCGTCTTCCCCCATGCAGCAGTGATGGATCAGAGCTGCATTTGTTGAACGAGAAAGACAGAAGACCGTGGATCGTGGAGGGCTGACAGGGGGTAATAAAGATGGAGTCTCTAATGTGTCTGTGTATTTACTTCTATTAAAGTATTTTTTCTCTGTGTGGTGTCTTTTTTTTAACCCTTTATTGGAGATTCTTAATGGCCGGGTCAAACATGCCTGACATTAAGAATCTCTGGCTTAATACTAGCTAGTAAAACAAAGCCAGTATTAACTCATGATTACCCAACAAGCCACCCGGCTCCAGGGCTGTTGGAAGAGTTGGATACAGCGCCAGATGATGGCGCTTCTATGAGAGCGCCATTTTCTGGGGCGGCTGCGGACTGCAATTCACAGCAGAGGCGCCCAGAAACCTCGGGCTAACCTGTGCTGCGGATTCCAATCCCCAGCTGCCTAGTTGTACCCGGCTGGACACAAAAATGGAGCGAAGGTCACGTCGTTTTTTTTCTAATTATTTCATGAAATAAGTGAAATAATTAAAAAAAACGGGCTTCCCTATATTTTTGGTTCCCAGCCGGGTACAAATAGGCAACTGGGGGTTGGAGGCAGCCCGTGGCTGCCTGCTGTACCTGGCTACCATACAAAAATATGGCGAAGCCCACGTCATTTTTTTGGTGGGCAAAAAACTTCTGCATACAGTCCTGGATGGAGTATGCTGAGCCTTGTAGTTCTGCAGCTGCTGTCTGCTCTTCTCCATACAGACAGACAGCAGCTGCAGAACTACAAGGCTCAGCATACAGAAGTTTTTTGCCCCCTGAAAAAATTATGTGGGCTTCGCCATATTTTTGTATGCTAGCCAGGTACAGCAGGCAGGTACGGCTGCCCCCAACCCCCAGCTGCCTATTTGTACCCAGCTGGGAACCAAAAATAAAGGGAAGCCCTTTTTTTATTATTTCATGAATTTCATGAAATAATTAGAAAACAAATGACGTAGGCTTCGCCCCATTTTTGTGTCCAGCCAGGTACAACTAGGCAGCTGGGGATTGGAATCCGCAGCACAGGTTGGCCTGAGCTTTCTGGGCCCACTGCTGCGAATTGCAGTCTGCAGCCACCTTCATAGAAGCGCCATCTTCTGGCGCTGTATCCAACTCTTCCAGCACCTGCCTGCTATACCTGGCTAGCATACAAAAATATGGCGAAGCTCACGTCCTTTTTTTGTAGTTTTTTGGCAAAAAAAAAAAAAAAATGCTTCCCTGGATTTTCCATTGCCAGTGAAGGTAACACCAAGAAGTGGGGGTTAGCAGCCAGTAGCTGCTTGGATTACCCTTAGCTAGCAATACAAAAAATGCAGCGGGAGCCCATATATTTTTTTTTTAATTATTTATTTAAATAACTAAAAACAAAATGGGCTTCCCTGTATTTTGATTGCTGGACATCACAGTGCTGTAAAAATAAATCTTTAAAAAAAATGACGTAGCGCTCCGCGGTATTTTTGATTCTCAGCGCAGATAAAGCAGACAGCTATGGGTTGCCACCCCCATCTGCCTGCCGTTACCTTGGTTGGCAATCAAAATACAGGGAAGCCCATTAATTTTTTCTATTTAAAAAATAGTTAAAAAAATGACGTTGGGTCCCCCCATTTCGATAGCCAGCTAGGGTAAAGCAGACGGCTGTAGCCTGAAAACCACAGCTGGCAGCTTTACCGTGGTTGGGGATCCAATGTGGAAGTCCCCCCAGGCTCTTTTTTAAAATTATTTTATAAATATTAATAATTACACAAAAAAAGTAGGGTCCCCCCCAAATTGGATCACCAGCCAAGGTAAAGCGGACAGCTGTGGTCTGGTATTCTCAGGGTGGGAAGGTCCATAGTTATTGGGCCTTCACAGCCTAAAAATAGCAGGCCGCAGGCACCCCAGACGTGGCGCATCCACTAGATGCGCCAATCCTGGCGCTTCACCCCAGCTCATCCCGTGCCCTGGTGCAGTGGCAAACGGGGTAATAAATCAGGTTGATACTAGCTGTAAGGTCACCTGACATCAAGCCCAGCAGTTTGTGATGTCATGGCATCTATTAGATACCCAACATCATAAACTGTCAGTACTAACAAAAAAAAAATCGACAAAAGAAATTTATTTGAAAAAACAGTCCCCAAAACATTCCCTTTTTCACCAATTTATTGTAAGAAAAAAAATAAAGGGGTCCCACGACGACTCTGGACCGTCTAGAATATGGGGGGGAGACACTCAGGGAACGTATCCCCCATTTTCTAGGAGTGCAGACCCTTCATGTGAGGAGTGTGGGTGAAATGAATCTGCACTCACTCTCCCTGGGTCCACAGCAGCAGAGTCCATGTCGTAATGGTTGCTACCAAAGCTGCAATGCCCTGCTCATGAGGTAAGGGCATGCCTAATCAGGAGAACTATTCTACATTTCAAAATATTGGTATTTGCTGATATTATTGCTATTCCACCTACTATATATTGGGGATAGGATCTTGGAGATGGAATACCCCTTTAAGTCCAGTTATCCAGCTGAATGAATACTTAACAACAGAGCTCGCTATTTACATGTGTTTTCTTGTGGCGTATAACGGACTCTCATGTTTGGTAGTCGTTCAGCAGGGAAACTATAAAAGCAAATCCCTCCATTTGGAAATGTAGTATAGCTCTCCTGATCAATTATGTTCCTTACCTCATGAGCAGGGCATTGCAGTAATAATAATAATTTATTCATTTATATAGCGTTATTAATTCCATAGCGCTGTATGTCTTTGGAGTGTGGGAGGTAACCGGAGGAAACCCACACAAACACGGGGAGAACATACAAACTCCTTGCAGATGGTGTCCTTGGTGAGAATTGAACCCAGGACCTCAGCGCTGCAAGACTGTAGTGTTAACCACTGAGCCACCGTGCCGCCCATTTAGCTTACAGATGCATAACCACCACTCACTGTGTCTGAACACAGGAAGCTGAGCTGACAGCCGCTCTGTGCATGCGGCAGCGTCTATTGTGAAGGAGAGGGCCGCGGGGGATCAACGCTGCACAGGTACCGTGGGACACCGGGGAACACCGGTGGAGTTATAGGGGGTGACCTGGCAGGGCCTTGGGAGGAGTTTTCTGTCGCATGTGTCATGGCACATGCGACAGAAATCAGAGCAGTAGGGTGAATGCGGCTGGCGCGCTGCTGTGCGCGCGGCCATCTTGGATTTCTGGGAGGGCATCAGGGGGGGCACTTTGGCGACACCGGGGGACCGGAGGGGACCGGGGAGGAGATTTATCATGTTTTTTCATGCCAGATGGGAGATAAATAATTTTTTACCAGCGCTATCATTTACTGCAACGTGATCATCGGTGTACGGTGTATACCTGTGATCACGTGAGCGGGGACCGGAAAAAACCGTCCTGAATCATGATCTCCAGGGTCTCACCTAGCCCTGAAACCCCGGAGATTTTCTGATGCTGGGGGGCGCTATTCACTTATTTCTGCCTGCTGTTTATAAATGGCAGATCAGAATAAGGCTACATTAACACGACCGATCCATTTTTGCGGTCTGCAAAAAACAGTCCGTTTTTTTTCACGGTTGCATCCGTGTGGCATCCGTTTCCGTTCCGTAGACGGTCCGTATGTCATCTGTTTGTCATCCGTGTGCCTTCCGCTTTTTTTGTGTACTGCAAAAAAACTGAAGGAGGGTAAATGCATAAATTTATCCAGGATCCATAGCTTCATCCTACATGAGGCGGTCACATGTTCACTCCAGTGCCATTTTCTACTGCTTTTCACAGCGTAGAGCACTCTGGTGATTTTCTTGTGCTTGTGCACTTCATATCAGTCTTTTCTGTCATTATAATGGCAGAAAGACACATAATGTCCCACTCTCCTGCATTTTGTAATTTTGCACCCTTTGGTGCCTTTCATGTGGCACTAAGGGGTGCTTAGCTTTGTATTTAGCCAAAAAAATGAAAAAAAAATGACGTAGGGTTCCCCCTAGTTTTGTAGCCAGCTAGGGTAAAGCAGACGGCTGCAGCCTGCAGACCACAGCTGGCAACCTCACCTTGGCTGGTAATTCAAAACTGAGGGCACCCCACGCTGTTATTTTAAATTAAATAAATAATTAAAAAAAAACACGTAAGTGTCCCCCCAAAATTGGTTCACCAGCCAAGGTAAAGCAGACAGGTGGGGTCTGATATTCTTAGACTAGGGAGGTCCATGGTTATTGGACTCTCCCCAACCTAAAAATAGCAGGCCGCAGCCGCCCCAGAAGTGGCGCATCCATTAGATGTGCCAATCCTGGTGCTTCGCCCCAGCTCATCCCGTGCCCTGGTGCGGTGGCAAACGGGGTAATATATGGGGTTAATACCAGATGTGTAATGTCACCTGGCATCAAGCCCTGGGGTTGGTGAGGTCAGGCGTCTATCAGATACCCGACATCACCAACCCAGTCAGTAATAAAAAAAAATAGACGACAAACACATTTTTATTTGAAAAAACACTCCCCAATACATTCCCTCTTTAACCAATTTATTAGAAAGAAAAACAAATCCAGGTCTGGTGTAATCCAAGGGGTTGCCATGACGATCCACACTGTCCCAGTCAATGAAGAGCAGATTGTTCCCCATTGGCTGGGAGAGCAATGCAGTGACCTGAGCTAACATCAATGGGTCAGCCCAGGTCACTGCAGGGCATGACAAGTGCTGCTGTCAGCGAGGTACATTACCTGCGCTGATCTCCTGCACACTGACAGCACCTGTCACTGAGTTCAATGACCGCCGCCTTCACAGCCAAGTATCGCAAGAGGCCTGTGACGTCACCGCTAGTCAGTCTCGGTCAGAAGCGAGAGAAGGTGATGTGACAAGCGGCGGCCATGGAGGACAGTGACAGCGCTGAGGTCGGGATGGCGGGACTTCATCACCGCAGGTAAGCCGAGCGCGACCATGTGTGCAGAGTGCAGTGTGTGTGTGTGTGTGTACACGTACATGCCGCGTGCAGAAGGGGGCGGAGTGAGCTGAGCAGGGAAGTGTGGGCTTCCTGCACGTAACTAGGATAAACATCGGGTTACTAACCAAAGCGCTTTGGTTGGATACCCGATGTTTATCTTGGTTACCAGCTTCTGGAAGGCTGCCAGCGATGGCTCCTGCACACTGTAGCTGTAAAAAGCCCTGCTTTTTGCTGCTAGAACCGTTCTCGAACGTATCTAGAACTATCGAACTTTAGCAAAAAGCTCGAGTTCTAGTTCGATCTAGAACAGCCCCCAAAATCACTCGAACCGCGAACTGGAGAACCGCGAACTGCGAATCGCGCTCAACTCTAGTTGAAAGGTGACTCAATGTTAACCCTTGAACACTTAATAGCGTTAAAATAGAATTTGGGTATTTTTCCTACAGAGCAGCAATAAAGGTCCACCAGTAGTGATGGGCAGCCACAGACTGTAAAAGTCCTGATCTGCGTGGGTTCAAAAGAAACCCGGCATCGACCCCGGGCCGGGGGTTCTCAGGGAACACCAAGTATCTATCCAAATCTGGCAACTCGGGTAATTAAAAAAAAAATAAATAAAAAATAAAGAAAGCAAGGGAAAAGTAGGCGTGTTATACTTACCAGTCTCCTGCGCGGCTGTAACACTACTTCTGGGGTGCTCATACAACTTCTGAGGCTGCTCATTATCCTTCATACATATGCACTGTTTCCCATGCTCCCTGGCAGTCCCAGTGTCTGCGATTGGTTACAGTCAGACAGTGACCCCACCTTGTGTGACAGCGTGTCTGACTGCTTTCAAATAACAGATGCTGTCTGCCTGTCTATATCTGTGTAAAAATAAATAAAATAATTGGAATAGGATCCTCCATATTGTGATACCCAGCACAGATAAAGCATATGGCTACAGGCTGCAGCTGTGTGTTTATCTAGCCTGTGTATCATATTAAGAGGGACCCCATGTGGCTTTTTTAAATATTATTTAAATAGGTAATTTAAAAGAATGGCATGTGGCCCTCCAATTTTGATACTCAGCCATGATAAAGCTAATAGCTGGGCCCTGGTATTCTCAGGCTGAGGAGACCCATGGTTATTGGGCCCCCCAGCCTAAATATAACAGCTTGCAGCCACCTAAGATTGTCACATTCATTAGATGAGACAATCCTGGAACTTTAACTGCTCATCCCGATTGCTCTGGTGCAGTTGCAACCAGGGGAATAAGGAGTTAATGACAGCTCACAACTGCCACTAAGCCCTAGATTAGTAATGTGACACATCTATGAGACCCCCATTACTAATCTGTAAGTGAAAAGAAATAAACACAAACACTAAAAAAATCTTATTTTTAAATAAATACAAAACCCCCCACTCTATTTCTCCCTTTATTAAACCACAAAACACCCAGTTCCAACGTAATCCACACAAGGTTCTATCACTATTCCAGCTCTGCTACATACATACTGAAATCACTGTGCGCGGGCACAGAACATGTCTGCACGCTGTGACTTCAGGCAGAGAATGACTGAGCCACAGCTATGAGTGGTAACATCATTCAGTTTATTTGCAGTCACAGCTGGAGGTTCCCACCTGTGACCACAAGTAACCTGACTTCAGGTGACCTCATTAAACTCAGTGACCTCACCTACTCAAACTATGGTATTATCTCAAGGGAACAGCCCCAGTAAGGGAGTGTGGGCAAATGTTTGTAGTGAACGGTAGAGAGAACCAAATCTCTTTAAAGCTGACAATACATGTTATAGAGATTGAAATACACATGCAGCTATTATTTGTGGCTACTCACGCAAAGGGCACTACAATGTCACTGACGCAAGGTAACATTTTAACACTACAGTAGGACCATCCTTATTGAGTACACCTTGTTGGGGTGGGATGGCTTTTACACTCTTTCAGTGTTAACCAAATGCCCTATATATTATTTAAATGTACTACTACTATTTACATTTACTATTAGCTTTATTATAGGATATATACTCATTTTGTGTTTTTCTCTAGGATTTTAAATGGAAAATTTAATCTTAAAGGTCCAACTTAGGAGCCAAACTCTTATTGTTTGGTTCTCCCCGCCACGTACCTGTGAATGCGTCTGCTAGAACAATCTGTATTTTAACCCCTTAATGACCGAGGATGTACTGGCACATCATAAATCCTCAAGGGGTAAAAACCTTTGGCTGATGCGGACAGCCGGCAGTGATTCCTGCACATGTCAGCTGATTTAAACAGCTGTGGCGCTGTGATTAAATCACTGTGAGCCGATGGTTGCCTTGGTAGCACAGGGTCTTGTAATGACTCCTCTAACTATCATGACTCACTTCATGTAACAGTAGGCAGAGCAGCCACTGTTACAAGAGATGAGCATTTCTGGTGATCTGAGCTATGTACCTGTGATCAACAGAAATTAAGAAACAATCAGACTGCTGAATCTTATAGTCCCCTAGGGGGACTAGTAAAATAAAAAAAGTAAAAAAAAAATGTTTTAAAAAAATAAATAAACCTAAAAGTTCAAATCACTCTAATTCACTGAAAAGAACATAAATTCAAAGAAAAAAAAACAAAAAACTCATCACAAAAAAGCCACCAGCCAACTCAGGTCAAAAATGGCAAATGCACTTGCAGGATGCAGCCAACCTTCCATGATAAAGGTGGGGGTAACACAGGTGCAGAATACCGATGAGAAAGCCACTCTCAGCCTACCAAATCATGGACAGGGTGGCTGCTGGTATTAAACCTGTACACTAATGAGGTTTTACATAGGGCATCAGTCATACAAATATGTGCATTGCACAGTGTCCGACTCACAGCCTATTGATGACGTCTTTCTATTAGATCAGGCGGGCTGCCCAGCACTATCTAAGTGCACTAGCACACAGGACAGGCATCCAGAGGACCCGGCTGCATCCTGCACAAAATTGAGCAATAAAAATTATATACAGTAAAATGATAATAAATGTGAGTTATTGGTCCATATTTTGGCCAAAATACATAAGCTCATAACCCAAACGTCAAGGGTCCCCACACTTACGAGTCCCTACACTCTATTAAAAATAATTCACCGAAAAGGACATAAATTCAAAGAAAAAAAAAACTCACCACAAAAAAGCCACCAGCCAACTCAGGTCAAAAATGGCAAATGCACTTGCAGGCTGCAGCCGGCCCCCATGATAAAGGTATGGGTAATACAGGTACAGAATACTGATGAGACAGCCACTCTCAACCTATCAACTCATGGAGGGGGTGGCTGCTGGTATTAAACTTGCCCACTAATGCAATCCTGTGTGCTAGTGCACTTAAATAGTGCTGGATAGCCCACCTAATTTAATAGAAGGGCGTCATCAATAGGCAATGCACATATCTGTGTGACTGGGGCCCTATATAAAACCTCATTAGTGTGCAAGTTTAATACCAGCAGCCACCCCCTCCAAAATTTTGTAGGTTGAGAGTGGCTGTCTCATCGGTATTCTGAACCTGTGTTATCCATACCTTTATTATGGGGGGCCGGCTGCATACTGCAAGTGCATTTGCCATTTTTGGCCTGAGTTGGCTGGTGGCTTTTTGGTGGTGAGTTTTTTTTTTTCAGATCACTGTACTTTTGCCCCATTGAAAATTAAAAGGTTAAAAAAATAAAAAATATACACACATTTGGTATCGCCACGTTCATAAATGCCCGATCTATCAAAATATAAAATCAATTAATCTGATCATAGTGGCAAAAAAATTCCAAATGCCAAAATTAAAATTTTGGTTGCCACAAATTTTGCGCAAAATGCAATAACAGGCAATCAAAATGCAGTATCTGCGCAAAAACGGTGCCATTAAAAAAGTCAGCTCGAGACGCAAAAAATAAGCCCTCACTGACTGAACCACACAGATCCTGAAAAATGAGAACACTACAGGTCTTGCAAAATGGTGCGAAAAGTGCACCACTTTTTTTGGACAAACTGCTGAATTTTTTTTAACCCCTTACATAAAAGTAAATCTATACATGTTTGATGTCTATGAACTCGCACCGATCTGAGGCATCACTCCGACACATCAGTTTTAAAATATATTTAAGGCCCGCAACACACATCCGTTGAAAACGTGCGTGTTTGGTCCGTTTCCGTACATACCGGAGATACGACCAAACGTGCACATATGAGTTTTTATGTTTAAAGGCACACATGCGTGTTATTTGATCTTCCGTGTGTTCATGTGCGTCCCACGTTTTCTGCTCCGTTTGGCACGGAAGCATGTTCATTTTTGGGACGGAGCACACACACACGGACATAATGTTAGCCTATGGGAGTCCAAATAAAACGTTCCTTGCACGGATGTGTGGTTATGTTGTCCGTGAGAAATGTCCGTGTGTGATGCAAAATGTCGTTACTACTTGTAGGAAGACAGAGTAGCGGGATGAGAATGAACTCGGGTGAACTTCACCCGACTTCATTGTCATGCCGTGGCTCTGTCTGTGTGCCGTGTACTGATTAGCGGTCACCTGTGAAGGATTCACCGGTGACCGCAAATCACCCGAGTGACTGAAGTTTCCCCCCCCTCTCTCATACTCACCGATCTCCGATCACCGGCGCGGCGCTGCACGGCGTTCACACAGCTCCGGCGGCTTTTTCTATTTTAAAAAAGCCGGCCGCTCATTAAACAATCTCGTATTCCCTGATTTCCCCACCTACCGGCGCCTATGATTGGTTGCAGTGAGACACGCCCCCACGCTGAGTGACAGGTGTCTCACTGCACAGCAGCCGGTGGGCGTGTCACTATGGAGTATAGAAATAAATAAATAAATATTTTAAAAAAACGGCGTGCGGTCCCCCCAATTTTAATACCAGCCAGATAAAGCCATACGGCTGCAGGCTGGTATTCTCAGGATGGGGAGCTCCACGTTATGGGGAGCCCCCCAGCCTAACAATATCAGTCAGCAGCCGCCCAGAATGGCCGCATACATTAGATGCGACAGTTCTGGGACAGTACCCGGCTCTTCCCGATTTGCCCTGGTGCGTTGGCAAATCGGGGTAATAAGGAGTTAATGGCAGCCCATAGCTGCCACTAAATCCTAGATTAATCATGTCAGGCGTCTCCCCGAGATACCTTCCATGATTGATCTGTAAATTACAGTAAATAAAACACACACACCTGAAAAATCCTTTATTAGAAATAAAAAACACAAACACATTCCCTGGTTCACCAATTTAATCAGCCCGACAAAGCCCTCCATGTCCGGCGTTATCCAGGATAGTCCAGCATCGCTTCCAGCTCTGCTGCATGAAGGTGACCGGAGCAGCAGAAGACACCGCCGCTCCGGTCACCTCCACGCAGCAAATGATGAGAGCCGCGTGATCAGCTGAGCAGTCACTGAGGTTACCTGCTGTCACTGGATCCAGCGGTGGCCGCGAGTATCCTCAGTGACAGCACAGCTGATCGCGCTACTCACCTCAGTTGCTGCGTGGAGCTGACAGGAGCGGCGGTGTCTTCTGCAGCTCCGGTCACCTTCATGCAGCAGAGCTGGTAGCGACGCTGGACCATCCCGGATTACGCCGGACATGGAGGGCTTTTTTAGACTGATTAAATTGGTGAACCAGGAAATGTGTTTGTGTTTTTTATTTCTAATAAAGGATTTTTCAGGTGTGTGTGTTTATTTACCGTAACTTACAGATTAATCATGGAAGGTATCTCGGGGAGATGCCTGACATGATTAATCTAGGATTTAGTGGCAGCTATGGGCTGCCATTAACTCCTTATTACCCCGATTTGCCAACGCACCAGGGCAAATCGGGAAGAGCCGGGTACCGTTCCAGAACTGTTGCATCTAATGTATGCGGCAATTCTGGGCGTCTGCTGGCTGATATTGTTAGGCTGGGGGGCTCCCCATAACGTGGGGCTCCCCATCCTGAGAATACCAGCCTTCAGCCGTATGGCTTTATGTGGCTGTTATTAAAATAGGGGGGGACCGCACGCCGTTTTTTTAAATATTTATTTATTTATTTTACTGCACAGTATAGACACGCCCACCGGCTGCTGTGATTGGGTGCAGTGTCACAGCTGTCACTCAGTGTGTGGGTGTGTCTCACTGCAACCAATCCTATTTGCCAGTGGGAATACGAAGCAGGGAATACGAGATTGATTAATGAGCGGCCGGCTTTTTCAAAAGAGGAAAAGCCGTCGGAGTTTAGAGAACAGCCATGCAGCGCCGCGCCGGTGATCGGGGAACGGTAAGTATGAGAGAGGGGTACTCCATTTAGTCACTCTGGTGATTAGCGGTCACCGGTGAGTCCTTCACGGGTGACCGCTAATCAGGACGCGACACAGACAGAGCCGCGGTATGAGGATGAAGTCGGGTGAAGGTGTCTGTCTGCTGTCAGCCGGCATGTATCAACGACATTTAACATCACACACGGACATTTCACACGGACAACACACACACATCAGTTAAGTTTCACACACACACACGGCCATTCCACACGCACACGTGGTTACCATACGCCGGACACACAGCCACCACACGTGCGTTATTTACGGACCAAAAAACGGATTACGGACATGAAAAACGGCCCGTATTACACGTGCGTGGTTATCAAGGACGTGTGTTTTTGGCCTAACACGGTGAATAAAATATCCCAAAACCAATCATGCAATTACTCTTTTTTTGCAATTTTTCCGCACTTGGAATTTTTTTGCCGTTTTCCAGTGCACTGAAAGTACAACTTTTCTCACAAAAAACAATCCCTCATATGTCAAGATTGATGGAAAAATAAAAAAAAGTTATGGCTCTCGGAAAAAGGGGAACAAAAAAACCCCTAAAAATGAACAATCACCCTGGGGTGAAGGGGTTAAAATAAGTATACAATATAGTATTAAACCTTAGTGGCTGCTGACTTTCCATGGTGTACATTAAACCGTATTTTGTCAGTGACTGCAGAAATATGGAGTGGATGGGATCACTGGGTGCAGTGGCTCTGCTATTGCATGGACATAACCGGTCTGTGGGCGCTAATAATGGATCTGAATCTATAGATTCTTTTAGATGTAAGGCTTTATTGTTAAAATAAAGCTCTTGTTATCACTTCACAACGCGTTTCAGCAAGATTCCCTTGCTTTCCTCAGGTGCAACAAGAGCCAATGCACAATAAATTTATAGGTGAACAAACCCCTTAGATAGGGTTTATGGGTGTGTCATACATACATATAATTTAACCCTTAAATGTTAAAAAGATTTTTTTGAATAAATTATAAGAAGTCGGATAAATTCTTCTTATAATTATATAATTTATTAAAAAAAATCTTTTTAACATGATCCAGGATCAAAGGAGTCGGTGAACCAGGAGCCATCAGCGGTAAACCCTCCAGCTCCATCCAGCCAAAGGATCGGATAGCACCAGCTAACACAGCCCCTCACCCTCTAGAGGAATTACACACTCATCACCGAGGTTGTGCGAGGGCGCACAACAAAACCAGGTGAGCAGCCTTCATTTATTTACTTAAAACAAAATAATCTCGGGTGCTCCTCATATTGCGCTATTTTATATTGACAGTGAATTGCATGGACATAATCATCCCTGACATTATTTGTTTGGAAGGGGTGGGTGGAAGGTGGAGATGCACACATACATATCAGATGGTCAGTAAATCCTGTTGAAATCTGCAGGTTTGTAAGAACTTTATGCAAGGTGTATGGTATGGGGGCCATTATTCCTGTAACATAATAGAGCCTCCTTGCTTAGTAAGTAAGGCCCCTTTCACACATCAGTTTTTTGCCGTCAGTCACAATCTGTCGAATTTTGAAAAAAACAGATCCGACGACTGATGCCACTGGATCCGTTTTTTTCTCATCGACTTGTATTAGCGATGGATTGTGACGGATGGCCTCAAGTTTCATCCGTCATTCGACGTTGTTTGTCAGACCGACAGAGACAACATTCAAAGTAACATTTTTGTGTACGGCAAAAAATCGGACATCCATCGCCATCTGTTGTTTGGTAGAATGGAAATCTATGGGCACAGGATCCGTCGTCATCCGTCAAATGACGGATTTCGTTTTTTTTAACTGAGCATGCTCCATTTATTATTTATCCCCCAGCTAGTCAAAACCATCAAAAAACGGATCCGTCACATCAGTTTTGCCACAATCTGCGAGATCCATCGAGAAAACGGATTGTTACTGACGGCAAAAATCTGATATGTGAAAGGGGCCTAAAGGCCCCGTTACACGCAGCGACATATCTAACAATATATCGCCGGGGTCACGGATTCCGTGATGCACATCCGGCATCGTTAGCGACGTCGTTGTGTGTGACAGAAAGGAACGACCGTTAACGATGGAAAATACTCACCTTATCGTCAATCGTTGACACGTCGTTCCTTTTCAAAAAATCATTGATTGTTGATCTCGCAGGTTGTTCGTCGTTCCTGCGGCAGCACACATCGCTCTGTGTGACACCTCGGGAGCGACGAAGTACAGCTTACCTGCGGCCACCGGCAATGAGGAAGAAAGAAGGTGGGCGGGATGTTACGTCCCTCTCATCTCCACCCCTCGGCTTCTATTGGGCGGCCGCTTAGTGACGCCGCTGTGGTGCTGAACGAACCACCCCCTTATAAAGGAGGAGGTTCGCTGGACACAGCGACGTCACTAGGCAGGTAAGTACGTGTGACGGCTCCTAAAATTTTTGTGCGCCACAGACAGTGATTTGCCCATGACGCGCAAACGACGGGGGCGGGTACGCTCGCTAGCGATATCGCAAACAATATCGCTGCGTGTAACACCCCCTTAAGGCTTGAGCCTCCTTCATTTATCCGTGAAAGCAAAACATCCTGGTGATACACTGATTATGCTAATTTGCTATTTTCTGTCACTAATAGCTATATTGTCACTTACCTAAGTAATAGTGATTTATTTCAAACTTTATCTACATGTTAAAGAGGAGGCAGCACACAATTTATACCCTTGGACCTTTGAAATAATATTCATTATTGTACTTCAGTTAAGAATAGACTCATATAAAATGTTACTTTCTAATAGGTATGTGCATTATTCCAGGCATAAAAGGGATCTCAGGTTATATATAAACATAATTCTGTGGTTGACTTTGAGAAAAATTGCCATTGGATGATACCTGTCAATCTCTGTGTCACAGAAGCAAAATAATTGAGTACTTTATATGTTTCATTGAAGCGAACAGATCCAGGAAAGCGCAAATCAAAGTTCGTTTTATTAGAGCCAAAACTTGATGGACATTATTGAAATGGAGACTTCCAAAGTTCTCAGGAGCGTGAGGAGCACCTGCTGATTTTCGGCAGCCCACAGTTGAGACACAATTTAAATGACCCTGGAGGATATATGGAAGATGCGCAGTCAATTATACTCTAGGTCCCTCTCGAGCTGCTTCACTGCAGGATAGAGACCCTGTTAACATGCAAAATAATGTAGAGATGCAGGTGGGGTTATGGTTGACTTAGCAGAGTGATGCTTCAGTGAGAATTATCTAATTAAAGCTCTTCCTCTTCAGACCATTTTCTTGTTCCACTACATATTCACAAAGCCAAATCTTTATCAGGCAGAATCAGAGGATTAGAAAATTGCTAAAGTAAAAAAATGACCCCCTGTCCTATCTTGTGTTAGCTCAGATGGAGCTGAGTATCTCTGGGGTATTGCAGGATCTGGGATTAGAGAAGGAAAAGCAGGGAGTTGAAGAACAGGCGACAAAAAAAGCTATTTTTTAGTAGGATTAACAGTGCTGCTTCCTAAATAATCACATCCTTGTACTGCAAGGTTATTTGGTTAATTTTTCTTCTGTAATCTTTCAGTTAATAAAGGTTTCCTGGAAATGACGCCAGCTCACAGCGAGTATTAAATTTATCTATTAAAAAGCAAGAAGGGTCTCACTTTCTATGCATGGAGAAATCTATGCAGAACCAAGTACAAAAGCAAAATGATTTTCTTTTTTTATATTCGATCCTTTCATTCGAGTCAATCCCCTTATCACTATGTACTTGTACTTCAAGGAAAAGAGTATTGTGCATGTGATTTAGGTTTTATTATTGTGTTGCATAAATAAATTATGTTATTTAGCGAGTTTTTACCTTTTTTTTCTGATACAGTCTAAGACTTTGGTATAGAAGGTTCAGCTTTATATCACATAATAGCCGAGTGGGCAGATTCTTCTGACAGCAACAATGGTATAAAGAAAAATCATTTTACTTTTACAAATATACTTTAGCATCACTATTAAAGGAACAGGCTTATTGTAGAGCAATTTGTAGCTGCAGGAATAGGATTCATGCTTTTCTTTGGCATTTATTTTAGGTAGCCAATGACTTAAAGATTGTTTAGAAACTTTGCATTATTACTTTCTTGTCAGTACAAAAATATTTTTCCACCATGCCACGAAGATTACTGGAAAACAGCAAAATAATTAGCAACTAATTTGCTAATAAAATCCTGAAAAAAACACTCAAACATGCAAAGACACTATATGTTTTTGTTTGCCCTTTGTGCCTAGGTGATGTATAGCATGGCTGAGTTAATGATATGGACAAAGTTTAAGATAATATGTAAGGTCTTGTGTAGTGATGAGCGAGTACTAAAAAGCTCGGGTGCTCGAAGCTCGGGCCGAGCCTCCCAAGATACTCGTGTACTCGGGCCGAGCAACGAGCCCAATGTTATCCTATGGGAGACCCGAGTATTTTTGTGAAATGACCTCCCGGCAGCATGGAGAAACCCTAAAAATGGCACAAAAGTCTCAGAAGAGTGCTCAAATGACATGGCAACAGCATGGGGAAGACCCCTTGAAGCATTTATCACTGAAAAGTCACAGCTGTGAACAATTTTGTCCGCGTTTTACGCCATTTTTACGGACTCACCAGAAAACCTTCCAAAATGACCCCAAAATGATTTTTCATGGCGGAAATGTTAAGGGCACATACCCAATAGTGAGATAGAGCTGGTGTATGTTACTTTTTGAGATTAATACATGAAAGATTTTACATGAAAACATTGTGTGGCACTCCGATGTCCCTGAGAAGAGACGTACATGAAGGCCTCTTGAGTCTAATGTGCCCATTTTGAGGAAGTGAGTCTTTGTAGTATTTTCCTTTGCCAGGGCAGTCCAAAATTGTGAGGTTCACCAATGCCCCTGCATACAGACGTGCATGAGGGCCTCAAAACATTAAGTGTCCATTGTCAGGAAGTGGGTGTATTATAGTATAGCCCTTAGGCAGGGCAGCCAAAAATTGGGAGGCTCCACATTGTCCCTGGATAGAGACGTGCATGATGGCCTGTAAACCTGAAGTGCCCATTGTAAGGAAGTGGGTCTATTGTAGTATAGCCCTTAGGCAGGGCAGCCAAAAATTGGGAGGCTCCACGTTGTCCCTGGATAGAGACGTGCATGAGGGCCTGTAAACCTGAAGTGCCCATTGTAAGGAAGTGGGTCTATTGTAGTATAGCCCTTAGGCAGGGCAGCCAAAAATTGGGAGGCTCCACGTTGTCCCTGGATAGAGACGTGCATGAGGGCCTGTAAACCTGAAGTGCCCATTGTAAGGAAGTGGGTGTATTATAGTATAGCCCTTAGGCAGGGCAGCCAAAAATTGGGAGGCTCCACATTGTCCCTGGATAGAGACGTGCATGATGGCCTGTAAACCTGAAGTGCCCATTGTAAGGAAGTGGGTCTATTGTAGTATAGCCCTTAGGCAGGGCAGCCCAAAATTGGGAGGCTCCACGTTGTCCCTGGATAGAGACGTGCATGAGGGCCTGTAAACCTGAAGTGCCCATTGTAAGGAAGTGGGTGTATTATAGTATAGCCCTTAGGCAGGGCAGCCAAAAATTGGGAGGCTCCACATTGTCCCTGGATAGAGACGTGCATGATGGCCTGTAAACCTGAAGTGCCCATTGTAAGGAAGTGGGTCTATTGTAGTATAGCCCTTAGGCAGGGCAGCCAAAAATTGGGAGGCTCCACGTTGTCCCTGGATAGAGACCTGTTAGGTTCTTAGTGCCTCCGTGCTTGCATTTAAAAACCGCACGTGTGTGCCTGTTGGTGGCAGCTTTCCGCTGCATTTGTGTGAGTTTTGCAAAAACTTGGATATAACGCACAAGTCTAGTGAATACACATCAGCACAGCATTGCAAAATGCGCAAGGGCGTTGTCAACGAACAAGGAAGTGGACGTGATGGTGGTGCAGGCAGAGACCGAGGTTGTGTGCAAGCTCTAATTTCGCCACAACAAAGGGCCACATCTAGTCGCTCGCACGTCCTGTCCCAAATTCTTGGGGACCGCAGCAGTACACCGCTCTTGAACCAAGACCAGTGTCAACAGGTTGTTAGTTGGATAGCAGATAATGCTTCCAGTCAGATTGGCACCACCACAAACACTCTGTCTTCCACACGGTCAAGTGTCAGTAGCCGTGATACTGCACCGCACATTTCAGAACCTGATCCTCCTTCCTACCACCAGGCCGAGTACACGTCCACGGACATTACTGATCCCACACTTGGACACTCGGAAGAGCTGTTCGTTCACGTTTCCATTCACAAATTCTGGCCTCTCGCCAGCTCCTGTTGAAGTGGGCCATGACGAGATTGTATGTACAGATGCCCAAATATTTGAGCAGCCACGTTCTAACGAAGTTGGCAACGTGTCTCAACAAGGGGTGGACGATGATGAGACACAATTGTCAGGAAGTCAGGAGGAGGAGCAGGGTGCGGAAGAGGAAGACGACGTGGTGGATGATCCAGTAACTGACCCAACCTGGCAGGAGGATATGCAGAGCGAGGACAGCAGTGCACAGGGGGAGGGAGGCGTAGCATCACAACAGGCAGTAAGAAGCAGAGTGGTGGCCCCAGGCAGACGTCAGGCAACTGTTCCCCGGAACAACACGACACAAGGTGCCTGTACAAATGTTAGGTCTTCCCGAGTCTGGCTGTAATACTATTGTATGTATTGAGGATTTCGATTGCGTTAGGGCAATGACAACCAGAGACGAGTTCTTGGTGCAAGACGTTTATAATATGCAACCAGCAAATATGTACATAAACGGAACAAAAACACAGTAGAACATAAATACAGGAAATACCTTCCAGGGACGGAGCGAAAGGGAATTCCCGGGACCGCGCACCGGACTCCCCCAGGGAGACCACCAAGAGCGAACCCCTATACAGGGACTGTCTGGCAATCACCCAAGAAGCCCTAAATGCGCAGCAGCCGGGACACAAAAGGGCAATAGGTAAGTCCAAAAATGTCCGTACGTGATGTGAGTCCAGAGTGGTATTAAACGGAAGGAACCGGGCAGAAGTGCCGACCAAAGACGGCAAACGGAGTCCGGGCACAGCTAGATGATACCAGATGAAGTCCAGAGTCGGTGTCGGTTGTTTTCCAAGAGGATCCGAATAACAATCAGGAACCAAAAGCAGCAGGGCAGGAGCACACAGGAAGCAGTATACTCAGGCACTGGACTAAGCTTTAGGGCGGCTTTTAAACAGATGGACAGGAAGTAGGGCAACAGAACAGAAAACTCCATGTTAACAAAGGGCAAGCTCTTTCAAAAGAAAACTGGAAAACCCGGAACTCTGACACTGGCAGTTTTTTAAGTTGGCTCCAGATGATTCTAAAAAGGCCATTTGCAACACCTGCCATGCCAGCATCAGCAGGGGTACCAAAACTAGCAGCCTGACCACCACCAGCATGATCAGGCACATGTCAGCCAAGCACCCGACTTTGTGGGAAGTACAACAGAGTCGAGGAGCAGTGCTTGCTGATGTCACTGCTACGTCTTCGCTGGTTGTGCATGCGAGCCAATCCCCTGTCCATGCTGCCTGCGAACAAGCCTCCTCCACTCCTGCACCTGCAGTTGCCTACGCAGAAAGAACACCATCATCAAGCACGTCCTTGTCCCAGCGCAACGTTCAGTTATCCATTCAGCAAACCTTTGAACGCAGGCGCAAATACACTGCCAACACCCCACATGCCACAGTTCTAAATGCTAACATTTCGCGACTGCTTGCGCTGGAAATGTTGCCTTTTAGGCTGGTTGAGACAGAAGCATTCCGCGACCTGATGGTGGCAGCTGTCCCACGTTACTCGGTCCACAGCCGCCACTATTTCTCCCGGTGTGCCGTCCCCGCATTGCATAACCACGTGTCACAAAACATCACACGTGCCCTGAACAACGCTGTTTCAGCCAAAGTCCACCTAACCACAGACACGTGGACAAGTGCATGTGGGCAAGGCCGCTACATCTCGTTGACGTCACACTGGGTTAATATTGTGCAAGCTGGGACCCAGTCTGAGCGAGGGACGGAACACGTCCTTCACACACCAAGTTTTGCAGGCCCTACCTCAGTCAGGGTTTCACACACACACTCTACAGCTCCGGAATGTCATGCTCCTCAGCCTCCTCCTCCTCCTGCGCATCCTGATCCACTTTACCCTCCACACCAGTCCCAAGCTAGAAGTGTCGCGGGCGGAGAAGGGGACGGTGCGCTCTCCCACTGCTCGGGTCCGGCTGACGCTGCTCTACGGCTGCTGCTGCTCGTTGGCTCGAGCGATGGCCGGATCCCGGGGACTCGAGCGGCGCTACTCGCCCGTGAGTGAAAAGGGGTGGTTTGGGTTTTGGGGATATTGTCCGTGACGCCACCCACGGTTGTGGTGATTGTGTGGACACCACCGCTGCTCTGGACGGGGATTCCGGGAGCCTGTGACAGGGAGCAGCTTTGTTGTTATTTCTCCCCTCCGTGGGTAGGGGGGTTGGTTGTCCCGGGGCCTAGTGATGGGGTAGACATGGATGACAGGCGGGTTGCGGGGCCTGATGAGGTGCAGGGTCGCAGGGGCAGCGCTGTGCCGCACGGCACGGAGGTACTCACTCAGCCCAATGATGATGACACAGTTCACGGTTAAACAAGTGGCTGGATGGACGGGTCACTCGGACGGCTGCGGTTGTTCCTCCCTGCAGGTTAGTGATGACTGTCTCTCCCTGCACCTAAGTTAAGTGTTGGTAGTGATGGTTTCCCAACGGTAACCCGCTCCCCGACCTGGATATGGACGGAGGAGCCCCTTTTGCCCACAGGCGCTGGCCCTGGGAGACGGTTTCCCTTGGCGGTGGCTGTGTCTCCCCTTCACGGTTGTACGGTTGCCTTCTATCTGGACTTGGCTGTTTGGAAACCCTGAGGTTCCCTTCACTAACGGATTTGGCAAATTCACGGCGACACCAAGCCTTGCCGGGATCCGAAAGTCCTCTGCCAATGGTGCTGGCTTCTCTTTGTATACCGGTCCGGTACGGCCGGGTCACCACCCGTCCACGGTCCTTACGGCAGACTCCAATCGGCCTCCACTGCAGACGGTCACCACATCCTGCCAACCTTGCTGTCCTGTCCGGGCCACACACCCGGACCAACTTCAGGCTCTTTGCTGTCACTTTTCTCCTCTCTACTACTTTCCTCCTTCCACTTCCTTAGCTTAACTGTCACTGCCTGTGTTTTCCCTGCTCCTCGGTGGGTGGAGACCAACCGCCTGGCTCCACACCCTGGTGTGGACAACAGCCCCTGGGGAAGGCAACAAGGATTTTGTGTTTTGACTATGATATGCCTGCAGGGAGTGTGGGGTGTTTAAGTGTTGTGCTCTGTGGCCCCTGGCTTGTCCAGGGCGACACAGAAGCACTGCAGCACTGCCTCGGCGAAGCGGCAACAGGCAGTGCTGAAGCTAATCTGCATAGATGACAAACCCCACAATGCAGAAGAGGTGTGGACAGCTCTGAAACAGCAGGCAGATCACTGGCTCACAACTCTGAACCTAAAGCCAGGAAAGGTCGTGTGTGACAATGGCCGGAACCTGGTGGCGGCTTTGAGGCGAGGCCAGCTGACACATGTTCCATGCGTGGCCCATGTGCTCAACCTCGTGGTTCAGCGGTTTCTAAAGTCATACTCAGAGCTGTCTGATCTGCTGGTAAAAGTTCGCCGCCTGTCTGCACATTTTCGAAAGTCACCTACTGCTTCAGCCGGCCTTGCCGGCTTAAGACGCCGTTTGCATCATCCGGCACACAGACTGGTGTGTGATGTTCCCACGCGTTGGAATTCAACTCTGCACAAGTTGGTCAGGATATGTGAGCAGAAGAGGGCAGTTGTTGAGTACCTGCATCACCTAAGCCGTCGGGAAATGGGTCAAACTTCACACATAACACCTGAGGAGTGGAGATGGATGTCCGACCTATGCACCATCCGCCAAAACTTTGAGGACTCCACCAAGATGGTGAGCGGCGATGACGACATTATTAGCGTCACCATACCGCTTCTCTGCCTTCTAAAATGGTCTCTGCTCAAAAAACAACCATGATGCATTGCAGGCGGAGCGCGATGAGTTTGAGCAAGAAACAGTAGTGGGTGTGGGTGATGATAACACACAGCCCAGCCTCGTCTCATCACAACGTGCAGTGGAGGACTATGACGAGGAGGAGGATGAAGACATGTAGCAACTCTCTGGCCAAATTGAGGATATGACATGCAGTCATATCCTCGGTTCAGCGTGGCTGGCCAGAGGACAGGGTAGATGATGAGGAGGAGGAGGAGGAGGAGGAGGACAGCATGTTCAGTCATCGTGTTGGTCAGGATACTGAAGTGATGGCTGTTAAGAGTCTGGCACACATGGCTGACTTTATGGTAAGCTGCCTGTCTCGTGACCCTCGCGTTAAGAACATCTTGGCCGACAATCATTACTGGTTGGTAACACTGTTAGACCCACGCTAAAAGGAGAACTTTATGTCTCTTATTCCCGAGGCGGAGAGGTCAGGCAAAGTGCAGCAGTTCCAGAAGGCCATAGTCACGGAAGTAGGCAAAGCATTCCCCTCACAAAACGCTAGCGGCATAGGTCATGAATCAGTGGACAACCGAGGCGTACAGCCAAGAGAGGCACAAGTCCAATCCGCCAGAGGTAGGGGAACAGTCTTTAAGATGTGGGACAGTTTTCTCAGCCCCTCACGTACCACAGCCCCTGAGGTGCGGGGTAGTGCCACAAGAAATCCTAAGTTTGCCCAGATGCTGAAGGAGTACCTTGCAGATCGAACAACTGTACTCCGACATTCCTCTGTGCCTTACAATTATTGGGTATCCAAGCTGGACACGTGGCATGAATTGGCTCTCTACGCCTTGGAAGTCCTGGCCTGCCCTGCTGCTAGCGTTTTGTCAGAGCGTGTTTTTAGTGCCGCAGGTGGAATCATTACAGATAAACGCACCCGCCTGTCAACTGAAAATGCTGACAGGCTGACTCTGATCAAGATGAACAAGGGTTGGATTGGGCCAGACTTCACCACACCACCAGCAAATGAGAGCGGAATTTAAAGTTTGCCATGTACCTCCACTCACCCATGGGTACACACTTCTGGACTTTGGATAATCGCTGGACTGCTCCTCCTTCTCCTCATGCGCCACCATGATGATGACCGTTACAAATTGCAATACTTAGGCCTTTGTTTCAGGTATACCCCCAGTGGTAAATTTTTTCGCCCATTCTTTGCAGAATGGACATTACAACGACAGGAGACCCGCTCCTTTGCAATGGGAACAATGTTTTGAGGCCCTCATGCACGTCTCTATCCAGGGACAACGTGGAGCCTCCCAATTTTTGGCTGCCCTGCCTAAGGGCTATACTACAATAGACCCACTTCCTTACAATGGGCACTTCAGGTTTACAGGCCCTCATGCACGTCTCTATCCAGGGACAACATGGAGCCTCCCAATTTTTGGCTGCCCTGCCTAAGAGCTATACTACAATAGACCCACTTCCTTACAATGGGCACTTCAGGTTTACAGGCCCTCATGCACGTCTCTATCCAGGGACAACGTGGAGCCTCCCAATTTTTGGCTGCCCTGCCTAAGGGCTATACTACAATAGACCCACTTCCTTACAATGGGCACTTCAGGTTTACAGGCCCTCATGCACGTCTCTATCCAGGGACAACGTGGAGCCTCCCAATTTTTGGCTGCCCTGCCTAAGGGCTATACTACAATAGACCCACTTCCTTACAATGGGCACTTCATGTTTACAGGCCATCATGCACGTCTCTATCCATGGACAATATGGAGCCTGACGCTGCCACCGACTGCCACACACATGCTGTTTTTAAATGCAAGCACGGACGCAATAAGAACCTAACTGGTTTTTCTGAGCGACAATTACTGAGAAATCTGACACTATCAGACACTGCTGACTGACGTGTATTATACACTAGACTTGTGCGTTATATAATAGTTTGTGCAAAACGCGCACCTGTACGCTGCCACTGACTGCCACACACGTGCTGTTTTTAAATGCAAGCACGGACGCAATAAGAACCTAACTGGTTTTTAGGAGCGACAATTACTGAGAAGTCTGACACTATCAGACACTGCTGACTGACGTGTATTATTATACACTAGACTTGTGCGTTATATAATAGTTTGTGCAAAACGCGCACCTGTACCCTGCCACCGACTGCCACACACGTGCTGTTTTTAAATGCAAGCACGGACGCAATAAGAACCTAACTGGTTTTTAGGAGCGACAATTACTGAGAAGTCTGACACTATCAGACACTGCTGACTGACGTGTATTATACACTAGATTTGTGCGTTATATAATAGTTTGTGCAAAACGCGCACCTGTACCCTGCCACCGACTGCCACACACATGCTGTTTTTAAATGCAAGCACGGACGCAATAAGAACCTAACTGGTTTTTCTGAGCGACAATTACTGAGAAGTCTGACACTATCAGACACTGCTGACTGACGTGTATTATACACTAGACTTGTGCGTTATATAATAGTTTGTGCAAAACGCGCACCTGTACGCTGCCACTGACTGCCACACACGTGCTGTTTTTAAATGCAAGCACGGACGCAATAAGAACTTAACTGGTTTTTCGGAGCGACAATTACTGAGAAGTCTGACACTATCAGACACTGCTGACTGACGTGTATTATACACTAGACTTGTGCGTTATATAATAGTTTGTGCAAAACGCGCACCTGTACGCTGCCACTGACTGCCACACACGTGCTGTTTTTAAATGCAAGCACGAACGCAATAAGAACCTAACTGGTTTTTAGGAGCGACAATTACTGAGAAGTCTGACACTATCAGACACTGCTGACTGACGTGTATTATTATACACTAGACTTGTGCGTTATATAATAGTTTGTGCAAAACGCGCACCTGTACCCTGCCACCGACTGCCACACACGTGCTGTTTTTAAATGCAAGCACGGACGCAATAAGAACCTAACTGGTTTTTAGGAGCGACAATTACTGAGAAATCTGACACTATCAGACACTGCTGACTGACGTGTATTATTATACACTAGACTTGTGCGTTATATAATAGTTTGTGCAAAACGCGCACCTGTACCCTGCCACCGACTGCCACACACGTGCTGTTTTTAAATGCAAGCACGGACGCAATAAGAACCTAACTGGTTTTTAGGAGCGACAATTACTGAGAAGTCTGACACTATCTGGACTGTTTTACACTGTGTACACCAGCCCCAGATATGATGAAGGCTGGTATACGGTCACCACTACCCTGCCTGCCTGCCTGTATACTGCTACAATAGTCCTGACAAGGACTCTTCTGGTCACTAGCCTGTATTCCGACCTGGCTATACCCTGCCTGTATATAGCAACAATAGTCCTGAGAAGGACTCTGCTACTGTACTCCGACCTGGCTATACCCTGCCTGCCTGTATACAACTAGAATAGTCCTGAGAAGGACTTCTGGTCACACTGTTTGCAGCCCTGCTCCGGAACTAACTATAAAGGGCCGCAAAGCTTTCCCTGAATCAGCGACACTCTCCCTGCACTGACTGTCTGGATAGTTGTGAGCAGAGCACAGCGCGCCGGCCGATATAAAGGCTCGGTCACGCTGTGCAGGCCGGCCAATCACTGCAATTCCACAACTAACAGGGCTGTGGCATTGCAGTGGTCTGCCAGCCAATCCCTGCATGAGGGCTGGCTCTCAAAAGAGCGCCAACATGCAGAAATGAAGACCACGAGTACAGCACGAGTATCGCGAGATTACTCGGTCCCCGCCGAGCAGCCCGAGTACAGCGATACTCGTGCGAGTACCGAGTAGTGACAAGCATGCTCGCTCATCACTAGTCTTGTGGCTAGAGAATGATTAAGGTCATGGTACTCAGCAGATGGTTGACAATCCCAAAGGTGTGCAGCAACACAGACGTCTCGTAGGATGTCAGCACAGGAAACACACGGGATGACGCACACTAAACACAGGACTTAAGGGGGCTTTACACGCAACGACATCGCTAACGAGATGTCGTTGGGGTCACGGAATTCGTGACGCACATCCGGCCTCGTTAGCGACGTCGTAGCGTGTGACATGTACGAACGACCGCTAACAATCAAAAATACTCACCTAATCGTTGATCATTGACATGTCGTTCAAATCCCAAATATCGGTGATGGTGCATGACGCAGGTTGTTGGTCGTTCTTGAGGCCACACATCGCTATGTGTGACACCTCAGGAACGACGAACAACACCGTACCTGCGTCCTCCGGCAACGAGGTGGGTGTGACTTTCCTGTGGCTGCTCTCCGCCCCTCTGCTTCAATTGGACAGCTGCCATGTGACGTTGCTGTGACTGCCCCCTTATGAAAGAGGCAGTTTGCCGGCTACAGCAATGTCATTATGCAGGTAAGTATATGTGATGGGTACTAGCAATATTGTGCGCCATGGGCAGCGATTTGCCCGTGACGAACAAACGACGGGGGCGGGTGCTTCCACGAGCGACATCGCTAGCGATGTTGCTGCGTGTAAAGCAGCTTTTAGAGTCTCAATCAAAAGACGTGTCTTAATGGGCCTTAAATAAGCTTAGGGCGATGATGTCATGAACTTGCAAAACACAACAAGGACCTCAAACGAGGGGAGCGAAATCAGGGGAAGAAGCAAAGCCTAGAATACCCGGGACAGGTGTGTAACATTTTCACTCTCTTTGGGCCCCTCCCATAAAAGTAAATGGTAGCAGAAAGAGCATGCTTAGCATGAAATCTCTTGAGCAAGGTTGGAGCATTTATGTTCTTTTTGAGCACTTATTCCCAAGAGCCTTCCTATAGTAAAAGAAGATAAATTTAGCAATCTAAAATGGTGAAATGGAGAGATTTATTGAAAGAATTAACTGCATTCCAAAGTAATAAACATTTCAGTCCAATGACCAGGTATTTGGCAGTTAACAGACTGCTCAGGAATGTACTGCATGGAAGTCAGCTCATAGGTGCATCTTAGTAGACACCACAGATTAAATCAGCAGAGTGGGGGTGTGCGGGGATTGCCGCAGGCTTATGGCAGCAGCCGGCGGTGATTCCCCCTTCATGATTTACTGTACATCCTCGGTTGTAAAGGGGTTAAATATCAAGAATCCAATATGGGTCTCCAAGTTGTGTCTTGTCTGTAGTGCCAGGGTTCTGAGAGCAAGAAGCCTATGCCTGTCACTTATGCATCTCTTGCTTTTTAAAATTAAAATGCCAGCCCACATCCTGTTTGTTACATGGACCATAATTCCCTGCTTTGCAAACATTGGTGCTACACTGTAAAATGTATTTCTGCTGTTTTGGAAGCTTCTCAACCCTCTCTAAAGGTGTTTTCTCTGCCTTATGTTTGCCATCCCCTTGAATTCAATGGGGTTTGAAGAGGTTCGAATATGTTCAGAGTTCCGCTAGGCAAACAGTTTGGTGAACATAGTGTTTGATCAGTAAGACTCGGTGAACCGTACTTTGAAAGGTTGGCTGATTCCTAGTAAGGAGTCTGCATGTCCCCTACATTTTGCTAGAGGCAAGGAGGTAACTGATAGTGTTATTACCATGTCTTATGCTAAGTTCACATGCTCAGTAATAATCAGTTAGAAAATGGGAGGAAAAACAAAAAGCGGAAAATCACCTGGTGGTGGAGGGGGTTAAAGTTTACCTGTTCTGGTAAGATTTTCCTGACATTTTCAAAGTTGCATTTTACAGAAAAAGCCATGGACTGTAAACAACTTAAAAACACACCTATAGGACCTAATTGTGGAAATATATCAGTCAGGAGAAGGTACAGTTGTTTTTTCCTAGGCATTAGATATGCCATGAAACACTGTGGTTTAAATTTGGCATAAAAATGATATTACCTATAGTTGGACATCCCTCCAAAAATTGATGAAAATACAAGAGGAAAATTGTTATGGAAGGCTGTCAAGAGTCCTATTGCATCATTAAAGGAGCTGCAGGAATTTCTGTCAAAAACTGATTGTGTTCTTCGTGTAACAATAATCTCCTGTATTCTTCATATATCTGGCCTGTGGGTAGGGTGATAAAAGGTAAGCCTTTTCTAATAAGGAAAAACATCCAAGCCTGGCTATTTGCTTTCCAAAACCTACATCAAGTCTACCAAAATCACCTGGGAAACCATGTTATGGTCGGATGAGAATGAAGTTGAACCTTTTGGCTATAATTCCAAAAGGTATGTTTGGTGCAAAGCCAATACTGAACATCACCGACCGAATGCCATGCCTAAGAGTAATCATGGTGGCGTCAGTACTGTGCTCTGTGACTATTTTTTGTAAGGAATTATGAATAGTTCCAAATCAGTCAATTTTGCACCAAAACTTTCAAACCTCTGCTAAGAATCTGAAGATGATGAGGAATTTCACCTTTCAGCATAACAACGACCCTAAGCATACCTCCAAATCAATAAAAGAATGGCTTTGCCAAAACAAGAAAACAAGAATAAAGTTTTGGAATGGTCCAGCCAGAGCTCAGACCTTTATCCAATTGACAATGTGGGCAACTGTCATGGCACAGACTAGGGGACGGTTTGGCATGAGGCCAAACACACAACTTAACAGGGGTAACACCACCACGACACAATAACAACAGTGGGCCCTTTTGCTAGTGAAAGAGAAGATGGATACCTCCACTTACCTGCTGCTGTACCCTGCACTACTAGCTAGTCCCTACACAGGTTCCTCACCTGTCGCCAATCAGGAACTTGAAGCACTGAGGGACCCTGCTGTAAACCCCGGCTAATGAATGGGAAGGTAATGTTCACTAGTCCCACTGCTGCATTAAAACTACACACAAAGGGAAGGTAAGACAGACAGGGGGAAAAACAGCAACAAACTGCTGTAGTCAGACCGAAGACTGAAGCCACCAAATCAACTTCAATAGAGGTCTACATCAGTTCCTTCAACCTCAAAGCCAAGTATCCAAATGAATGAGAATAACTGACACCCTCTGCTGGTATCAGAGGGTATATAAAGGACTCGGACTGATCCAAACCGGAAACACCTGGGATCGTAATGAGACTGATTGCTGGCAAGGAATACTCACATTAAACCTCTCTTCCCCAAACTAAAGGGAATACATTTAAATAGCAGTCTTCAAAAGGAAAAGTGAGCATCAGAACCAAAACCTGTCACTAAACTGATAGCAGAGAGATGACCGTGACAGCGACCTTATAGGGAATCTCTCAGCAGATTTTACAATGTAAGTTGAAGCCAGCATGCTGCAAGTTTTATTACAAAAAGTCCAGCATGCCTGTTTTGTCACAGTCTGATCTTTGTTTGCTTGCAATGTTTGTTTAAGCAGTAGAACTCTTATCATTATTAGATGCTCACATAAAGATCAGTCTGACACACCCACCTGCTGTGAATGACACCTCTCTGAAAATGTACAATCTCTATAGAGAGCCTGGTGGGTGGGATAGGCGTCTTGACTTTGCCATATGACTAAGGCCTAAGACACACGGAATGAAAATGAAAATCGGACCAAGTGGAATAAAACATCGCATTCCACTCAGACCAATATTAACCTATGTGTCAGCACCCATGAGCGATTATTTTCTCGGCCACAAAGGGACCGAGAAAACAATCGCAGCAAGCTGCGATTGTAATGCGAGACTCTTTCTCTCGCACCCATTCAAGTATATGGGACGAAGGAACGATCGCATTGCACTCGCGGTGTACTGCGAGTGCAGGGCGAGAATGGCTATAGCCGGCTACGGAGGAGAGAGGGAGATAAATCCCTCCCTCCCCTCCTCCGTGCCGGCCCGTCCCTCCTCAGTGCACATAATCGGACCTCAGTCGCAGTGACACTCGCATGAAACTCAGCTTCTGCTGTCCTGCCAGGGCGAGCCGAGTGTAATGCAAGGATCGCATTAGTCCCCGTATGGACCCGGCCTAAACCTAAAAATTCAGATTGTGCCAGAATTGCTGCAGCCAGTAATGTAAGTGATACACCATTTGGTTCAGAATCTCCTTGCCTATATCATGCTGCTCTCAGATGAGGTAGCAAAAACCTGATGACAGATTCTCTTTAACACTAGAAGTCCCAGAAATTTCGTCCAAACTGATAGAACTAACTAGAAACTAAATGGCTAAACTCAATGGAAAACAACAACCTCCTGTGGTGCGACAGTAATGGCCTTAATTACAGAAGAAAAGACGGTGATTATAGGATGTTAGCTAAAATCCTTCAGGTCATTTGACCCGTCTCTGGGTTCCAAAGGTAGAAATGTTAAATGACCCCTCTCTGGGACTTCTAGTGTTAAAAGGTGCTCCATACATGAGATGCCCTTGGAATCTGATAGAATTGGAGCCCTACTGCAAGGAAAAGTGGATAAAGATTGCCAATGCAATATGTGCCTTGCTTATAGATTCCTACAAAAAAGACTGAATGTTGTCAGAAATTCAAAGGTTACTTCATCAAAGTACAGGGTTAAGGGTGTGCATATCTATGTACCACATTATTTTCGTTCCTTATTTTTTTCCCACTTGAAAAGAGTTAAGTTTAATTTTCAATGTAATTGTATATATTATTTATAAGTGATATTAAAGATGAAAAAAGTGCTTCTTGGTATGATTTTCTTACTTGACAAAAACCTGGCATTTTTACAGTGGTCTGTAGACTTTTTATATCCCCTGTAATTATTATTCAACGTCTAAACTTAGCCTTTATAAATGTATCATTAAAGTTAAGTCTTTCCTAAGGATTGATGAGAGTATCTTGACACGTGAATTGAAGAGCCTATTTAGCAGATTATTCTCCAAAAAATAAATGTATTTCCTATACAAAAACTAGTGTATAACTTGCTGATCACTGATTACCCGAGCAATCTCACCCCTTTGCAAATCCAAGGGCAGGGTCTGTAACCTTAAGAATGGTGCTCTGCAGCATAGTATAGTAAGGAGATAAGGTGCACATTCATGGCTTCCACTTTATTATTTGTCTATGTGACTGCTGAACACAGTGCCCAGGAATTTCTGTTTTCCCCAGAAACAATTAATGGTACTGAAGGGGAACATGCACACCTCAGCTTCATTTGGGACTAGGGTTACTTCATTTTTAGAGGAATAACCCTTTAAAGGAAACCTGTGAGGTGCAATATGCACTCAGGACCACGAGCAGTTCTGGGTGCATATTGCTAATCCCTGCCTAACTGTCCCTGTATCTAATAGCATAAATAAAGAGATCTTCTAAAAATCTTTTATCATATATAATGAGAACAGCGACAAGTCGCAAGGGTGTTACTTCCCCTGACTAGTCCGCCCTACCCTTTTAGCATGTCAGTACGCTCACAGGGGCATGCTAACATGCTACTCAATGCAACATCACTAGCGGTGATGCGCGTACCTGTGTTCACTGTCATTGCTGTCCAGACATCCCCAGCACTTTCGGTCATGCACAGTATGAAGCCGGGTGTACGCGTCCCAGCTTCAGCAAGGTATAGGGTGCATGATTGGAAGTGCTGGGGACTCCAGATCATGCGCAATGCGCATCCAACCTCTGCCGGCTGCCATGAAGAGTGAGGTATTTGTGGCATCGCTGCACATTCATTAGCACGCCCATTAGTACGTCCAGAGGGGCATGCTAACATGCTACGTGGGCCGACTAGCCAAGGGAAGTAATGCCCTTGCGACTAGTCACTGGCCTCATTAACATATAATAAACAATCTTTAGAAATACTTTTTGTAAAGATCTCTTTATCTATGCTACTAGATACAGGGACAGTTAGGCAGGAATCATTAATATGCACACAAAACTGCTCGTGGTTCTGGGTGCATATTGCCCCTGACATACTCACTTTAAAAGTAATTGATCTTTTTGCTCCTCCATTGACAGTTTAAATACTGTATTTGGTAACTGTATAAAATACATTTTAAATTGTCTGTCTAGCAATTTACCAAAAAACAAAAAAAAATCTGATGCAGATTATGCTGCAAATTTACAGCCTGCCTGATAAGTGTAAATATTCCTTTAAAAATGTATGTTTCCTGAATGTAAACTGTGGTCCTGAGTCATTTGTCCATTTTTAAAGTAATATTTCTTGTCACTTTGTATTTTCTTTTGCATTTTTTTCCACTAAATTCTTCAAAATGGGGTTCGTACTTAAAGAATTTTGTGCAACAGGAATGATGCTTTTTTATCTCTTGTTTAGCAAAATGATACAAATATTGTGCCAAAATTACTCAAGTTTACAAACATTCATAAACAGGACTTAAGAATGGAGACGAGCGAACCCGTCGTTTGGTGTTCATACTGTTCACAGACTTTAAAAAAACAAAACATAGTTCGGGTTCGGTGTTTTGGGTGTTTACGTATGCTGACCTCTCGAGCATTGCTGCGCTCAGGTACACTAAGTGCTCAGCCCAGTGCAAGCCATTTGCAGTGTTTGAATGGCTCACCCTGGGGGGTAACAACAGGAGTTATTAGATGTACTGCGCACCCTCCCAAAAAAAAAAAGAAATATCCTGCTCACCCTCCCCAGATCTGTTCTGTTTATAGCTGACTGCATGTGGGCCGAGACCCGAACTTCTATTTGTCATAGCAGGATTAATTTAACATTTTGCTTGGCATAGCTTTGCAGTGCAGCTTTGCAGTGCAAAACCCAAATGGCAAAAACAATTGACATGTCAATTGTTTTTGCCATTTGCGTTTTGAACTGCAAAGCAGAGTTTTTGCCCAAATTTCTGCCAGAAAAAGGCTGCAGTTTGAACTGCATAGTGGGCACAAGAAACCCAAATTCCCATAGACTTTGCTTGAAAAGCAGAACACATCCATTTGGCATTAAACGCTGCAGTTGAAAAAGCAGCAAAAAAGCAGGTAAAAAGCAGGTAAAAAGCAACGTGGACACATAGCCTAAAGCTCCTGTTGCTGCCTTTGTGGTCCTTCTTTTAACTTATTGAGACATCAAAAGAAGTATGAAGAGGCTAACAGAAGTGATATGACTATTCTTCAGGCATCTTTTGCTTGAATTCAGATCACTGGTTGTATTTACAGTAAAAGAAAAGGTGCCAACACCAATGCCGCTGCAAAAACAATCAAAAAGACATTAAAGAATACATTACAGGAAAAACATCTTCTGCTTGGAAAACCCAATGCCAGAATCTAAAAGGTGCATGTGTACATAACCTGTGTTTGGCATTTCTGTATTGGTAAAAAGGACATCCAAAAAAAACAATGGCGGAATTGCATTTGTTTTCACACCTTCAGGCCCGTTTCACACGTCACTGAAAAACACTGATGTTCTTCACTGACGTGTAAAACACGCACATGTCCCTCCGTGTTCCGTGCTTCACGGCACACATGGGTTGTCCATGTGCAATCCGTGATCCATGATCCGTGATTGCATATGGACATTACTCACCTGCCTTCGTTCCTGCTGTCCATGGTGCTGATCTCCTCGGCTCTGCAGCGTCCGCCCACCACTCTCAGCACCTACTTCCTGGTCGGCAGTTCCTGCTTTCATGAATATTCATGAGCCAGGCAGGAGCTACAGAGAGCAGAGCAGGCACAGCGATTCGCAGGCAAAGTAAGTAGAAAATGTTTAATATTTAATATGTCCGTGATTTTCTTGTACGTGTTTCACTGATCACACAAGGATCACACCATAGTGTGGTCCGTGGGTCATCAGTGATGCCAGACAAAAACTGACATGTCTCCATGCAGAATCACGGCCACGCATGCACGCTGCACGGAGACACGTTCAGTGAAAAATCACTGATGTGTGAGCAGACCCATTGATTATAATGGGTCTGCGTATGTCAGTGATAGTGGTACGTATAAAAAAAAGCACAAATGTACCAGAATCACTGACGTGTGAAAGGGGCCTCAAATAGTTTTTCCAGTTTTCAGTACACAACATGGTAAAGTGAAAGTTTAAACAAGGCCTAATCTGGCTATGTTAATAGCTGTATATAAATGGAAAACTTCCTGGTGATGAAGGGGTTAATGCTAAATGTAGCCATTTATATTGTTCACTGAACATCTTGCTTCATCTTTAAGATAAAGGGATCTTTACAAATGATCACCAACCGATTTGTTGAAGCATAAGTTTTCAATTTGGGCACAGGATTGTAACTTAGTTTCATGCTAAAATCTATTTTCTTTATTGATCTATGAGACGTGGTTGTAATTAGACATGTAGTTCAGCTCTAAAAGAATATCTAAGCATTGTCTGGTAGAACACAGTAAAAACAAACCTCTTTGATCACCAGACAAATCTGTGAGGATATTTTCACAGATGTGTAAAAGCAAATACATATTGTATAATGAAAATGCAAGCTGCAACCTGTTTGCATGAGTCATTTGTTTGCAGGCTGTTTTTTTCCTTCAATATATACCATGTTGCGAACAGTTGTGAATTAGTTGTACATTTACTTTTCAATGAAATCAGCTAGAAGCTACAGTTCCCAGCATTCCTAGCTGTGGT